>NC_056733.1:1119274656-1119593406 GCF_019279795.1 Protopterus annectens | reverse complement strand
CGAGACTGGTCAAACTGCATGACTCTCTCGAACTACTCCATGTCCAATTAACTATTAGGAAAGTACCATACCACATCATTGCTAGCTAGAGACTCCCCCACCATGAACCAGGATAAGCACACCACCTACCTCAGTTTACTGGAATCCCTCGCCATGCAGCCCAGCATCTTAGTCATGGGAGATTTCAAATATCCTTCCATAGACTGGAGGACATACAGGAGCAAAAACACAAATGCTCTGGAACAGATAGTCTGCACCCCCACTAGGAGATCTAATGTTCTGGACATAGTACTCACCAACATGGAGGGGAGGTTACTGTACTTCCCCATGCATAATGTCTTCCCTGGTTAGGTCAGACCATAAATCAGTCTCATTTAAAGTAACTACTGGAACTGACACCCTCACAGGAACAAAAATTATATAAAACTTCACTTTATAAAAAGCGGCTTTATAAAAGGCTTCATACCACCCACAATTGCAGACACCAATAATCACTATGCAGAAGTGTACGCAAATGCCCTGTACAAACACTTAAGTGACTGCATTCACTCTGCTGTACCTGACCAGATCAAAACTAGGTCTTCCCGTCAAAAGAAGCCACCATGGTGAATTTCAAGTATAAACAGATTATATAACAAGAGTAAGAAAATGTTGCCCAAAAGCAAGAGGGATGTCACTCTGCAGAGGAGGAGTTCCTGTCTAAACAGGAAAATCAGAAATCTTGTTCATAGTTTCATAGGTGGGTACTAGGCTAATGGCCCTGGAGCCAACATAAGCCTAGCTCAAGAACATACCCAGATGTCCTGTTGCCGGATGTTAGTTCCCTGTACCCCTATAAAGCAAGGTTGTTGAAATGATCCCGGGGTGAATTTCCTGTTACCCATCCACTCATCAAGATTTTCCTGAAGAGGGCCAGCTTGCTGCTCTGCTTGACATGAATGGGGAGTTTATTCCAGAGTATGGGTAGTCTCTGGGTTAGGAACCTGTCACTTCAGAAGGTTCTGTTTATTGTGGTGATGAGGTTGAGGTCCTTGGACCATGTGGTGCAGAGGGATTGAGTCTTTTTCAGATGATGCATGTCTAGTAACACTGGGTCCGACATGGCTTTGTATGCCAAGCAGAGATCGCCTCTAAGCAGGCAATATGAGATGGAGTATAGCTGTAGTTTTTTGAGTCTGTCTGTGTAGGGCAAGTGTTTAAGTCCTAGGATCCTCTTTGTGAGGAATTTCTGTAGCCTCTCCAGTTGTTGCAGGTGTCTAGTGAGGTACATGCCAAATGGGGCATTGCACTCTATAATGGGTCTAATGAGGGATGAGTAGAGAGGGATTATGACCTCCTTCTTCCTGGATGAGAAACCCTTTGTAATGAGGTGTGCTACATAGAAGGACTTTCTAACTACAGTGGCCACATGATTCATAGGTTCATAGGTTCATAGGTTCATACTAGGCTATCTGCCCTAGGGCATTTATAAGCCTAGCCAGAGTGTGTTTGGCTTTTGCCACCCATTTTAAATTAATTTTGCTATGCCCTTTTTCGAGGTTAGTATACTGTGTCTCTGTCTAACAGTGATGCAGAAGTGATACCCGGGGTAAACCTACGATCTCCCATCCACTCATCAAGATTCCTCTTGAAGAGAGTCAATGAGAGACACTGCCTAACCTGGACTGGGATTTTATTCCAGAGTGAAGGGAGCCTCTGGGTTATGAATCTGTCCCTCCAGCATGTCCTATTTATTTCAGTGCTGAGGTTCAAGTCTCTCGGCGTAGCTCGATGGGATTTGGATTTTCTGAGGTGCAGCATGTCCATTAATTCCGGGTTGGACATGGCTTTATACGTCAGGCACAGATCGCCTCTAAGCAGGCGGTATGCCACTGAGTAGAGCTGGAGCTTCTTTAACCGGGCGGCATATGGCATCTGTTTGAGCCCTTTGATCCTCTTGGTGAGGTACTTTTGGGGTCTTTCCAGTTGCTGCAGGTGTCTGGTAAGGTACATCCCAAAAGGGGCATTGTACTCAATTATGGGCCTGATGAGGGATGAGTAAAGAGGCACGATGACCTCCCCTGATCTAGATGTGAATCCCTTCATGATTAGGTGGGCTATATAAAATGTTTTTCTAACCACTTTGGCCATGTGGTTGTCAAATGAGAGATTGCTATCAACTTGGGTCCCCAGGTCCCTAATTACTTCTTCCGTACTTAATGGATTACCACCTATGTGGTAATTTGTGGGCCAAAGGGGATGACTATACACTTTTTGGCATTTAGCTTGAGGCCATGGCTCTGGCACCAGTTGTCTGTTTCTATGAGGCCCTTTTGGAGGATGCTTGTGTCGGCTGGAGAGCCGATTATGGTGCCCAGTTTGCAGTCATCCACGAACTTGGTCAGCCACAGTCCTTCCGTGTTGGTCTGTACCTCCAAGAAATATATACCGAACAAGAGAGGTCCCAGGACTGAGCCTTGTGGGATGCCACTTGTAACTGGTTTGGAGTCTGACATGGCTCCAGCAATTCTAACCATGTGGGTTCTGTCCTTGAGCCAGTTTGCAACCTATCTAGTGACATAGGGGTTTATATTTAAGCTGGTGAGCTTATCTATAACGCCTGAGTGGGGTATTGTATCGAAGGCTTTTGCGAGGTCCAGGTAGGCTGTGTGGACCACCTTCCCCTCGTCAATGGCCTTGGTGACTGTTTCAAAGAAATCAACCAGGTTTAAGAGGCAGGATCTGCCCTTAACAAAGCCGAACTGGGTAGGATCTAGTGTCTATAGGTCCCCAATATCTTTATTTATGAGGTCCATGATGATCCTTTCCATAGCTTTGCAGACCAAGCTAGTCAGGCTTATGGGGTGATAGTTTCCAGGATCCGTTGAGGCACCACCTTTGTGGAGAGGGACCACTGTTGCTGTACGCCACTCTTTGGGTACATATCCTGTAGTAAGGCTGAGGTTGAACAGTAGTTTTATGTTTGGGTTTAGCTCTTCTTGGAGTTCATGTAGGATGCAGCCCGGGACACCGCCTGGTCCCATTGATGCTGTGTTTTTTGCTTTGGAGAGGGGGCTCTTACCTTAGCATCTGAGATGTCAGGGGCAGCACTCTGCTGGGATAGATATTTGCCCTTTTGGTGGGGGAGTTTGCTGAACCTGTCAGCTAGGATGTTGGCAATGTCTATGGGTTCAGTGTATTTTTTGTCATTTTGGACTAATTCTGAGCATATCTGGGAATTCCCACCCAGGTTCCTAACATAACTAAAGAAAGCCTTGTGATTATCCTTAGTCTCCTGTGCAATATTTCTCTCTAGGCTGGCCTTAGATGACTTTATGAGTGCCCGTAGTTTTTTGCTAATACTGATCAGAGATGCCTTCCCTTTTTGGGATTTTGCTCTATCATGTAGTAGCTTCCTCCTTCTATTGTATAGTTTGTTTATGGCTGGGGTCCACCAGACAGAACGTCTGCCTTTGGAGGATTGGGTCTTGGTTTTATTTGGGATTGCATGATCCATACATTCCTGAAGGTGTTCATAGAATGCGTTTATAAAGGATTCTGCGGTCTGGGCTGTATTTTCCACAGGCCCGGGGGCTTTGAAGGATTCCACCTCGGTTTTGAGGAGTGTGAAATTTGCTTTAGAGAAGTTTTCACTGTGGTTTTCTGGGTAGGGGGTGGGGTCATGATGTGAATATCCAGTGAGATTAGTTTATGGTCTGATCTTACCAGTGAGGGATACACTTCTGGTCTGGAGCATAGAGTCCCTATGTTGGTGATGATCAGATCCAGTATGTTTTCCCCTCTTGTGGGAGTGGTAACAAGTTGTTCCATAGCATTTGAGTTTATAAATTCTAGGAACCTTTGGGCTAGGGTGTTGGAGCTAGAGTAATGCTCCCAGTCTATGTTTGGGTAGTTGAAGTCGCCCAATATAGTGGTGTTTGGAGAGACCTTCATATATTCCAGTGTTCTCAGGAAGGCCGAGTGGGGTCCCTGGGTTTGGGAGGGTGGTCTGTAGCAGGCTATAAACTGGAAGGCAGTTTTACCCACTGTTAGTTGCACATGGATAGTCTCTGATGCTTCGTGCTGTGCCACCAACCTGGAGGTGTGGGTATCTTTGACGAATATTGATACTCTCCCTCCTTTTGGGGTTTGGTCCAAGTTTTGGGGCGAAAAGCATGGTATGAGGTATAACCTGGTAGTGCTGGGGTGCTCTCGGGAGCCTTGAACCAGGTTTCTGTTACTGCACAGATATCGATGTTCTCCATACTAAGGAGAGTTTCAAGTGCATGCATCTTGAGGTTTAGACTTCTGGCATTGAGTAGCATTACTCTTAGTTTCTTATCCCTTGTGATACCTATGGAGGTGGGTTTGTCTTTTGAGCCTTGCCTAAAAAAGGCACTATGGGGGTAGCAAGAGCCTTTGCCAATATCCGAAAGCCCAGGGGTTACAGGTGCAAGCCATCCCTCGCGAAGCATCGTGGCTTGTCGAGCATGTCATCCCAGGCTGACAGGCATTGGATCCCCTTTGAATGACACCAATACTTAAGCCAATTGTTGAAATTGATCATCTTGTCTTCATATTGTGGCATCATTCTTGGTGAGGTAGATGCTACTCAAGGTCAGGGTCATACTGGCCTGGGCTACATGCTCAGAGAGCTCCTCTATGTCTCTTTTCATGTAGTCCAGGGAGGTATGTCTCAGGTCATTCACACCAGCATGGACAATGACTGAGTCATATTTGTACTTGCCTTGGAGTGACCTGAGTGCTTGTGTTATGTGGCGGATCCTAGCACCCGACAGGCAGCTCACAGTGACCTTCTCCTTGTTCAGCCTGGTGAGTGGGACGTCAGTGTGCCTGACGATAGAGTCACCTATTACAAGTGTATCAGGTGTGTTGTTTAGCCTTAAGGGCTGTGACTGTTCAGCACACTGGCTTTGTGAGCTATGTGTTGCATGTGTTTTGTTTTGGGGTAGCGGTTG
Source organism: Protopterus annectens (assembly GCF_019279795.1). NCBI lineage: Eukaryota > Metazoa > Chordata > Ceratodontiformes > Protopteridae > Protopterus > Protopterus annectens. The sequence continues at coordinate 1,119,588,448 of NC_056733.1, read as the reverse complement.
CTTGGGTGTCTGCTTTGGAGGTCTCTGCTGCTTAGGCAGATTTTTATTTAGAGCCTCCAGTATGTTTTTGTGTGTTTATGTGTTTGGTTTGCTGTCGTGGTAGGTCTATGTGAGACTGGAATTGTAGTGAGTGTGGTTTCCTTCTCCTCCTGACTGGTTCACGCCAGTACTGAGTTGAGAGAGCTTAGCCTCAGTTTGGCTATATGGTTGCATCTCTCACATGTGTTGGAATTTGTTGGGAGGAGGAGAGGGTTGTCTGTGTACATGAGGCAGTTGTAACATTGCCTCAAGATTCCCAGATTCACCAGCTGGACCAGAGAGGAGATTGACAACTGACCTTTGGACATGCTAGAATAGTATTGGGAATTCCTTTATAATTGAAAAAAAAGGGCCAATGGGAGTTTGTGAGGGTGTAGTGCTTTTAATTTTTTAGTGCTGACTTATATAATTGCTTTAGTGAGCAAGTGCCAGGTAACTTAAATGCAATGTGTTACAGGTAATTTAAATGCAAAAATGACAAACAGTAACTTTCTTTCAAGTGAAACAAGGAAATAAGTACAGTAAGCAATGCAGATATCACTAGGGATCCACAGAAGCACTGAAAGCCACGTTTTTAGGTGGAATTAGCGTTTCAGGGAAATAACAAGCAAACAAAAGCATACAAACAAAGCTAGATTCAGCAGGCCTGGATCTAGTCTATGCTACAGCAAACAAGGTGTACCAATTTCAGTAAGAAACTGTTCAAATATGCAGGCACTATAAGCCTTTAACCAGAAATTCCCAGCTCAGAAGGGCAGAGTCCAGCCTCTCCTCCCACAAGAGTGCAGACCATGAACCTTCTTAATGTAAAATAACTGGCCTGAAGCCCAAGTGCTTAAACCAGAACTAATACACTTTTAGAATAACAGACACTGAACCCTCAATCAGCAGTTCCCAACTTAGAAGGATGTAAGCTACCTGTCCTGCCACCACAGTGCAGGCCACAAACCTTCCTAATGTAAAACAACTGGTCTGAAGCCCAAGTACTTAATCCAAAAGACTTAGAATGATAGCTACACTTTAATCAAGTTACTACCAAGCAGTAATAAATACAATTGAATACTTTAAAGAATGCATGGATTAGTGCTCAAGTTATACAAACAAAGCTAGATTCAGCAGGCCTGGATCTAGTCTATGCTACAGCAAACAAGATGTACCAATTTCAGTAAGAAGCAGTTCAGATATGCAGGCACTATAAGCCTTTAACCAGAAATTCCCAGCTCAGAAGGGCAGAGTCCAGCCTCTCCTCCCACAAGAGTGCAGACCACGGACCCTCTTAATGTAAAATAACTGGCCTGAAGCCCAAGTGCTTAAACCAGAATTAATACACTTTTAGAATAACAGACACTGAGCCCTCAATCAGCAGTTCCCAACTTAGAAGGATGTAAGCTACCTGTTCTGCCACTACAGTGCAGACCACAAACCTTCTTAATGTAAAACAACTGGTCTGAAGCCCAAGTGCTTAAACTAAAAGGCTTAGAATGAGTTACACCAAGCAGTAATAAATAAAATTGAGTACTTTTAAGATGACGCAAAAGCAAAATAAAGTAGGAAGAAACACAAATACAGTAAAGTATAAAATCTGGACGGAGACCAGAAAAACCACTGTTGATACTTAGATGTAGTAAAAACTTTTTATTCTAAATAACACACAATAAGTGAAATTGGCCAGTTGTGAACATGATCCTCAAACAATAACTGGTTAGACTATAAAAACAATCACATGTAATTTGATAAGCCAAAAAATTATTTAATCAGAGTTATTGGAAGTCAGATATTATTAACCACATCATACACATTTAGTGTAAAACACAGTTAAAGATAAATATTACTGTACAGATAAAATAAACAAATACATGTATAAACTACCATTTTAGTAATGTTACACCTAACTATTTACGATAAATATACAATATTATAATCAATACTAAAAATTAAAAGATACTGTAAATATACTGTTGTGCCTAGTTTATAATTGGTAGTTGAACTAATAAAGTATTCATATTTTTTAGGGATTCACATTTTGCTAAACTACACCATGTTCATGGTATCCAGTTATATGCATTAGATAGCTTGAATAGAATGTCACCATAGAGTCAAAAATTTTTTCATTGCAAATGAATCTTGTCAGATGTCTTATAGTTTTGCTGAACTGTAGACATATATAGCTCAAATGGACCCAAGTTTGACAACATTAAGTTTTCATGTCACTGTGCATTGCCCATTTATTTGTAGTGCATATAAAAAACTGGGTAGGATCAGTGTCTGTAGGTCCCCAATATCTTTATTTATGAGGTCCATGATGATCCTTTCCATAGCTTTGCAGACCAAGCTAGTCAGGCTTATGGGGTATAGTTTCCAGGATCCGTTGAGGCACCACCTTTGTGGAGAGGGACCACTGTTGCTGCGCCACTCTTTGGGTACATATCCTGTAGTAAGGCTGGGGTTGAACAGTAGTTTTATGTTTGGGTTTAGCTCTTCTTGGAGTTCATGTAGGATGCAGCCGGGACACCGCCTGGTCCCATTGATGCTGTGTTTTTGCTTTGGAGAGGGCTCTTACCTAGCATCTGAGATGTCAGGGGCAGCACTCTGCTGGGATAGATATTTGCCCTTTGGTGGGGAGTTTGCTGAACCTGTCAGCTAGGATGTTGGCAATGTCTATGGGTTCAGTGTATTTTTGTCATTTTGGACTAATTCTGAGCATATCTGGGAATTCCCACCCAGGTTCCTAACATAACTAAAGAAAGCCTTGTGATTATCCTTAGTCTCCTGTGCAATTTTTCTCTAGGCTGGCCTTAGATGATTTTATGAGTGCCCGTAGTTTTTGCTAATACTGATCAGAGATGCCTTCCCTTTTTGGGATTTTGCTCTATCATGTAGTAGCTTCCTCCTTCTATTGTATAGTTTGTTTATGGCTGGGGTCCACCAGACAGAACGCCTGCCTTTGGAGGATTGGGTCTTGGTTTTATTTGGGATTGCATGATCCATACATTCCTGTAGGTGGTCATAGCATGCGTTTATACAGGATTCTAGGGTCTGGGCGTATTTTCCACAGGCCCGGGGCTTTGAAGGATTCCACCTCGGTTTTGAGGAGTGTGAAATTTGCTTTAGAGAAGTTTTTCACTGTGGTTTTCTGGGCAGGGGGTGGGGTCGTGATGTGAATATCCAGTGAGATTAGTTTATGGTCTGATCTTACCAGTGAGGGATACACTTCTGGTCTGGAGCATAGAGTCCCTATGTTGGTGATGATCAGGTCCAGTATGTTTTCCCCTCTTGTGGGAGTGGTAACAAGTTGTTCCATAGCATTTGAGTTTATAAATTCTAGGAACCTTTGGGCTAGGGTGTTGGAGCTAGAGTAATGCTCCCAGTCTATGTTTGGGTAGTTGAAGTCGCCCAATATAGTGGTGTTTGGAGAGACCTTCATATATTCCAGTGTTCTCAGGAAGGCCGAGTGGGGTCCCTGGGTTTGGGAGGGTGGTCTGTAGCAGGCTATAAACTGGAAGGCAGTTTTACCCACTGTTAGTTGCACATGGATAGTCTCTGATGCTTCGTGCTGTGCCACCAACCTGGAGGTGTGGGTATCTTTGACGAATATTGATACTCTCCCTCCTTTTGGGGTTTGGTCCAAGTTTTGGGGCCGAAAAGCATGGTATGAGGTATAACCTGGTAGTGCTGGGGTGCTCTCGGGAGCCTTGAACCAGGTTTCTGTTACTGCACAGATATCGATGTTCTCCATGCTAAGGAGAGTTTCAAGTGCATGCATCTTGAGGTTTAGACTTCTGGCATTGAGTAGCATTACTCTTAGTTTCTTATCCCTTGTGATACCTATGGAGGTGGGTTTGTCTTTGAGCCTTGCCTAAAAAGGCACTATGGGGTAGCAAGAGCCTTTGCCAATATCCAAAGCCCAGGGTGACAGGTGCAAGCCATCCCTCAAGCATCGTGGCTTGTCGAGCATGTCATCCCAGGCTGACAGGCATTGATCCCCTTTGAATGACACCAATACTTAAGCCAATTGTTGAAATTGATCATCTTGTCTTCATATTGTGGCATCATTCTTGGTGAGGGTAAGATGCTACTCAAGGTCAGGGTCATACGGCCTGGACTACATGCTCAGAGAGCTCCTCTATGTCTCTTTTCATGTAGTCCAGGGAGGTATGTCTCAGGTCATTCACACCAGCATGGACAATGACTGAGTCATATTTGTACTTGCCTTGGAGTGACCTGAGTGCTTGTGTTATGTGGCGGATCCTAGCACGACAGGCAGCTCACCGTGACCTTCTCCTTGTTCAGCCTGGTGGGACGCCAGTGTGCCTGACGATAGAGTCACCTATTACAAGTGTATCAGGTGTGTTGTTTAGCCTTAAGGGCTGTGACTGTTCAGCACACTGGCTTTGTGAGCTATGTGTTGCATTTGTTTTGTTTTGGGGTAGCGTTGCTTGGGTGTCTGCTTTGGAGGTCTCTGCTGCTTAGGCAGATTTTTATTTAGAGCCTCCGAGTATGTTTTTGTGTGTTTATGTGTTTGGTTTGCTGTCGTGGTAGGTCTATGTGAGACTGGAATTGTAGTGAGTGTGGTTTCCTTCTCCTCCTGACTGGTTACGCCAGTACTGAGTTGAGAGAGCTTAGCCTCCAGTTTGGCTATATGGTTGCATCTCTCACATGTGTTGGAATTTGTTGGGAGGAGGAGAGGGTTGTCTGTGTACATGAGGCAGTTGTAACATTGCCTCAAGATTCCCAGATTCACCAGCTGGACCGGAGGAGATTGACAACTGACCTTTGGACATGCTAGAATAGTATTGGGAATTCCTTTATTATTGAAAAAAGGGCCAATGGGGAACAAGGTACTCAAGGGGAGTTTGTGAGGGTGTAGTGCTTTTAATTTTTTAGTGCTGACTTATATAATTGCTTTAGTGAGCAAGTGCCAGGTAACTTAAATGCAATGTGTTACAGGTAATTTAAATGCAAAAATGACAAACAGTAACTTTCTTTCAAGTGAAACAAGGAAATAAGTACAGTAAGCAATGCAGATATCACTAGGGATCCACAGAAGCACTGAAAGCCACGTTTTTAGGTGGAATTAGCGTTTCAGGGAAATAACAAGCAAACAAAAAGCATACAAACAAAGCTAGATTCAGCAGGCCTGGATCTAGTCTATGCTACAGCAAACAAGGTGTACCAATTTCAGTAAGAAACAGTTCAAATATGCAGGCACTATAAGCCTTTAACCAGAAATTCCCAGCTCAGAAGGGCAGAGTCCAGCCTCTCCTCCCACAAGAGTGCAGACCACGAACCTTCTTAATGTAAAATAACTGGCCTGAAGCCCAAGTGCTTAAACCAGAACTAATACACTTTTAGAATAACAAACACTGAGCCCTCAATCAGCAGTTCCCAACTTAGAAGGATGTAAGCTACCTGTCCTGCCACCACAGTGCAGGCCACAAACCTTCCTAATGTAAAACAACTGGTCTGAAGCCCAAGTACTTAATCCAAAAGACTTAGAATGATAGCTACACTTTAATCAAGTTACTACCAAGCAGTAATAAATACAATTGAATACTTTAAAGAATGCTGGATTAGTGCTCAAGTTTTACAAACAAAGCTAGATTCAGCAGGCCTGGATCTAGTCTATGCTACAGCAAACAAGATGTACCAATTTCAGTAGAAGCATTAAAATGCAGGCATATAAGCCTTTCCAAATTCCCATCAAAGGGCAGAGTCCAGCTCTCCTCCCAAAAGCGACCAGAACCAACAACAGATTAACCTTAGAAAAACTGAGCCTAAGCTTCCAAGTGCTATATTACTACATGCAGACCACAAATTAATTAAACTGTTAGAAAAAGTGCAATAAAGCTTAATCACAGTTCAGTTAGAATGATGAGCTAGTGCCAAATACAGTAGCAGACACAAATTACTGTACATGTAAAACAATTCTGAAGACAAGGCTAAACTACCAAAGCTTTAAGATGAGGTTACACCAACAGATAAACAATACAATTAGTAGTTTGTAGATGACGAAAACAATTAATAAAGTAGGAAGATTACTACACACAGTACAGATATTTATAAATTGTGTTGAGAGCAATAATCAAATGATCATGGTATGTTATTTACCTGAAGAAAACTGAAGATACTACATGTCGGAAGGGGGTAGAGCCTTTTAGGAAGGCCCCTGAGTCAAATTGCTCCAGTAAAATTTCCAATTGGCAAACCCAACTTTTCCGATCAGAATTTTTGGGGAGGCCCCAAAATTTTGGATTCCTAAGTAGGTTCATTTGGGGACTTTACATGGGGTTCTTAAGGTGGTTCATTAGCCCGGGGGACAGTGTAAAGGTTTTTGAGTGGGATGGCAACCGTTTGGTGGTGAATTGAAGATTCCCCGGGGGGCCCCCGGGCAATTTTAAAAAATTGGGCCGTTTTTTAAATTTTTTGGGTTTTTTACCTTTTTTTTTGGGTTATTAGGTTTTGGGGGAATATTTTTGGGGGAAAGGGCACCTTTGGTGGGGAAAAAGGGGAGGCTGTTTTTTCTTTAAAATCTATTTGGGTTTTTTGTTTATTTCCCAAAATTTTTTGGGCCCGGGTTGAATTTTAATTTTTTTAAAAAAAGTTTATTTCCTTTTATGGTTTAGGGGTTTTGGGGGGGGAAAAATTTCCCCGGGGAAAATCCCCCTTTTTGGGGGAAAATGGAAAGGGGGTTTAAAATTTTGGCCTGAACTTCAGAGAAGTATATACCAAACAGGAGGGGGTCCAGGACCAATCCTTGTGGGATGTCACTTGTGATTGCCCGGTAGTTGGATTTGGAGTCCGCTACTTTCATCATGTGGGTTCTGTCCATGAACCAGGTGGCTACTCATCTTATGATGTAGGGGTTGATGCTTAGGTTGGTTAGTCTGTCAATGATCCCTGAGTGGGGGATAGTGTCTAAGGCCTTGGCTAGATTGAGGTAGGCTGTATGGACTGCCTTGCCTTCATCGACCACTCAGGTGGCAGATTTGAAGAAGTCTATCAGGTTGAGCAGACATGATCAACCCTTCACAAACCCAAACTGCGAGGGATCCAGGGTTTGAAGGTTTTCTATATCCTTATTTATGAGGTCCATAATGATGCGCTCCATGGCCTTACATATCAGGCTTGTCAGGCTGATGGAGTGATAGTTTGCTGGGTCAGTAGTCACTCCCCCTTTGTGGAGAGGAATGACTGTAGCGGTGCGCCATTTGGTGGTGACAAAGCCTGAAGTGAGGCTGTGGTTGAACTTGTCACTCAGGTGAGGTGCCAGTTTCCTTTGTAATTCATGTAGCACGCAGTCAGGTATATTTTCATGTCCCATGGAAGTTGTATTTTTGACTTTGGATAGTGCGGCTTCTACCTGAGCAGCTGTGATATTAGGGATTGGCATTCCTCGGGTATTGGGATAGGCCCTTTTGGAGGTGAGGTAGGGTAAAGTTTGCACTAAACCTGTCTGCCAAGATGTTGGCAATATTTGTTGGTTCAGTATAAGTGGTACCGTTGTGCAGTAGCTCAGAGCACCCTGCATATTGTTATGCAGGTCCTTGATGTAACTAAAAATGCCTTGTGGTTATCTTTAGCATCTGTTGCAATTTTGTTTTCATAACTAGCTTTGGAGGCTTTAATAAGGGATCACAGTTTTTTTGCTGAGACTTACAAGAGAATTTTTCCAGTCTTGGGACTTAGCCCTTTTCTGCAACAATTTTTTTCTTCTGCAGCTCAACACCTTAGTCATGGGAGATTTCAACTAACTGTAAAGTCTTCTAAAGCAAATTATGAAACTAAAATTGCATCCCTAGCCAAGGTAATCATAAGGCATTCTTTAACTATATCCAAAGTCTAAAAGGGAATGTCCAGCTATGTGTCGAACTTGTTGTAGACGGGATCACACATACTACACCAGAAGATATTGCCATCCTGTTAGCTGACATATTCATTGCAAACTTCACAACCCCTATCCCCACCTACCATATCAAAAAGCATACCTGACACCAGTCCTCTGCCTAATATCTCTACAGAACAGGTCATCTCTGTGCTTGCCAAGGCCAAAAACATGGCCTCAGGGGGACCAGATAATATCCCAGGTTGCTTAGTAAACAATCTAAAACAAGAACTAGTGGACCCACTTGGCATTCATAGCTTGAGAACTGGCTATATGCCTGCAGAATGGAGAACAGCAGCAGTAATCCCCCTGCACAAAGAGGAGCCATTAACTGACCCTGAGAACTACAAACCCATAAGTCTAACCAGTCTCAGCTGCAATTCCATGGAAAGAATTATCATGGACCTTATCAACAAGGACACAGGTGACCTCCAAATGCTGTACCCAACCCAGTTTGGCTTCTATAAGGGTAGATCATGCTTATTAAACCTGGTAGACTTCTTTGAGAATGTCAGCAAAGCCATGGATGAAGGTAAGACAGTGCACACAGCCTATCTTGACTTTGCCAAGGCTTTTGACACAGTTCCCCTCTCTGGCATCATTGAGAAACTCTCCCAGATAGGCATGAGGAGAATAAATATAAGATGACTTCTCTGCTTAGTCTAGCAGAAGCATATCTGCAACAAGCAGGAATGGAAATCAAACCAGAAGTAAATAGAAATCAGGCAGCAACTGAATGTGCCAGGAAACAACAGAGAAAATACAAGGTAAAGGACCAGATGAGAAGGCAAGAAATGTGGAAACTGCATAAATATAGTTGCAAGTATAGAAAACTTCTGGAAGAACCTTATGTTGATCAGGAATTAATGCAGCAATGGTTAAGGAGAGGCAAATTCAAACCAAGAGATGAAAGGTTAATATTGGCGGCCCAAGACAGTGGGCTACATACACGTTGGTTTACAAAGTCCATTGAACATGTGGAGAAACAGACAAATGTAGGTTTTGTAAAACAGAACTGGAAACAGTTGCACACCTCACTGCTGGTTGTGACATACTAATGGCAGATGAACTGTATACTGAAGGGCATAATAATGTGGCAAGACTGTTGCACTGGGGATTGTCCAAACATTATGGTATTGAAGTGGCCGAAAAACACTGGAAACATAAGCCACAAAGCATCATAAAAATGATGAAGTCTACATCACATAGGATCAAACAGTTCAAAAGATAGATGCTAGAAAACCAGATATAGTGGTCCATGAAAAGAAGACAAAAGTAGCTTTGATTATTGAAATCATCACACCCAGTGACTACAGTGTCTTGCTCACAGAGAAACACAAGGTCATAAAATATCAGGATTTGCAGGCAGAAACAAGACCAATGTGGAAGAAAGATACCCAGACAGTTCCAACAGTAGTAGGAGCAACAGGTCTTATAAAAAAGAATCTACAATCATATTTAGATATGTTGCCAATATATGTAATCCCATACAAATCACAGAAGGAGTCATTACTGGGCACACTGTGGGTGCTGTGTAGAGCACGTCTGGCTGACACCAAAGACTGAAACAATACTAATTTCATGAACTTTAATTCATAGGTTCATAGGTAGGTACTAGGCTATTGGCCCTAGGGCCTATATAAGCCTAGCCAAATGGTACCCTGGCTTTTGCCACCCAAGAAAATTGTTTTCCTGTGCCCCTGTCAAGCAGAGCCACAGAAATGATCCCCGGGGTGAATTTCCTATCGCCCATCCAATCATCAAAATTTTTCTTGAAGAGTGCTAATGAGGAACTTTGTTTGATATAGATAGGTAGTTTGTTCCAGAGTATGGGAAGTCTCTGAGACAGGAATCTATCCCTCCGGCATGTTTTGTTTATTGTGGTGACAAGGTTTAGGTCCCTAGAGTGTGTAGCTCGGAGGGATTGGGATTTCTTTAATTGTACTTCGACTTAGGAATGGGGTCCATTCCCATCATGGTATTAGAAACCCAAAAGACTTGGAGAAATTAAAAAAATAGGGATTAACCCATATGTTACTAGATGGGCAGCCAACTGCCTCACCGACAGAACACACTCTGTCAAAATCGGTGATTCCACCTCCACCAGTAGACCCATCACAAGGGTCTGTGCTGGGCACCTTACTGTTTGGCATCTATTTCTCAACAGTCCAGGCCAAAGTAGATGGCCTTTAGCTCGCCAAGTTTATTGATGATTGCAAAATGGGAGCAGTCATTTAGGTCCCTAACGATGTCAATATATTACAAAAAGGGCTAGCACAAATAAATGATTGGTCCCAAAGCCATGGTTGAAAACTAAATGCAATAAAATACATTATTATTCCCTTTGGCAAAATAGAATTCCTACAAATTACAATATTGACAACACCCCGAGGTGAAACCCAGTGGTGGAAGACTTGGGAACACAGGTTGATAGCAATCTGAAGTTTGACCACCAAGTTTCCACAGTGGTAAGGAAAGCCTTCTACATAGCGCACCTCATAAGCAAGCGTATAGCATCCAGGTCAAGGGATGTTATAACTCCACTGTACTCAACTCTCATCAGACCACTATTAGAGTATAATGCATCCTTTTGCATGTATCCCACCAGACACCTGCAGCAGCTGGAGAGACCTCAGAGGTTTCTCACTAAGAAAATACAGGGACTCCAAACCATGACCTAAGTGAACAGGTTGAAAACTCTTTCACTTTACTCTGTATCTTATAGGCTGCTGAGAGGTGACTTATGCCTGGCCTATAGGGCAATCTCCAACCCTGCCCTAATGGAAATAATGCACATGAGCAAGTCAAATAGCTCAAGAGGCACTTGCTCTAGAGATCTCAACCTAGCTTGTGACATTAACAGATCATGCTGGAGAGACAGATATGTCTCCAAGATACTGCCACTTCTCTGGAATAGACTCTCTAGTCATGTAAAACAGAGCTCCTCACTGACCTTATTTAAAAGCAACCTAAATAATTGGATGGGAGACCGCAAATTTACCTCTGGGATGGCATCCTTGTCCCTCCTGGACAGGGGTAGCCAGTAATGATCACAGACCTGTTCTGTTCATAAATTCATTCTATGAACTACACAAAAAAGAATAAATGGGGATACATGGGATTAACATGGCTAGGCTTTTAAAGGGTCGTGGGCTGCTAGCCTAGTTGCCTCCTATGATCCTATGAACAATCATGGCACAAATAACATTGAAAAACACTTCCATTAACAAGTGCTTAAAATATAGCAAGTACCCAGATGTTCAGATGTTGCTTGCAAGTCACCCCTTAAAAGGTATTGTGTGTCCAGTGGGCCTATCTCATTAACAAATGTGTATTAGGTGTTTTTACAGGAGGGCTTACACCACTGACACATCCATTTATATATATATATATATATATATATATATATATATATATATATATATATATATATATATATATATATATATATATATATATATATATATATATATATATATATATATATATATATACTGACTTGAAGCTCACTCAATAGTGGAGAAAATGAGAAACTTCTTTAAACCTGTTTGCTAATCTCAAGTGTATAGACGTACACACACACACACACACACACACACACACACACACACACACACACACACACACACACATACTTTACTTCATCAACCATGCACTAAAACACACATTTTTCTACAGCAGTCTCTCATAGACATATGTAGTCCACAAAAATGTTGCACACAGAAAAACACGGACAGATAAAACAAATCTATTTATTGCATAAACAACAAGGATAAGCACTTTCACTGAAAATTACTGTTTCGCTTCATCAGATCAACCAAAATGAAAATAGAAGCGCATTATATACTATACAGTGATCCAATAAAATTGCACTAACATAGACAAACCCCCTATACCCTCTAAAATAGCCATAACTATAGCCAATATATTTAAAACATATATAAAACACATTACAAACTAAAAAATAAGAATGAAATTAAAAATACAATAAAAGTATATTCCTTTGTAGGCTATCTAAACAGGCTACGTGCCTTCAACACAGGTTTGAGTGGGGCATTCTCATTCAGACCTAATCCTTTGTGTGCATGCACCCTAACAATCCATTCAATTTCTACCGTTTCAGCATGGTTCCTTACATCACCCATTCTCAATGTCTCATGCACCTTGTCAGTAACACAAAATTTAAAATAATGCCCCTCTCTTTTCTCTATCACATGTTTCGCTAGAACGTTAGAGGCATATTTAATATTAATGGAGTAAAGATATTCCCGTATTCGCTCCTTGAACCTAAGGTTGCTCTTACCTATATAGAATGAGGAACATGTAACACAATGGGCCAGATAAACTACATCTTTAGTATCACAATCAGCTGTTACATTAAAGTAAAACCTCCTACCAGTGTCAGGACTCACAAAGACATTACTAGTCTCAGTGTGGGCACAATATCTACAATTACCACAAGGGACTGTCCCTGGATTATCATCTGTCCTACTACAGTTATTTACTGTATCAGGCTAGCAGAGCAATTGCTTCAAATTCTTCTTTTTCTTGAAGGTAAAAGTTGGTTCATCACCCACTACACCCCTTATTTTCTCATCAGTGAGTTGCACTCGGATTTACCTGAGTTTTGTGTAGGTGTTTGCCACTCTCATAGACATATAGACACACTCATCTCACCTGCACACACATATACACTTCACTCCCACTGTCTAACACATATGAACTATATAAATGAAACACAGGCACTGTATTTAGCTATTCTCACACTCACTAGCAATCATACATGTATATCTTTTTTGTCAAATATCCTGCACTCTAACACACACATGCTTTTGGACCCAGGTTCTAAACATTCTTATCTCTAATAGGACAACTGTTAAAAAGATGACAGCATTGGCACATTATCTTCCTTCTAACAATACACAGCTAAGACTACAATGAAATAAGCATACAAAATGGACATTGATGTAACAATTTCCATTTCAATGAAACTGCTTTGTCAAAGAATTGAAGATTACCTATTTTTACATTGTAGTGAAAAGGAAATGTGAACAGTGTTTCAGTTTTTTTTATTTTAGTTTGCTTTTTTTACTTAAGCTATGAGTAAATTTAGGTATTTTGGGGGGTGTTTGTATGCTGTGTGTAGGGTTTCTGTCTGCAGTATATAACCTTTTACCTTAGCTTTTCGCAAATGCCATGTTAAATATGTTTAGAGAAATTGTAGCATTTTTGAAGGCAAGCCAATTGTGTAAATTAAAATGTATCTACTACACAGTGAAGAAGGTATATATTTTATCTCACACTTTCTTCCAGTGGTACGACACACACACACACACACACACACACAAATATATATATATATATATATATATATATATATATATATATATATATAGTTACAGTTGATTTGATCACGTTCTTTTGCCAATAATCCCAGCTTCTTTTTGTGCAAGATTATAGTACAGCTGAGAGTGATTGAGAGTGAAATGCTTTTCCCACTGTTGTGTGATCTCAGAGTATACATACATGTGTGTGTGTATATATATATATATATATATATATATATATATATATATATATATATATATATATATATGTGTGTGTGTGTGTGTGTGTGTGTGTGTGTGTGTGTGTGTGTGTGTGTGTGTGTGTGTCTGTGTATTCCCCAACACAGATGCACACATACACATATATACAGACAACATAATCTAGTACCACAGAAAGGTAGTTTTCCAACCTTAAGGGTAATGCACACTTTCCTTAGGGAGGAACAAAACAAAACAAAGGAAAACTAGTTGCAAAGGAATGATAACATCAAGTGGCTATAGATTTTCAATGTTGTGTATTTTTTGCCTGGTGGGGGAGTTGATCTGAAAAACATTTTGCTTCATTTTATCTGCTTAAATGACACAGAAGGAGACTAGTAGTGTACTGAAGAATGGACCAGAAGCTAGAGCAGCATCCCGTTTTATAGGCATCAAAAGGGAGTACAAGAAGATGCTCTGAAGGAACCCATATGACCTTGGAGACATTTTTTCATATAGCAGGCGCATGAGGATTCACAGAGAGTATGAGTCACTAAAGGACAAGGACCCACAATGCCTAGCTTCTTTCTTGTGATCCTAAATGTTTGTCACTGAAGCCCACAATGTCTGCTTTCTGACTGAGAAAAGTTCTGAAAACTGTCTTCTCCAGAGGAGAAGGATGGTCTAACCCTCTGTTTTTCTGAATACAGATTTTTGAATTAAGGGGCATAATCTGAAAAGACATCTCAGGCTCTCCTATAAATGACAGCTTTAAAATATACAAACAGAACAGTTCTCCAGACCAATATAGAGTTTCCATTTACAGTATCAAAATACTTTCATTTTACAGGTATGTTTACTGTACTTACCTAGTTATTCATTGCACGCCACAGTACAAGAACAGAAATATTGTACGTATATTTAAAGGGACAAGGCAACATTTGTTTGCAATTGTTGACCAAGTAGCTCAACTTTAATTTTATCTAAACTGACTGAGCATATCTTTTGCAGCTTTATCAATGAAAACATTAGGAGCTTTGACTTTGAGAATCTGGACATAAGCCAGTACATTTTCATTCAAGGGAAATCTTGTCAGGAAGACATTGGCTGAATTTCAGAGACTGCTTTGCAAATTTTATAATGTAATCTATCTGCAATCATGGTCTGCTTAGACCTGGCTAAAGCTTTTGACTCTATTCTGCCTTAATTTATTATTAATACTTTGATTAAGAGTAAAATTGATCCTTATCATATCAAGTGGACCTTGTCCTGGTTATCTAAAACAGTGTTTAGAGACCTGAGAGTGATTACTAATGGTCATAACTCAGAATAGATTGATGTGATGAGTGATCTGTACTGGATCCCATTTTGTTTGGAATATTTATGGCAGTCATCCTTTGTCATCTACCACACAGACTGTTGACTATAGAGATTTATTTATTTATTTATTTATTTATTTATTTTACATTTGTTAACCGGGGGTGTCTGACTGAGCCGAAAAGGCCCTTTTTCAGCAGAGCCCGGGAGAAAAGCTCCACAAAGAAAAATTACAGACACATTTAGTTATTTAGACATAATCAGTATACACACAAATTACAAGAGACATGTTTTTACAGTGGTATGCGGCACAAACAGTTACAGTGGAGAGAACAATCAAAAAAGATATTAATTGTAAAAATAAAGGTAAGTAATAGGTTTGGCTGAACTTTGGAATGTAGGTAGAATACATACATAGTACACAGGTACAGTACATACATTGTAGATTAGCCAGTGTTTGTGAGTAAGATTGAAAAACTATTATCAATTGCTCTAGATTTAGTATGCATATGTTATCCGCTTTCACTAGCCTGGGGAGCAATCATGGCACTGCCAACTTTGCTTGAGATGTTGCCTGATGAGGTCTTTAAAGGAGGCTTTGGATGATGTGTTTTGAATGCTAGTAGGGACAGAGTTCCATTTTTTAGCCACGGAACTACTATATAGTGCTATATAACTACTAGATGACTGAAGTCCAGCTAAATTACGTTTTTCAACCTCACCTGAATTATATCAATTACTATTCTGATATAAAGTTTACATTTCTGAATAAATTGCAAGCTGTATTTTGGAAATATCTCACAAAAAAGATAATCTTATAGAAGATAATGTAATAAAAAAAGAGAGCTTCAAAGATAACACCATTAGCATTTATGCCAATCTGCTCATTCGTTGTTTTGGTTATGTTATTTAAAAATTGATGGAATATACAGCAGATATTTACTAACCATAGCAGTGATATCCTCACTGCTATACATGGTGCCTGATATGGAATATGGATATTTTGTTTATCCATCAAAAAATATCCACTCTCTCTCTCTCTCTCAGTACACACACATACACACAACACACACACACACACACACACACACACACACACACACACACACACACCATACTTCTCAGCTGTACAGGTTTTTGTAGAATGTCCAGAATTTGGCCTCATATTCTTTTGGGTCTGTTTCTCATAAAATTGTGATTTTCTGGCAAATCATTTAGGACTGAACTCAGAAAATAATGACACACATTTGAAATTTATTTATTTATTTATTTAATATTTGTTTACCGGGATAGTTCGCCTGGGTGTAACCCATTTTCAGTGGAGGCCCGGGGAGAAAAGCCCCAAGTTACATACAAACCATAGCATGATCAAAATACAGACATATGAAATTACAGTTATAATAAAAGATAAAAAGCATAGGAAAATGCAATAACAGGTAAAATACTACAATAAGTTCTACATCCAAAAAGAAAAATTCACACTTAGTACATAGTATAGGAGCAACAAAAATATAGGTAGATTCATCTAAAATTGCATGATGTATCATACAATATTTTATATAAAATTATAGGCACATATGTTAAGATGTTTAACGCTAGATACTATGGTTGAAAAGAAGTGAAGGATGTGTTAAAAACATAATATTTTATTGTGTAGAAACAGTTGTAAGTAAAGCCTGTTATTATTAGAGAGTATAGCTATAAATAATGACACACATTTGAGATTTATTTATTTATTTATTTAATATTTGTTTACCGGGATAGTCCGACTGGGTGGTATATAGCTATAAATCTGTGTTAGTGTACAAAAAGAAATAAAAACAAAGATAAAGGGAGTAAGTAGGAGAAAGAGATGGAAGGTAGCTTAATAGGATACGATCTGTTTACGGGATTAGTCAACTAGAAATTACAAGAAATTATCAATAATGACATTATTCAGCCGGGATTAAGACAGGAGCAGAGCCATTATTTGGATAGGTGGGACTTGAGCAGGGTTTTAAATATTGGGGAGTTTAGCAGTGGTTAGTATTGATTTAGGGGGTCATGTCCCATATCCTGGCAATACTATTGCAGTACAGAGAGTCTCCATGGAAGTTTTTAGTTTTAATAAGTTGTAGAAGGAGCTTGTCAGAAGATCCGAGTTCTCTTGTATTGGACTGAGTTTTAAGCAGGTTTTGTAGAGCTGGACATTTTTCAGGTTGATATGCTATCTTGTGGGCTATAGATATGCTATCTTGTCGGCTATAGTAAGTTGGGTAAGTGTAAGGAGATCAGGTAATTCCAGCCAGTTAAGTTGTTGTAAAGCAATACAGTGGTGTGCTCTGTGTTGGGAGTTGTTAGTAAATCGAGTAACTTTATTATAGCATACTTCAAGTTTAGTTAGTTCAGTTTTCTTCAGGTTAGTAAAAGATGGCAGAGGCATATAGGAGGGGCGACAGTAAAAGTGTGTCTGGTGAAATCAGTAAGATATTCTTTGGCTGTATACGGGGAGCCTAGTTTAATGTAAACTTTTTTAATGGCAGTTGCCAGATGTTTATCAAATTTCAAATTGTTATTAATTGTGATACCAAGTAGTTTGGTGTCTGATACTGGTTCAGTCTTGGTGTTATTTGATGAGTAGATTTGAAAAGATGTGTGTTGGGCTGAGTTTATTGTTTGAGAATATCATTTGTTTTGTTTTATTGGGGTTATGATTAATTGTGAGCTAGCAAGCCACGATTCTACAGCAGTGAAATAAAGATTTTTTTCATGAAGTTCAGGGGGGGCTGCATATATAAGTGTGGAGTCATCTGTATAATGTATGATTTTGGCTAGGTCAGTAGCAGAATGGAGCTTGTTAGGAAAAATGTTAAATAGGCGTGGGCCTAAGACTGATCCCTGAGGTACCCCTAGTGTAATGGGTAATGTAGGAGAGAAATCATTGTGCCATTTCACTGCTTGTTGTCAATCTGATAAACAGTCATGGAACCACTGAAGGGCAGAGTGGCTTAGTTTAAGAGACAGGAGTTTTTATAGAAGTTTTTGGTGGGCGACTGTATTGAAGGCTTTGGACATGTCTAGGACTATTGAGGAGACTATTTGACTGTTGTTTCTAAGGTGGTTAATAGTGTCTGTAAAGCTTAATAGTGCTGTGGTGGTGCTATAGGTAGGTCAAAAGTCATGTTGGGTGTTAGTTAGGATATTGTTTGAGAGTAGGTGAGTCATGAGTTGTGAGTGGATGCATTTTTCTAAGATTTTGGATAGGGGTGATAGAATTGTGATAGGTCTATAATTAGAAAGGTCAGTACTGGTTTCCCCTTTGTGTAGTGGGGCTATGTAGGAAGTTTTACAGATTTTGGGTACATGGAGTGGTTAATTAGTATTGAGACTGGATAAGCTATGGTGTCAGCTGCTAACTTAAAGTAATCAGCTGGTAGTTTGTCATCAGCAAGGGTGGTAGTGTTTAGTTTATTAAGCATTCTTTTTATTTTGCTGGATGGTACTGATTTGAAAGAAATTTATTGGTTGATTTATGAAATTCAGTATGGATTTTTAGTTGGGTAAGAAACTCCTCAGTGTGGAAGATTTTCAGTCCATATATCTCTAATTAATCACTGTATATTAATCAGATCAGACAATAGTTATAGAAGTAGTGAACTTAAACTAGTCTTAAGTAAAAAAAAATAATAAAAATATATAATTTTTCAGAATTATTAAGTATTCAAAAGTAGGGCGGCCATGGTGGTGCAGCGGTTAGCGTTGCCGCCTCACAGCAAGAGGTTCGATCCTCAGCTGGGGTGCCTTCTGTGCGGAGTCTGCATGTCCTCCCTGTGGTTATGTGGGTTTCCTCCGGGTGCTCCGGTTTCCTCCCACATCCCAAAGACATGCTGTAGGTGGATTGGACACACTAAATTGGCCCTAGGTGTGAGTGCGTGCATATGTGTGCCTTCTGTGGAAGGTTGGGTGCCGGGCTGGCAACTTGACACCGTAAAACTCCACTGCCAATCATGAGTGGACAGTGGTCTGCTGTGGTGACCACTAACCAGGAAAAGCTGAAAGAAGAAGAAGATTAAGTATTCAAAAGTAATCCAAGCAAGGCAGGCAGTCTGTTTCCAGTCAAAAATCCTTTATTAAGTACACAGACAAGTGATCCAAGTAAAACAAAACTAGAGTAATAGTTTCCTCACAAGCTTTCTAAATATATATATATATATATATATATATATATATATATATATATATATACTTTTTATCAGGCAAGGGAGTAGTTTATTGTGCTGTAAAACAAAGTGTTATTGGTACACATGTTAAATTCACATCCCTTCCCCATCAGTGTGACATTCGAGCTGGTCCTGCCCTACTTAGTAGCTGTCATAATAAAATAACCCTTATGTACTTTAAATAAAATTTATAATGATGTGATACCTCTTATTTAACCAGATTATTAAGTACATTATTAAGTCTGTGATTTTATCCAAGGCAATATACTACGTGGCTGGAAATATATCAACCTTAGTCCATCTGGCAATCAAAAAATATATATAAATATATACATATACACTTTGCATACAAAAATAAAAAATCAGTTGTAAAAATCATATTCTATTTTCATAACCTATTGTTAACAAAAATCGCTTAGTCCTTCTAGACTTCAGGTCTGTGTACAAGAACCCCAAAAACTATCTATAAAAATATTATTGTATAATTAGTATTGTTATTACACATCATTTTGAATAAAGTGGAAAAAAGAGAACCAGAAAAAAAAAATAAGAAAAAATGTATGATGATGGAAACAAAATATACACTTAAATTACAACTGATTTAAAATGGTATTTAAAACCAACTAGTAGAATAAAATAAAATAAAATAAAATGTGATAAGAGACTTAGGGACACAGGTGGACAGTGGTCTCACCTTCGATAACCACATCGCCACAACAGTCAGGAAATCCTTCTATGTGGCACACCTCATCACAAAGGGCTTTTCATCCAGAAAAAAGGAGGTCATTGTCCCACTGTACTCATCCCTCATTAGACCCATTATAGAATACAACGCCCCATTTGGTATGTACCTCTCAAGACATCTGCAACAACTGGAAAGGCCTCAGAAATACCTCACTAAAAGAATCACAGGCCTAAAGCAGATGCCCGCTGACCGCCTTAAAAACTCCAGCTATACTCTGTCGCATATCGTCTACTCAGAGGCGATCTCTGCTTAACATACAAGGCCATGTCAAACCCAGAGCTGTTGGACATGCTACACTTAAAGAAATCCCAATCCGTCAGAGCTACACGCTCCAGGGATCTAAACCTTGTCATCACAATAAACAAAACATGCTGGAGGGATAGGTTCCTGACCCAGAGACTCCCCAGACTCTGGAATACATTGCCCATACATATCAAGCAGAGTGCCTCTTTGGACCTCTTCAAAAGGAACCTTGACGACTGGATGGGAGAAAGGAAATTCACCCCAGGGATCACGTCAGTTGCCCTGCTAGACAGGGGTCCAGGAAAGTAAATAATGTGGGAAGAAATAGCCAGGGAATTGTTATGGCTAGGCTTGTATAGGCCTTAGGGCTGATAGCCTAGTACCAACCTATGAACCTATGAACCTATGAACCTATAAATCAGTCATGTAAACAATGTGGCAATTTTCTAAGTTCCAGTACACTTTTAATTGAACAGTAGTAGTTTAGTCCAGGCTTCCTAAAAGAGTTCAGCTGTAATTGCCACATGAGTTCATGTTTCTCGAGAATATTCAGGATGTCTCCTTCAAGATCACCCATGTCTACTATGCGATCCAGGATCTGGAACTTAAAACCTGTGAGCCTTTTATGAAGAGAAAGGTGTTTGGCTAGTGCATTATTTTTACATCCAGAGCGGAGTTCTGACAAATGACATGAAATCCTACGCTTGAGTTTATTTACAGTCTTGCCCACATAGACTAGGTTCATAGGTTCATACTAGGCTATCTGCCCTAGGGCATTTATAAGCCTAGCCAGAGTGTGTTTGGCTTTCGCCACCCATTTTAAATTAATTTTGCTATGCCCTTTTTCGAGGTTAGTATACTGTGCCACTGTCTAACAGTGACACAGAAGTGATACCCAGGGTAAACCTATGATCTCCCATCCACTCATCAAGATTCCTCTTGAAGAGAGTCAATGAGGGACTCTGCCTAACCTGGACTGGGATTTTATTCCAGAGTGAAGGGAGCCTCTGGGTTATGAATCTGTCCCTGCAGCATGTCCTATTTATTTCAGTGCTGAGGTTCAAGTCTCTCGAGCACGTAGCTCGATGGGATTTGGATTTTCTGAGGTGCAGCATGTCCATTAATTCCGGGTTGGACATGGCTTTATACGTCAGGCACAGATTGCCTCTGAGCAGGCGGTATGCCACTGAGTAGAGCTGGAGCTTCTTTAACCGGGCAGCATATGGCATCTGTCTGAGCCCTTTGATCCTCTTGGTGAGGTACTTTTGGGTTCTTTCCAGTTGCTGCAGGTGTCTGGTAAGATACATCCCAAAAGGGGCATTGTTCTCAATTATGGGCCTGATGAGAGATGAGTAAAGAGGCACGATGACCTTCCCTGATCTAGATGTGAATCCCTTCATGATTAGGTGGGCTATATAAAATGTTCTTCTAACCACTTTGGCCACGTGGTTGTCAAATGAGAGATTGCTATCAACTTGGGTCCCCATGTCCCTAATTACTTCTTCTGTACTTAATGGATTACCACCTATGTGGTAATTTGTGGGCACTTTGTTTTTGCCAAAGGGGATGACTATACACTTTTTGGTGTTTAGCTTGAGGCCATGGCTCTGGCACCAGTTGTCTGTTTCTATGAGGCCATTTTGGAGGATGCTTGTGTCGGCTGGAGAGTCGGTTATGGCGCCCAGTTTGCAGTCATCTGTGAACTTGGTCAGCCACAGTCCTTCCGTGTTGGCTTGTACCTCCGAGAAATATATACCGAACAAGAGAGGTCCCAGGACTGAGCCTTGTGGGACGCCACTTGTAACTGGTTTGGAGTCTGACATGGCTCCAGCTATTCTAGCCATGTGGGTTCTGTCCTTGAGCCAGTTTGCAACCCATCTAGTGACATAGGGGTTTATATTTAAACTGGTGAGCTTATCTATAATGCCCGAGTGGGGTATTGTATCGAAGGCTTTTGCGAGGTCCGGGTAGGCTGTGTGGACCACCTTCCCCTCGTCAATGGCCTTAGTGACTGTTTCAAAGAAATCAACCAGGTTTAAGAGGCAGGATCTGCCCTTAACAAAGCCAAACTGGGTAGGATCCAGTGTCTGTAGGTCCCCAATATCTTTATTTATGAGGTCCATAATGATCCTTTCTATAGCGTTGCAGACCAAGTTAGTCAGGCTTATGGGGCGATAGTTTCCAGGATCCGTTGAAGCACCACCTTTGTGGAGAGGGACCACTGTTGCTGTACGCCACTCTTTGGGTACATATCCTGTAGTAAGGCTGAGATTGAACAGTTGTTTTATGTTTGGGTTTAACTCTTCTTGGAGTTCATGTAGGATGCAGCCCGGGACACCGTCTGGTCCCATTGATGCTGTGTTTTTTGCTTTGGAGAGGGTGGCTCTTACCTGAGCATCTGAGATGTCAGGGGGGCAGCACTCTGCTGGGATAGATATTTGCCCTTTTGGTGGGAGGGAGAAGTTTGCTGAACCTGTCAGCTAGGATGTTGGCAATGTCTGTGGGTTCGGTGTATTTTTGTCATTTTGGACTAATTCTGAGCATATCTGGGAATTCCCACCCAGGTTCCTAACATAACTAAAGAAAGCCTTGTGATTATCCTTAGTGTCCTGTGCAATTTTTCTCTCGAAGCTGGCCTTAGGCGATTTTATGAGTGCCCGTAGTTTTTTGCTAATACTGATCAGAGATGCCTTCCCTTTTTGGGATTTTGCTCTATCATGTAGTAGCTTCCTCCTTCTATTGTATAGTTTGTTTATGGCTGGGGTCCACCAGACAGGACGTCTGCCTTTGGAGGATTGGGTCTTGGTTTTATTTGGGATTGCAAGATCCATGCATTCCTGAAGGTGTTCATAGAATGCGTTTATAAAGGGTTCTGCAGTCTGGGCCGTATTTTCCACAGGCCCGGGGGCTTTGAAGGATTCCACCTCGGTTTTGAGGAGTGTGAAATTTGCTTTAGAGAAGTTTTTCACTGTGGTTTTCTGGGCAGGGATTGGGATCGGGATGTGAATATCCAGTGAGATTAGTTTATGGTCTGATATTACCAGTGAGGGATACACTTCTGGTCTGGAGCATAGAGTCCCCATGTTGGTGATGATCAGGTCCAGTATGTTTTCCCCTCTTGTGGGAGTAGTAACAAGTTGTTCCATAGCATTTGAGTTTATAAATTCTAGGAACCTTTGGGCTAGGGTGTTGGAGCTAGAGTAAGGCTCCCAGTCTATGTTTGGGTAGTTGAAGTCGCCCAATATAATGGTGTTTGGAGAGACCTTCATATTTTCCAGTGTTCTCAGGAAGGCCAAGTGGGGTTCCTGGGTTTGGGAGGGTGGTCTGTAGCAGGCTATAAACTGGAAGGCAGTTTTACCCACTGTTAGTTGCACATGGATAGTCTCTGATGCTTCGTGCTGTGCCACCAACCTGGAGGTGTGGGTATCTTTGACGAATATTGATACTCCCCTCCTTTTGTGGTTCGGTCCAAGTTTTGGGGCCGAAAAGCATGGTATGAGGTATAACCTGGTAGTGCCGGGGTGCTCTCGGGAGCCTTGAACCAGGTTTCTGTTACTGCACAGATATCGATGTTCTCCATGCTAAGGAGAGTTTCGTGTCGTGCATCTTGAGGTTTAGACTTCTGGCGTTAAGTAGCATTACTCGTAGTTTCTTATCCCTTGTGATACCTATGGAGGTGGGTTTGTCTTTTGAGCCTTGCCTAAAAAAGGCACTATGGGGTAGCAAGAGCCTTTGCCAATATCCGAAAGCCCAGGGTGACAGGTGCAAGCCGTCCCTAGCGAAGCATCGTGGCTTGTCGAGCATGTCATCCCAGGCTGACAGGCATTGGATCCCCTTTGAATGACACCAATACTTAAGCCAATTGTTGAAATTGATCATCTTGTCTTCATATTGTGGCATCATTCTTGGTGAGGGTAAGATGCTACTCAAGGTCAGGGTCATACCGGCCTGGGCTACATGCTCAGAGAGCTCCTCTATGTCTCTTTTCATGTAATCCAGGGAGGTATGTCTCAGGTCATTCACACCAGCATGGACAATGACTGAGTCATATTTGTACTTGCCTTGGAGTGACCTGAGTGCTTGTGTTATGTGGCGGATCCTACCACCCGGCAGGCAGCTCACCGTGACCTTCTCCTTGTTCAGCCTGGTGAGCAGGACGTCAGTGTGCCTGATGATAGAATCACCTATTACAAGTGTATCAGGTGTGTTGTTTAGCCTTAAGGGCTGTGACTGTTCAGCACACTGGCTTTGTGAGCTATGTGTTGCACGTGTTTTGTTTTGGGGTAGCGGTTGCTTGGGTGTCTGCTTTGGAGGTCTCTGCTGCTTGGGCAGATTTTTATTTAGAGCCTCCGAGTATGTTTTTTTGTGTTTATGTGTTTGGTTTGCTGTCATGGTAGGTCTATGTGAGACTGGAATTGTAGTGAGTGTGGTTTCCTTCTCCTCCTGACTGGTTACGCCAGTACTGAGTTGAGAGAGCTTAGCCTCCAGTTTGGCCATATGGTTGCATCTCTCACATGTGTTGGAATTTGTTGGGAAGAGGAGAGGGTTGTCTGTGTACATGAGGCAGTTGTAACATTGCCTCAAGATTCCCAGATTCACCAGCTGTACCGGAGAGGAGATTGACAACTGACCTTTGGACATGCTAGAATAGTATTGGGAATTCCTTTATAATTGAAAAAAAGGGCCAATGGGGAACAAGGTCCTCAAGGGGAGTTTGTGAGGGTGTAGTGCTTTTAATTTTTTAGTGCTGACTTAGTGAGCAAGTGCCAGGTAACTTAAATGCAATGTGTTACAGGTAACTTAAATGCAAAAACGACAAAGAGTAACTTTCTTTCAAGTGAAACAAGGAAATAAGTACAGTAAGCAATGCAGATATCACTAGGGATCCACAGAAGCGCTGAAAAGCCGCGTTTTATGTGAAATTAGCGTTTCAGGGAAATAAGCAAACAAACAACAAGCATACAAACAAAGCTAGATTCAGCGGGCCTGGATCTAGTCTATGCTACAGCAAACAAGGTGTACCAATTTCAGTAAGAAACTGTTCAAATAAGCAGGCACTATAAGCCTTTAACCAGAAATTCCCAGCTCAGAAGGGCAGAGTCCAGCCTCTCCTCCCACAAGAGTGCAGACCACGAACCTTCTTAATGTAAAATAACTGGCCTGAAGCCCAAGTGCTTAAACCAGAACTAATACACTTTTAGAATAACAGACACTGAGCCCTCAATCAGCAGTTCCCAACTTAGAAGGATGTAAACTACCTGTCCTGCCACCACAGTGCAGGCCACAAACCTTCTTAACGTAAAACAATTGGTCTGAAGCCCAAGTGCTTAAACTAAAAGGCTTAGAATGAGTTACACCAAGCAGTAATAAATACAATTGAGTACTTTTAAGATGACGCAAAAGCAAAATAAAGTAGGAAGAAACACAAATACAGTAAAAGCAGATAAAATTTTGCATCACATTCATTGCACTGTGCCCTGGGAGTGAAGTTTTCATGGAACTTGTCAGCTAACAGGTTAGCTATGTCCACAGGCTCACTATATGTGGTATCATTAACTACCAATTCAGTACAAATCTGGGCCTTTCCTTTTAGGTTATGGATGTAAGTACAGAACACCTTATGGTTGTCCTTATTTGAGGAAGCTAATTTGGATTCATAGTTTGCTTTGGAGGACTTCACAAGAAGTCTTATTTGCTTGTTTAAGCTGAGGAGGGAGTGTTTCCAGTTTAGGGATTGCTCCCTCTTACTCTTAGACAGTAATTTCTTCCTTTTATTGTAAAGCCTGTAAATGGCAGTTGTCCACCATGCAGGTTTGCTCTTCCTTGAGGAGCTTGTTTTGGTCCTATAAGGTACAGTCGAGACAGTGCAGTTATACAAGGGTTTATATAAAGCATCTGTGTAGAACTCAGCACAGTTGCCAGCTAGATATGAGGGGGGAGGTGCAGTGAAGATATTTATACCATCCTGTAAGATGGTAAAATCTGATTTGGAGAAGTTTTTTTTAGTTTAGTTGCTGTTAGGGGGGGGTCTGGTGTGATAGTTACTTTGAATGAGACTGATTTGTGGTCAGATCTCACCAGGGAAGACGTGACAGTGGGTGTGCTACAGTGCCCCCCCCCATTTTGGTAAGCACCAGATCCAGATGTTGGCACCCCTTGTGGGGGTGTCAACCAGCTGGTCCAGAGTTAAAGAAGTCGAGGAACCTTTGGGCAAGTGAGTTTGCACAAAAGTGATTTACCCAGTCAATGGATGAGTAGTTAAAGTCGCCCAAAACCATGGTGTTTGTATGTATCTTGCTAGACTTAAGTAGATCCAAATACACCAAGTGAGTGACCTGATTCATGGAGGTGGTCCAATAGCTGGTAATAACTTGAATAGGTAACCTACCAACAGTTAATTGCACCTGAAGTATCTCCAGGGAATCATACTGTCTAACCAATCTGGAGGTGTATTTATCTTTAATGAATATTGATACACCACCTCCTTTAGTTTTCCCACCTTCAGTTTGTGGCATACCTCTCAGCTGTACAGATTTTCTCAGAATTTTTGGTCCGTTTTTCATAAAATTGTGGCTTTCTGGCAAATTAGTGGCAAATCACTGAAGTTGGAAAATAATGACAGACATTTGAGTTTTAGACTTCATACCCTTCAGAAAAGTCATGCTAATGTAAAACCTGTTATTATATCAACTTTCTAAGTTTGTAAGAGCAATATTTCAAATTTGTCCTTATTTGTACCATTTTTTAATGGCTTTGTCCAGATTTTGTACTCTAAGAGGTTGAAAGGTATGGTTTGTGGTATGAATGTGTGGTAGGAGGTGTAGCCCAGTATGGCTGGAGTGCTCTTCACAGCCTTGAACCAAGTCTCCATGACTACACAAATGTCTATGTCTTCCAAGGTAAGAACTGCTTCCAGTGAGTGTAGTTTTCTGTTAAGACTCCTAGCATTTAGCAGCATAACTTGAGGTTATTTTTAGATGGAGTTTTTGTGTTGGGAATTTTGTCCTTGAGACACTGCCTAAAAAAGGCACTATAGGGTGGCAAGAGCCTTGGCCAATATCCAAAATTTCAGGGGTGACAGTTGAAGAACATCTCTGGCAAAGCATCGAGGTCTGTCGATCATGTCATCCCAGGCTGACAGATACTGTATACCCTTAGAATGGCACAAGAAACTAAGCCAATTATTGAAGTCAATCATTTTCTGTTTGTATTGAGGTATCATCCTAAGTGAAGGTAAAATTCTGCTTAAGGTTAAGATGGTGCTTGAAGCTGGGCAGTTTAATTGTGTCAAATGTCTTAAAGCCAGTAGGCTTACAAGATACATAGAAGACCGTTGCATTTCTTTTAAGGGCTCTCTTAAAAGGATGCCTAGTCCTTCTACTACCACATCATATAACTTGAGAATGGATGTGGAGTTAAACCACTGTATTACTACAGGTAAGCTTGTTATTAAATAAAATACCTACATAGTGGAATAACTCACCTCTACATATTATGACTTTGTTTTTTAATGATGTTTAAAAATATTTTTCGTTAATTAGCACAGCCTTGAAATTATTTTTCAGCTGCTGACATAGTAACCATATTTGGCCTTGGTTCATAGGCCTGTGAGCCACTATGACACTATGAAACAACACTGACAAAAATCCTTGTCCTACAAGAAAATGATTCTTAGATCCCCTACAGGTAAAAAACTAGGCCATATTCACGTCACAAATACTGTACAAGCATCAGCTCTAAAAGGTAACAGGCTACACAGCTTAGGGAAAGTGTGATGTCAGAATGTGCAATTCAAATGGCATCTACTTTGTCAGAAGCAGAAGAAGCAGAAAATGATTCCGTTACAGGGGATGAAACAATTTTGTGTCAGTAATACTTTACACAGAAGGCATATAACATATCTAAATACTCACAGACTTAAAAGACAGGAATGCTAAAAGAATCACATCACATTCTAACATCAGAAAAATATCATCAAAAAGGCACAAGGCTGATCATCCATGCTTTTTTAGAAAAGAAAGCCATACAGATGGAAAACTTTAAAGGAAAAATATCTGTTTCCTTAATACCAGTAGCAGGATAGAAAGTGTGCTGAAATATTTTGTGTGCCCAGCAAACACCATCAAAAATACCAATGTACCATTTCAAATGTTAGAATTACAGGAAGCAATATGGATAGATGTCAGCATTGATTTTTAATGGCCAGTCAACAACACTGTCAATCTTCTAGTCACACGTTGTAAATATCCCATGGCAGAACCAAATTTCTCCAACATCAGACAATAACTGTTCACAGCAGCAGGCACAATCTTCTTCATGTCTGGCATTTCTGAGTCCATGATGTCAGACAGGAAACAACCTTCTAACAGCATCCAGCTCAAGCAGTTCCACAGTAATTCATTTATTGCTACAAGCTAATTGCAGTGCAGAAGAGACCATGGCCAACATATGCTATGCAATCAGAAGAGGCTAAAGGCATTGCAGAACAGTTCATAGCCACCAAAAATAAATAGGAACGGCAGCCAATCTGGTGGTCCCCTGCCATAAACAAACTGTACAACAGAAGGAAGAAACTGTTGTAAAAGAGAGTAAAATCCCATGAGTGGAAGAGCTCCCATGGTCAGCCTCAGTAAGAAGCTGCAATCCCTGATAAAATCCTCCAAAACTAGTTACAAAAACAAAATCTCCACTGATTCTAAAGACAACCACAAAACCATTCTGCAGCTATGTCAAGAATCTCAATGGCAACACTCAGATCTGCTCTGAGTAACAGCACAATGGCACTAAATATACAGACCCAACTGATATTGCTAACATCCTGGCAGATAGGTACAGTGCTAACTTTACCCCCCCTCTCACCCCCTAAAGAGCCCATCTCTATACTGGAAGAATGCAAAGTTCCTGTAATCAGGGCTGCACAGGTAAAAAAACACACTCTCCAAAGCCAAGAACACAGCATCCATGGGACCAGACAACATCCCAGGCTGCGTTCTACACGAACTACAGAACAAACTGGCACCCCACCTAAGTACCATGTTCAATCATAGCCTCACCTCAGGCTTTGTGCCTGCTGAATGGCGCACAGAGATGGTTATCCCACTCCACAAGGGGGGAGCCACCACGGACCCCGGGAACTACCACCCCATTAGCCTGACAGGCCTGGTCTGCAAGGCCATGGAACGTATCATCATGGAACTTATAAACAAAGACATTGGTAATCTCCAAACTTTGGTCCCCACCCAGTTTGGGTTTGTAAAAGGCAGATCATGTCTTCTAAACCTGATAGACTTCTTTGAAGCAGTCACCAAAGCCGTAGACGAGGGTAAGGTGGTTCACACAGCCTATCCAGATCTTGCCAAGGCTTTCGACACCATCCCCCACTCTGGAATTATAGATAAACTCACTAAACTAGGTATAAATCCTTATGTCATAAGATGGGTTGCCAAATGGCTCACTGACAGAACCCACACTGTGAAAGTAGCAGACTCCAAATCCGACTTCAGACTAGTGACAAGTGGAGTACCACAGGGTTCAGTCCTGGGTCCTCTCCTGTTTGGTATCTACTTCTCTGAAGTACAGACTAACACAGAAGGCCTTTGGCTAACGAAGTTCGTAGATAACTGCAAACTAGGAGCCATAATCAAAACTCCTAACGATGTGGACATCCTACAAAAGGGCCTCACTGAGACAGATGCCTGGTGTCAAAGCCATGGCCTCAAGCTCAATGCCAAAAAGTGCATTGTCATCCCCTTTGGTAAAATCTCTGTACCGATGAACTACAACATAGGCGGTAGTATACTTAACACCGAAAGT
This sequence comes from Protopterus annectens, assembly GCF_019279795.1. Taxonomy (NCBI): domain Eukaryota; kingdom Metazoa; phylum Chordata; order Ceratodontiformes; family Protopteridae; genus Protopterus; species Protopterus annectens. The sequence goes on along the minus strand of NC_056733.1, from coordinate 1,119,558,685 downwards.
GTGATAAGAGACCTTGGGACACAGGTGGACAACAGTCTCTCCTTTGATAATCACATCACCACAGTATTCAGGAAATCCTTCAATGTGGCACACCTCATCACAAAAGGTTTCTCATCCAGAAAAAAAGAGGTCATTGTTCCCCTCTACTCATCACTCATTAGACCCATTATAGAGTACAATGACCCTTTTGGTATGTACCTCACAAGACATCTACAACAACTGGAAAGGTTGCAGAAATACCTCACAAAGAGGATTACCAGCCTCAATCAGATGCCCTATGCAGACCGTCTCAAAAAACTCCAGCTTTACTCCATCGCATATCGCCTACTCAGAGGTGATCTCTGCCAAACATACAAAGCTATGTCAAACCCAGAGCTGTTGGACATGCTCCACTTAAAGAAATCCCAATCCCTCTGAGCTACACACTCTAGGGACCTAAACCTTGTCACCACAATAAACAGAACATTCCAGAGGGATAGATTCCTGTCCCAGAGACTTCCCATGCTCTGGAATAAACTACCTGTCTATATTAAACAAAGCCCCTCATTAGCACTCTTCAAGAAAAATCTTGATGATTGGATGGGAAATAGGAAATTCACCCCGGGGATCACTTCTGTGGCTCTGCTTGACACTGGCACAGGAAAATAATTTTTTTGGGTGGCAAAAGCCAGGGTACCTTTTTGGCTGGGCTTGTATAGGCCCCAGGGCCGCTAGCCTAGTACCTACTTATGAACCTATGAAACTATGTAGGTATATACTGGAAACAACATGTTTATGGCATGCTTTAAGTATAAATATTTGAACAAATAGAGCTTTCCAATTAAATCTTATGTTTAATTTTAGTGATATAATAACAAGCGTGTCCTAATCCAGACCCAACCAGATGATCAAGTGAGACAGAATGAGTGTCAGCAAAGAAGTCCAAAACAGATGCCAAAAAAACAGGAAGCATGATTCCAAAGTGGAACAGTTTTTTTTTTATTGAAGAAAGTGGGCCAGACTTTACCTCCTTACCATTCACAACCTTATAAGATCAAGGATCTAAATCACAGATCTATCTTGACAAAGCATTGTCCTTTTCATAAGACTTGTAATGGTGATAGCAGGGAGTCAGGTATGACACATGCCACTGGATATAATATAATTTGTTTTAAAACAGGTTGTATTCTTGACCCCTCTGATATGAGCACGTGATAAGGAGAGCAGCATATCTAAAAGACTGTGTATATCATTAGGTTGCTTAACTTATTTATTCCGTATTTTCTCAGACTAAATGAGACTGAAACTAGATCATAACGCTGATGTATTGCTGTGTTTGCATGGTACATGATGTCTTGGATATTTTTTATACTTCTATATAATTAACCAAGATGAACCACCGTAAAACACTGATCCACATGGAGCTTTTTTAGACTCTGCCTGTTGACACTGCCTGGTGAGACTTTCTTAGAGTCATAAGGCAGACAATGGAGGTGGATAGCATCAAACCCTGAGTTACAGGAAGCAACTCATTAATAGAGCATTGCCATAATTCTCTACAGTAACTGCCAGATAGTTTCTCTATAGGTTCTACTATTTATTCATTTTCTGACAGACTCAGAAATGTTCACGTTTGTACATTCTACTTTTTAAATATTTAACTTCCTTACAGCATCAAGTGATGTTCAACAAACACACAACCTTACTGACATTTGGATAATAGTGCTCTGTTACCCTCTACGTGGCAGTCTGCCAAAGTTCAGACCTCTTCCCATTGCTTGTCTGTGGGTGAGACAGACCAAGGGGCTGCCCAGAGCAGGTTGGTCCTTCACAACCACAGACAGAAGCCCTTCATTTTTTCTAACGCATCGAAAGAGAAGGATCTCTGAGAAAACTGTTCCTCTTTGGCTTATTCCATCTTCAGAGCTCAAATTGGAAATCATCTGTTTTTTTTTTTAATTCCTAACGCTGCCTTTTTTCTGCCATTGCTTGAACTGTGTTTAATGCTGATTTGTTTGTTTCTTAAAAATGTTTTCAGTATATTATCCTCTATTGCAGTATATGCTTATACTGTGTTTATTAAGTTGGTTACTAGTTTATTTGGGGTTTTAAACCATTTTCAAGTGTTCTGTGGTCTTTGGTGAATGTTTTAGAGAATTTCTGCACTGGAGACGTTTTAGTGAGGTTCTGTCATTGCCTCATACTGTCATAATTGTGAATAATTTATGGCAGTTTTTTTCTGTCAATTTAAGGCTTTATTTTGAATCTTTTGGCAGGAAAATACCACTGTATAAAGGAGGAAATTCAGTTAACCTATCTAATTACAAGACCTATAGCTATATTACCAGCGCTATCAAAAATTCTAGAAAAATCCACTCCCAACTCCTCAAACATCTTAAGAGACAGCAATCTTATGTCCACAACTCAACATGATTTCCACCTCAGTCAAGCACAACAACCGCTTTTCTGAATTTCACCAATACTATCAAACAAAATAGAAATAATAGAAATCTAGTATCAGCACTCTTTTTGGTCCATCAAAGGCCTTTGACAAAGTATCCCATCAAAAACTTCTCACCAAACTCTCATATCTGGGTGTTAATCAATCTACTCTCACCTGGTTTCATAGCTATTTCAGAAATAGACAATAATCAGTAAAATGGAAACACAGGTTCTCTGCCTTCCTCCCAGTCACAGTCCGAGTTCCACAAGACTGAATTTTGGGACAGCTACTATTTAACATATTCATTAACAAGCTTCATGCAGCCCCCAAATAGGCAAACATAGTTCAGTGATGATGCAACTACAACCTGTTCTGCCCCAACACTAAAAACACTCCAAAAAACCACCCAAGAGTCCTTCTCTGTAGAATCCTAGCCAAACACTGCAGACCTACTCCTAAATGCTAAAAAGACCAAACTTATGCTCTTTATACCAAAACAATATAATGATCAGAAAAACAAGTTCCACATTGTCTCATCTGACAATACAATAATAGAAACCATGACAAAAGCCAAACTACTCGGGGTAATCATAGATGACAAACTCAAATATGACCAACATATTATTTATTTATTTATTTATTTATTTATTTATTTATTTATTTATTCCAGTTTGATGACCGGGGAGGTCCACTGGGCTTGGGGAGCCCATTTCCAGTGGAGGCCCAGGGAGAAAAGCTCCAACAATACATAGTTACATGAATAATTACTAAGAAACTTTGCATTACTGACAAATAAACAAGTAGCATTCATAAAGAAACAAACAATTACAATTTTGTTTAGGTGTAAACGACAGGCAAATGGCCTTGAGGCTAGATTTTACAGTATAGTTATTTATACATAATACAAATGAGCAAGGTTAACTAGGTGAGAGGTTATCAAGCTATCAAAAAAAAAAACATACAAAACTAGGGTCCCTGTGTAGAGCAGAGCAATATCATACAGTATCCACAAGAAGACCCATAGTATCTGCTTACCTACTCCCAACTCTTTTGTATGCATCCCCCATTTTCATAAATCTTAACAGTACCCTCTTGTCCAGACTTGAAACATGCTATAATAAAGTAGCTAAATTTGCCACATACTCACCCACCAAAATCCATCACTGTACAACTCTGAAGGAGATAAACTGTCTAGAACTCCCAAACCAGCTAACCTACTCTCAGCTCACAACAGCCCACTAACTTACCCATAAACCAGATAGCTGACCCTGTCTAAAACACATGCTGCAACCATGCAGTAGTCACAGAACACTGTGTTCTAATAACAAATCCCTCTTATCTGTAAGTAAATAAAAAAACTCTGAGGTAACTCACTGTACTCTTACTGTGTTACAAAACTGTGGAACTCCATTCCAGTTCAGCTAAAACTTACAGAAAATGACAAATGCTTTAAAAGCCGACTAAAACTGCACCTACAGCACACCTGGCTCTGGTCTTGCTCTTCATCTGGTTAATACCTACCAAAGTAACTTATTAAGTTTCTGTGCCTCTGACAACACCATTCCTCCCCCTTCCTAACTCATCATATATGGAATCCATCATGCTTATGAGCTGAGTATAATTTCACTTTTCCTCTCCTACTGTAAACAATCAATACTTCTCTACTGGTTTTTCTCTTCTTTTCTCCCTGAAACTAGTTTAGTTTTCTCTCTCATTTTTACCTTCACTTTGTAACTACAAAACTAAATTAAAATGTAAATGAACATGTTTTTTGTTTGTTTAACTTTTTCTTTCTGGACATAGCATTTTTCTAAATAGCTAACTACCAGGTTTACTTGCACTCTGTAGTAATCCAACACATAGTACTATTTACAATGTAAAACAATGTAACAAAAATGTCTATATATTGTGAACACTTGTAACTTATGTGAAGCTTTTCTCCCCAGGCCTCCGCTGAAAAAGGGCATTTCTATTCTAGTTAGACTTTCACAGGCTATAAAGACGAATAAATAATAAAATAAAATGCTGTTTTTTCTGTTTTTATTTTATAGCTTCAACTATATATGTGAATTTTGTAGTCTGATGACTTTTTAAATGAATGTTTCATTTAAATCATAATTTTGGTGCCATTTTGTTTCTGAGAGGACTTTTTCTTAGGTTTACATTCAGTTATTGGTCTAAGGTTAACTTAGTATGCTTTTATTCAAATGGGGCTGAAATTAACCATTTTTTATTTAATTGGAGGATTTTATGTTATGTAGTTGTGCTTAGTGTTGGACTACTGAGATTACTGGCTTTTTCCTCAGTGCAGTATTCTATTAGTTCCCATATAGACATAGTTTTTTCGCAGATATTTAAAGGGTGAATATTGGGATTTTCTCCCTTTGGAAAGTGGGCTTATTGTTTTTCCCATAGTTGGTTCTGACCTGGTTAGTTTTTTGCACCCTGTCTTGATGGTCTCTGATTCTGTACCCAACCCTCCACATCTAGCCATCTGCACTTAAAAAACATAAAAATAAACAAAAAAAATATGCCTCAGCCTATGGCTTGTGACTCCACAGAAGCCTCTGCCAAGGACAGACTATCTGATCACTCTTCCTCTTTTACCTCCATTTCATCTGATGTGGTTTTGGTACCACAACTGTGTGTGACACATCCTCTGGGGCTTTACCATTGCCTGTTTCAGGTACGGGAGAACCAAACTCTTTAGGTGCAGGGAAGTCAGGGGTGCAAAATCCTTTGCCAGGGTTAATATGTCTCCCTCTGGTGATTCTCCCTCTAGTGTTGTACAGGCTAAAAAGAGACAGACGTGTCAGTTGCTCGGCTGGTAACACACTTACTTTTGATGCTGGAAGATCAGAAATATATGGGTTCTATTTCCAAACTGAAACAGAAGCAGCACCCATTCAATTAAAAAAAATAAAACTCACAACAATGTCACAAGGAATAAAACTCTAATACTCTTGACAATGATTTACCAACAATAACTGGTGTATTGAAACTTAACCCAGTCAACAAACAATAAGTACATACTTTTCCAGATTTTCCTGTTTAAGTGATGATGTATTTTGTCTTTTTTTCCTTGTTCTCTGCAGGATCACAGCTGCTGGCTCCACTACTTGCACCATATCAGCCCATTCATTCTGTGGGGTGGATTCTGGGCATTCCTGTAGGCAAGAGGCCTACAAACTATTTACATCTGTCTGGGTAGCCCTGTCAGCCATTCCCCAGCAGTAAAAGCAGATGGTTTGGAGAAGGTCCACACTTGCTGGTCCTGCAGAGAGGCCTCCAACCCCCCTGGTGGAGCACTCCCCCCTTGCAGCATATCTGCAGCTCTGCTGCATGCTGCTTGCCACAGGGAGCATGCTTCCTCATTCTGAATCCTCACCTTTGTGAATGTGCACTGCGGTAGCACATGTTCTACAGGCTCATGCTGCATGGATACAAAACCCATTGCTTCCTGTAGGTGTGGCCCAAGTGATGAGTCATAGCCAATTCCCTCCCCCCAGGATGGGTGAGCTGACAGGAGCTGCACACTCCTCTCCTGCCAGCACCAGAATGTGTTGAAACCCCTAACTGAACACAGTTTACTTGGGCCATAGTCTGGACTTTCTATCTCTATGCCACCAGAGATGGCCCAAGTGATGACATTTTGAAGATGAGAATAATCAAAGCTTGTTTTAAAAGAGATGGAGAAAAATTTATCCTCACTGATGATCCAAAGGTCTAGAAAATAAATGTCTCCAAAGATTCCAGACACAATGACATAATCTCTGTAAGCCTCACAGCCACCTACTTTCTCATCCAGTAAAGGTTAAGTGATTTTGATATGAAGAATCTCATATCAAACTACAGCATGTAAACTATGACTGCTTCTAGAAAAATGATGAGTAGTCTGCTAATGCAAATGGAGTTTGGGGCAAAACATAAACATACTGTTTGCCCTAGTTATATAAACACACTGGGACCAGAGGTGTGACTCATTTAATCTTTTACTTAGCTGGAAAGCATGCCCAGCTGGTGTACAAGTAAACATTTTATTTATTTATTTATTTTATTTTACATTTGTTGACCAGGCTAGTCTAGCTGGATATATGTCCATTTTCAGTAGAGGCCCAGGGAGAAAAGCTCCACACAATTTAAACAAAGTTCACATCTACAGAAAATACATATTTAGAATGCATGTACATTTTCTTAAACAGAGAAGGCTGCAAGTTTACAAGTACATAACGAAGGTTACACATATTTGAATAGACAGTATAGTTAATAAGAAGTTACATATAACTGTTACTGAAGAGTACTAGTTAAGAGAAGAGAAGAGAAAAAAGCAATAGTGTCGATGTAGGTAATAAAGGAAGATAAGGAAAATGAAATGGAGACGCAGTTCGGTAATAAATCTAGAAGTAATATGAGTCACTTTAAAGAATCCCGTACTAGCTAGGACTGTGAGGGAGAGGAAGCATAGTAGTATTTAATATGAAATAGTTTAAGAGAATAGAGACATATTAGTTAGAAAGAAGAAGTAGATTCAGAGATGAGAATCTTGATTGATTCAGGTAAAAATGGATAAGTTGGTCAGTCCGGTGTAGAACAGGGGCACATCCAGTGTGTTTTCAGGAAGAGTTTAAGCTTATTTTTAAACAGAGTAGTAGAGGGAAGTGTGGTAAGTTCAGAGGGAAGTAGGTTCCAGGTTTTTCCAATAGAAATAGAAAACAGAGAGTCTCCAGCTCTATTATTTGATTTGTTGATGTATACAACAGATTTTTGTGATGATCTTAGGGACTTAAGGTTATCATAGGGGTGGATAAGATTAGATAGGATGGGTGTTTTGTCAGGTTGATACAGTATTTTGTGGATGATGGCCAGTTGATTATATTTCAGATGCTGTTGAAATTCAAGCCACCCAAGATGCTTTAGATTAATACAGTGATGTGTTCTATATGGATTACCTGTGGCAAATCTGGCTATGCTATTATAGGTGTTTTCTAGTTTTTTAAGGTTATTTTTTGACAGATTGGTAAATATGGGTGAGGCATAAAGAAGGGTGGAGATAAGATGTGTGTGGGCAATGGTTATTCTAGTTGCAGGAGTGAGGAAGGATTTGATCCTATAAAGAGAGCCTATTTTTTATTGGTAGTTTTCAGAATGTTGTTGATATGGGCATCAAAGTTTAGGTTATTATCTATGGTGATACCTAACAGTTTGGTAGTTTGATCTTGGGATATAAGTGTACCGTCATGGGATGATACAGTGAAGTCTATTGGTGGAGATTTACTGGTAGGTGTAAAAAGGAGAAGTTTAGTTTTTTTGGGTTTAATAAGAGACAGAGCTTTGTAAACCATAGTTCTACAGAGTTAAATGTGTCTTGAGATAGGGAGTGAAGTTCTGATACAGATGAGGCAGAGCATATAAGTGTAGAGTCATCCGCATATTGGATGCATGTAGCTTGGGGAACTACTTGGTGAAGGTCATTGATGAATATAGAGAACAGGACAGGGCCCAGTATGGAGCCTTGAGGAACTCCAATATTAACAGGTAGCTGGGTAGAAAGAACGTTGTTCCAGAGTACAGCTTGATGTCTGTTATTTAAGTAGGAATGGAACCATTTTATAGCTAGTGTGTCAAGAGACAGAGATTTGAGAATGTTTATGAGTATAGTGTGATTTACCATGTCGAAAGCTTTTATGCATATGTGAACTAGTATTACACCACCACTTTTTCATTTTATCCATGGTGAAAATGAGCAGCGGTTATTACCTAAGTGCATGTTTTAGATTAGATCATGAAGCGCTTATCTTGCATTGGCATGACTACCTCCAAACCAAAGTTGTTGAACCTCATTTATTATGAATACTTTTATTACACAAGAAATGCAGACAGTCACACACACAGAGATAGACAGCCGGATTGCAACATAGCCATACAGTTATTTCCAATATTCAGACTTAGAAGCATGTGCTCTATTATTAATCAAAAACATTCTTACCCTTCCCCAGAGATTTAGTCTCCAAAGAGCATCTTTCAAGCACTAAGGAGACTATCTGTATGGTCCCAGTAGGTTTGGAACACTGATCTGATTCAATCCTTCATGGTGTCTTCTGCTGGGTATGCTGTGGCACTACCATCTATGTCCACCAGGGGTGTTGTTTGGCTTTTGTTATCTATTCTTCTCTTCTTAAAGGTTTGGTCTGTAATCCTTCCTGGAATGCAAAGCTGTTAATCACTTCCTAGTACTAGCCATAATCAACAACCTGGTCTGCCAACTTCTTGGTGTGAGAAGTTTCTCCAACCATTCTTCTAAAAGTGATTTTGCTTTTCCACCATTTTTCTGTCTTACCAGTCTGGTGACATGCACACAAACACATTTTGGGGTTTATGATATGGGGAGCAACCACAACAGAATAGGTAGCATCAGTTATCATTTTCATGGTATCATCATTTGCACCATTTTCACCCTCAGTGGGTTTGAAGCTGGTTGCATTCCATCAGGTTGCTGAATATTTTTAACTGGTGTACTTGGAGTGTTGGGGGTTAGCATAATGTTAAAGTGGTAACAAATAGCAGGTATAGGGTTTGACTCTCACCAAGGGAAATTGGCAAAGCTTAAAATAGCTCATAAGGGCAGCTAACCTAGTACTAAATTATGAACTTGTGTTCTCCAGGTGCCATGTATTTCATTCACAACATACATTTGGAGCCCAGTCCTTGAAACAGTTTGGCCCACTTGCCATTTACCCATCTTATTGACTAAGATATGTACTTTCTGGCCTGTAGTGCAAGTTCTCATTTGCCTGTCATTCACATACTAGTGGTGGTTGTTTCTGCACATCCAATTTCACTAAGTTACATACTATTTTCTGTTCAAGAATAAAAGTGCTGTATTGTATTGGTGACTGTGTGATATCAGCCATTCCTTCATTCATTCTCCAATAACTCACATAATCCATCTCAGGATAAGTGGGGAGCCAGGGCCTATTCCAGCACTGAACAGGCAAAAGGCATAGAAAAATCATCTTGAACAGAGCACCAACTGTTACAGGATGCGCATGAGCATAGTCACACTCACTCTCACATGACACTCATACCCATGGGTAATTCAGAGTATTATCAAATCACCTGCAGTATGTCTTTGAAATGTAGGAGGAAACTGGAGTACTCAATTAAAATCCGTATGGACACGGGGAGGCATGCAAACTCCATACAGAAGGTAGCCCAGCTGAGAACTGAACTTGAGAACCATGTACTGTGAGGAAGTAATGCTAACCACTGTGCTACATTCCCACTCTGTATAGTGCTATGAGAAGCAAAAATGTAATTTATCAAATGCTTCAATATATTTCCACAAATTTTCCATGTGTTTTTTTTTTTTTTTTTTTAGCTGTGTGGTTAGCTGTTAATACAGTGTTTAACACCATTTTGCTTCAAACAAGTCTCACCATTCACTGAACTGAAATGCATACAATTTATTCTGACAATTTGTTCAGGCAAGTAATTTCTTGCAAAGATTGTCCTTAGCACTGAACTGCAGTCCGAAAACTTTTACCCACTTGGTGTGCATCCACTGTCATTAGAAAGACAGACTCATCAAAAAAACACCTATATGATCGATATAAGTAAAATACCATAGTACAGAAAGCTCTGCCAGAGGATGCAGTAGTTCTGCAGTGGTATTCTTTGATAATTTCACATACAGTTCTGCTTTACCTTTGTCCTCACTTTAGTTTCTGTCTCTGTGGCAAACAACCACACAAAGCTTTGGGTAAGAAATTGTATCTGTTACCAGCTGCCTTTCATTAATGAGATCCAGAACTCTGGCATGTAATTTAGCCACGACTCCTCTGCTGATACCACATTGACATATGGACAGCTGCTCTTATCTAACAGCAAAATCAGTCTGCAACACCTCTCTGTCTGTGGTGCACAGCAATGGAGGCCAGGCAAACAGGGCTAAGTTAGCAACTTTGACACTGGAAGAACCAGGCAAGAAGGGAGAGGAGTGAAGAAGCATGGCCATCTTGCCTCCTTCAGTTGGAGGGGAGGGTTGTGTGTGCTTGAGGATCACACAAGAAAATGGGATATCACTGATGGAGCCTGAGAAACTCACTTTTCATGACTTAGGAGTTTGGGGAAGCTGCTTTATGGCAGTGTGTTGTGGAAGTGAGGAACAATCAACATAGTCAGCCACTTGCACACTTACTTCCTCTGCTCAGCTGAGCATGCACAAGAGGTATAGGTCCATAAAGTAAAGAATTCTTGAAGCACCCCGGATGGCTGCCATAATAACGGTCCCTCTCAGCTGACTCTTATCATTGCTGATAAGAGAACAAATGGGTCAGTTGGTTGAGAGAATGTTACTGATAAGCAGGCAGTGGAGGTAAAAATTGAAAAAAAAGTAGGCTGCATTAAGGTATCACACCTAGGCCATCCTTCTGTAACTAACATGCACTAACACTGCTGAGTCAAGCTTCTTTTTTATTTTGAATAGTATTTATTTTTTCAATTTTTCAGGTTTAAAAGCATTTATCATAAGTAAATATGCAACAGTTGATGTAGCATATACCTACTAGATCCATGGTTATAAGATCCTCAGACTTTTCATATGGCAATGGTGGATATCTATCAGCATCACAATGTTACTGTGCTTCCCTATACTGCATAGTGCGCATCCACCATGTAACTGAAACCAGCACTGCAACCTCTCTGTAGTCGATAAAGGTATATATTTTCCTTGGGTCAAAACAGTTAGCAGTGATGTGTGATCCATAATCAGAGTTAATCTTGTTTTTTAGGCCAGCTCTGGTGGTATAGAGCATTAAAGACTGACTAGGGCTTAAATGATTGATAGGGGTGGCAGATCAGGATGGTAGACCCATCCTGAGAGGAGGGAAAGGAGAGGCCAGATGTGTACTATATAACTTCCTTAGACAAGTGGCTGGAATGCAAATACTTGGTGTGGGGGTGAGCTCTAGGCTCTCCAAGCCACCAATGGATGCTAACCTTCAAAATGGGTTGGTAGGAGCATGTACACATGTGAGGAAGGTATTTTGGGCCTCCATTATAACAAAGATCACATGTCACCAGATTTTCAAGATGGCTGCACACTGATCAACAGCATAGCATTGGCACTCTCAGTGTGAAAACAGAAACTGAGACAAAAGAGTGCCACTGAAAATGTTTTTTTTATTTTTATTTTTTGGTAAAATTCAGTTACTGGCTACTAAAAACATTGCCTGGATGCCAAAAGAAGAAATTTGGAAAAACTGAAAGAAAATTAACCAGAAAGGGTGAATAGAAAACATTGTCTGGGAAGGATTTTGCAGCTGTTCAGCAAAAAGCAGTTCAACTTTCAGCTTTGGTTCAAGAAATGGCTTCCAGTAATGTACTGGAAAAATAAATAAAATGTTTTCAGAGGTGATTAAAATAAATGAAACATTTAAGGAATGTATTGATTCAAACAACGAAAAGCTGGAAAAAATAGAAGAAGCTTTAATTCACCTTGCTGATGGCTTAGAGATATGTTTTTTGACTATAGTGTAAAAGGGTCCAAGGTTCAAGCCCTTCCAGAGTCAGTTATGGGAGATTTATATATATATATATATATATATATATATATATATATATATATATATATATATATATATATGTATATATATATATATATACATACACCTAGCTATGAACCTATAAACTATCTATCTATATCAAACAAGGCTCCTCATTAGTACTCTTCAAGAAAACTCTTGATGATTGGATGGGAAATAGGAAATTCACCTTGGGGATCACTTCTGTGGCTCCGCTTGACAGTGGCACAGGAAAATAATTTTCTTGGGTGGCAAAAGCCAGGGTACCTTTTTGGCTGGGCTTGTATAGACCCTAGAGCCAATAGCCTAGTACCTACCTATGAACCTATGAACTAGCCATCCAGATAAACTGAAAAAACTGCAAACATCAGAGGCTGACATGAAGAAAAAGGTGGCTGAATATGAGGTTTCTCAAGAAGAACTGTTTTTAAAAAATAGTAGAGTTAGAAAACAGAGTATGCAGAGAAAACCTGAGATTTTCTGTTGTACCAAAGAAACGGAAAGGAACAGAATGTTTTAATTTTATGAAAGCACAAAAAAAGCAACTGGACTGGTATTCCACAGCAGAAGAAAGAGTTGATTCTGACAAAATTGTGGCAGAAGGACAAAGTATTAAAAATTAATACTTATACGGGCAGACTTAAGTCGCTGTCACTGTACTCAGTATGGTATAGACTGGTTAGAGGTGACTTATGTCTGGCTTACAGGGCTATCTTTGACCCAAATCTTATGAAAATGCTGCACATCCATAATTCAAATGAGACTAGAGTCACCATTGCAGGGACCTCAATCTGGCCTGTGACATAAATAGGACCTGCTGGAGAGACAGATACATCTATCAGAGGTTGACACTTCTCTGGAATAGGCTTCCAATCCATGTCAAGAAGAGCACCTCCATGACCCTTTTAAGCGTAGCCTGAATGACTGGATGGGAAACCATACATTTCTGCCAGGGATTGCCCCTGCGTCTGTCCTGGAGATGGGTATTCCTTGCTAGAGAAATCTTAGGCATAGACGGTATCTCTCATTGCGTATTATATTGTAATTTAATGGCTAGGCTTGTAAAGACCATCGGATCAATACCCTAGGAACATCCTATAAACCTATAAACTTATATTAAAAACAGCAGAAGGCTTGTAGAAAATGCACACTAGGTAGAAGAGAAGCAAATTTTTCCCAGCAATCAAGGAATGTTGAGAGGCATGTGTTAGAGTCAAGCTGCTGTATCCAGCTGTCTTCAAAGTATTTTTTCCTGGAGGATCAAAGTCATTTTTTGACACAGAGCAGGCTAAGGAGGAAATAAAAAAGTTTATCTGAGTTACTAAATAGAAGAGACTCTTTCTTCTAATGGTAAGGTTCATAGAGAGACTTTGCCAGTGAAACATTTTCCAACATTCCAAAGAGAAAATGCTTAAGGAGCAGAAAAAAAGCACAAGAGTTGAGTAGAAGAATCAACAATACCCTGGACTTGAACAAGGATCTGGTGTTGGGAGATGGAGATGAACAGGAAGAAGACCAGCAATGCCAAAATTAGTGAATAAATGAAGACTATAAAGCATCTTATCACATTTGTGAAATATGGTTTTGCAAGAAAACGTTATTGAAAAACACCGGACTTTCATTGACTTTGTTAAACTTGTGGGTGGACTGTAAAGCATATACTCCACTTCATATCATTAATGTTTAGAAAGGCACGAAAAAGGGGAAAACTAACTGTAAATAAACATTTTTAATCTTATTAGCATTTGTATTAAACATTTCATGATACAAACTACAATAAAACAGTTGTGTGTAGTGTTAGGTCAGGGGTATTTTAAACGTGCGTGGGGTCTTTTCAGTGACTGTTGTATGTGTTAAAGATATTAAAGTAAACAAGTACTTTTTTAGTTGTAAGACATATAGGTTTTACAGTATAACGAGAAAAAAAGGCTGGATAAAAGCAAGTTTAATGTTCATATGCTATGATCTTGGGTTACCGGGGTGGGGGTTATAAAAGTGCACTGATTACATTATATGTACAATTATGTTATTTTCTGTTTTTATTTTACAGGGGTGAATATCTAGGTTACTACCTTTGGCTTATGCTGTAAACAAGTGATTCTGTCAGCAGGTAGACTTTAAAAATAAGACAAAATGATGACAGCCATGAAAATGTTAAGCTTCTTACAAATGCAAATATATTATTTCATTTGCTTTCCACTTATTCAGTGGAGTCAAGATGCCTACACCTGAGGACAGCTGTAAATTTTTTATTGGTTGTCTGAGTGAAGTGTACAAAGACTCATTGTTAAGTGCATTTCCATGGAGGCAAATTGTCTGCAGATGCAAGCAGTTAATCTTTAGAATTAAAAGTATTCTTCACTGAGAGAAATGCAACACTTAAAGGTGCAATGGCACATAGTTCAGTAAAAAAAACGAATTTGAAATTATGGGAAGTGAATAAGAGGTAACAACCTCCCTTAGCAACCTTAATGCTTTCCATGGGCAACCTTAATTTTAGGTAAGATAATGTGTGTAGGTGCAGCTGTCAATCTGGGGCAATTGTTTCCTTCTGGATGGTTAAACTTCACGGTTTGAAAATGTATATAGTTATGTGTGTTTGTTCCAAGTTAATAGTGGATGGAGTGTTTTGTATTTAGTTTTTTTTGTTTGAGTGTTTTCATTAAAACAAAAAGTCTTGAAAAATGTGGCATAGGTTCAAATGGAGATGAGAATAAACAACCGTACAAAAGATCAGCCTGCCAAACATTAGCATATGCATGTAACATAAAAGTTGGAAATACATATTAAAAAATGTCATGTATAATAGGTGGGAACAATAACTTTTTATCATAATGGCTATGCTGTTCATATTATCCTGGGACATGAATAGCCTTACAGGAAAAATGGGGTCTATATTAGAACATCGATGTTTCAAAACTTTGAATGTTCTAATATCGACCCCTATTAAGCGAACGCTTACAACATCGAACATGCAGAACAGCGATTTTGTTCCTAAGGAAAAAAATTTGCTGTTCCAAAACAAATACACACAACACAAGCACACCAAACAAACAGCAATCCACACACATACACATAAAATCTTACATCTAACCCTACACTAAACTGTACATACACCACTAACTATCCACTTACCTTAACCCAAACCCTAACCCTAAGGTCCGTCACTATCGCACAATCACCTCACCCGCGCCCTAATCCTAATTCACCTACCCCTCCCTAACCCTCATGTCCACACAATCGCACACTTACCTGACCCGCGCCCTAACCCTAACTCACCTAATCCACCCTAACCCTCATATCCACACAGTCGCAAACATACCAAACCCGCACCCTAACCCTAACTCACCTAACCCACGCCTGATCGCACACTTACCTGAACCTGACCCGTAACTTTCCACCACAGTGCAGAAAATAGTGAAGCGACAGAAACGGACAACCAAATTCTTTCCCTAGGAAAAAATTTGGTTTTCTGTAGCTTCGCTATTTTCAGCGTTTGCTGAATAGGGGTCGATATTAGAACATTCAAAGTTTTGAAACGTTTATGTTCTAATATAGACTTGAAAAATGACAGAGTACTAAATTATATTAAGAAATGCAGGGTGCAAATAGCAATGCTGCAAGAGACACATTTGGAAAGAAATGAGCATGTGAATTTAACAAAGAAAAGATTTTAGAATGAATATTCTGCATAATATCAGGGAGAAAGGAGAAGGAGAGCAATCATATTAATTGCTAGAGGGGCTCCAATAGTGATAGATGAGGGAAAGAAAGACAAAATGGTAGACTTATGGCAGTAAGGAGCTTTTGGCAGGGGAGGAGGAGGAGGATTACAATGTCCTATATTTATATTCCACTGAAAATTGCTATTATGGAGCTTAAGAAAACTTTGGGAGAAATAATCAGCTTATAACATAGAATATTATTTATAGGTGAGGACTAATACTGAGGATGTATCAAGGGGACCTAGAAGGGACTATATAGTAGAACAGGGTAGATTTCTGAAGAAATTTATGAAAATAATATTTGGTATGGAAGATGTGAACTCATTAGTAGAAACTTGGACAGTTTCCATATTATTCCCCACAGTATAAAAAATGGACTAGACTAGATAGAAATTATATTTCACAGGAACATGTGTATTTAATTCAAAGCTTCAACACACAACCAATAAGTATTTCTGTTCATACACCAATAAAATCTTAGATAACAATGCAGGGTGATGAAGTCAAAATAAGACATATAATTTCCTAACTATGAGTTAAAAAGAGTGGAATTTAAGGAATGAGTAGTGGAAATTATTTGAAAGTCATTAGGGAAGATAGAAATATCTTCCAAAGTTATATTAGCTAGTGATTGGGCTAAAATGAAAATAGAGTTTAAAAACAGGGTCAAAACAAAAGAGAAAAGATATGGTTAAGAAGTAATAGAAATTGACACATATTGCAGAATAAGGAAAAATTCATAGAACAAGAGGAGGAGCAGTGTGCTAAAGAGAAAATAAGGGAGTATCTAGGTAATATGCACAAGTTTAGAAAGATTGCAGTTAAGAAACTATGTTTGATAACAACTGCAGAGCACTAAAGCTTTTAGCACAATGACCTAGGCAACAGAACATTGAAAGGGTTGTGACCAAATATAGGGAATGTATAACAAAAAATAAATAAATAACAACACATCCTGTAGAGGTTTTAGCAATATTTCAGAATTTTTATTAAAATTTGTATAAAACAGAGAAATGTGGAAATCAAGGAAGAGTACAAATGGAATTATTTATGGAAGACTTGATTATGCCAAGGTTAGCGTTAGATGAAACTCAACAACTAACAGTTAAGATAGGTGGTGATGAGATAAAAAACAGTGATGCATAATCAATCTTCAGGAAAGCCTCCAGGAAGAGATGGTATTCCAGTGGAAGTTTGGAAATTAGGAGGGGAGGAAGTAATAAAGATCTGGAAGATTTTGCTTAACAGCATTTTAAAAGGAGAGGAAGGATCAACATCTTGGAAGAAAGCTGTGGTGGTTATTTTACCCAAAGAGGGAAAAGACCCTTCAGACCCAGCTTCATATAGACCCATTTTAATTTTAAACCATGATTATAAAGTAACGACCAAAAGAACACCAGTGAGTAACAGCTCAACTTTCAAATATTTAATAAACAGAAATATCTCACTTCTCTAGCGCCTCGGCCAACAGCCTTTACAGAGTAGAAAATATAATGCACATTCAAAGTGATATATATAACAAGACTCGTCAATTAATGCATTTAAACAATTAATTAATTATTCAATTATAAAACTAGAACTTTTAAAGTTACAATAGTCATATAAAACTGTGCCAGTTACATTCCTTATTTAGTCCATGAGGACTTAAAGTGTTGTATTTCATAATTAAAAGAGATTCTTTTTGTCTTAACACATTTTTTTGAAGAATAACATTATTAAAATGTAGTGGTACATGTTCTAAAATAGAAACTTTCATACAATCTAAATTACCATCATGTTTATTATTAAAATGTTCTGCAATGGGACTATTCATCTTTCTGTTTCTCACATCTCTAACATGTTCCTTTATTCTATGGGACAGAGTCCGTTTAGTTTCACCAATATAGTATTTTTTGCAAGGGCAAAAAATAACATAAATAACTCCTGTATTAAGACAAGAGTATCTAGCTCTATTGGAAAATTTTTTACCATTAATTTCTTTTATTTCCATATTTATATATTTACAAATGGAACAATTATTACATGGAAAAGTACCTACTTCATTAATATCAGTTAACATAATGTTTTGCTTTTCCCTATATACACTGTGTACCAGGAAATCTTGTATATTTCTGACTCTCATATGATGTCACTAATTGTACATTTCTCAATGAGATAATTTCCTTCTTAACAAAGTCCCAATATTCTCTTATTATACCATTAATCACAGGAGAAAAATTTGTGTATTTTGTTACAAAAAATAATTTATCTAAATTTTGTTCATTGTTATTATATTTTATAGAACTATATTTACTATTTGATTTTTTCTTATTACATACTTCATTAAAGCTATTCATAACATTCAATTCATTATAGCCTCTATCAATAAACATATTAGCAGCTTTCAAAGCTTCACTAGCAGCTAAAGAGACATCACTGCTTAGTCTTTTAATTCTAGTAAATTCTCCATATGGAATGGCTGTTAATGTGTGAGTCGGATGACAACTAGTGCCACACATTTTCCAATTCATTTTATCAAATTTTCTATGTATACTTGTAGTTATTTTTTTGCCATCAATTCCAGTAAGGGTAATATCTAGAAAATTAATTTTATCTCCTATGCAGGTGTCATCAAATTTAATACCAAATTCATAATTATTCAATTCATTAATAAATGTAGTAGATAAACTATATCCCCCATCACATATAAAAATTAAATCATCTATAAATCTATAATAACCAATGACATGTTTTTTAAAAAAAGAATGTTTGTAAATATATTTGTTTTCAAAAAGGCCCATAAATAAATTGGCATAGGCTGGGGCAAAAGCAGCCCCCATCGCTGTTCCCTTCAATTGTTGATATAAGGTGCCATTAAACTCAAAAATGTTATGGGTCAAACAGAACTCTATGAGTTCCAACATAAAATGTGTTTTAGGGTTGTCACCCATAAAAACTAATATTGCTTCCAGACCAAATCTGTGTACTATATTTGTATATAAACTCACCACATCAGTGGTGATAAAATACATACCTTCTGACCAACAGATATTCTTAATTTTGTTCAAAAAATCAAAAGAATCTTTGATATAAGAAGGCAATTTAACAACTTCTTTTAACAAATGTTCATGTAGTAAACCACACAGATTATATGTAAAAAAATCAAAAGCAGACACAATTGGTCGACCTGGAGGTTGCTCCAGATTTTTATGTACCTTAGGTAGGCAAAAACATTTTGCCACCTTACTATTTTTAACTGTAATTTTACGGTCTATATCTGTTTTGGTGAAATAATGTAACCTGACACCCTTACTAAGCAGAGCTTTAAAATCACGGGGGATTTAATGGATCTTTGTGCACTTTGACTAAGGCAGATCACTTGACTATCAGACCAACTGACAAGGGTGGTGGGATAGTTGTCCTTGATACAACGGACTACTTGGATAGAATGCAAAAAATGCTACATGATGTCAATGTATATATAAACTTACAAAAATTCCAGGTAAATGGTATCATCAGTAGACTGAATGTTTACATGTATGATCTACTTATGACTGACCAGATTGATTATTCTTTGTATACCTACTTTAGTGTAGAGCATCTGACCATACCAGTCATTTATGGTTTGCTGAAAGTGCACAAAGATCCATTAAACCTCCTCCTTAGACCCATTGTTTCAGGAAGGGGCTGGCTTACAGAACCTATGTTTATCTATGTTGAAAAACAGCTAAGATGTGTTTTGAACAAAATACCTACTGTCCTAAAGGACAGTAAACAATTTCTGGAGCATCTGTTTCTTTGGGCCGAATCTAGACAGGATACATCTATCAGTGAAGTTATTTTTGTAACTTTGGATGTGAATTCATTATTTACGGTCATTCCTAATGAAGAGGGAGTAGAGAATGTTAGAAGCTTTCTAAATAAAGAAAGTGAGTTTTCTAATATTAAAGTGAATATGATTTGTGCATTACTTGATTTGATATTAGAGAACAATGTTTTTCTATTTGAGAATGAATTATTCCTTCAGAAAGCAGGAGTTGATATGGGCACAGCATGTGCTAACACATACGCCAACATTGTGCTGGCCCAATGGGAGAATGAGATGGTATTTGTCTCTGACATGTTCAAGCAACACATTACGTTTTATAAGCATTTTGTGGATGACATCTTTTTTACTTGGTATGGGAATGAGCAAGATTTAGACACTTTTGTTAACTTCCTTGAGAATATTACATCTTACCTCTCTTTCTCACTTAAATTTTCAAAAGAAAAACTGGACTTTCTGGATGTTCTTGTTAGTAAGAGCATATTAGGAGATGTATCCACTAAAATGCACAGGAAAGATTGTAGGAAGAACAATATTCTCCATCACTCCAGCATACATCCCAGGCATATTATGAAAAATGTAGTCAAGAATCAAGTGCTACACTGTAAGAGACTTCACACTGATAGGGCTGACTACACTGCTGCGGTCCAGGGCCTTACATCAGATCTCCTAGATAGAGGTTACAAGAAGTTTGACATAGATAGTGCAATAGAGGAGGTTAATTCCTCCGATATCTGTAAAACCAAGCCCTATTTTTCTGATAGCTGTTGAGCTGATGTACAAAGTGCAGGAAGGAAAGTTAATCAACCTGTGAATAGGTGGTGTTTGACTTATTCTAACAATGTCAATGCAGTATGTGATATTGTTAAAAAGAATTGGCCTATTTTGTTGACTGATCCAAGTATTAGCCAGGTACTGGGAACTAATCCAAGCTTTAGCCTCAAGAATAATACAATCTTGAAACAAAGGTTATGTTACAAGCACCATAATATATGTGAGAGGTTTAACTCACAGCGTAGAGGTACCCACCCCTGTAGAACCTGTAACGCTTGTGCCTGTGTATGGTCTACTTGGATGGTCAGACATTCACTAAATGATAAGCCTATAGAGTTTTCTTTTTATACTGATTGTTCCACAAGAAACATTATTTATTTAGCAAAGTGTAATTTATGTAGTGCATTTTACATAGGCAAGACTAAACGCATGTTAAAAGAAAGAATTTTGGAACATCTCAATGACATACGTAACAACAAATGCACAAATGCACTAGCTAAGCATGTAATTGATTATGATACACAGCATAATTTAAAATTTTTAGTTTAGCAGAAAGTGAATGTCAGTTTGCGTGAAGGGGACATTAAAAATGAGACAGAATATGTTGAATTAAGATGGATTGCGGATTTCAAGGCATATTTTCCACCTGGCCTCAATAGCACTGTGTCTTTAAAACCTCTTTTGAAGAGAAGAGGTTTACCACATTAATTAATTAATTAATTAATTAATCAATCAATTTTTTTATGATGCATTCCTAAGCCTTGTTTTTATTGGTCAATGCTTGTATTTAAATCCAGGATTTTTATCAATTTGTATTTTGGTCTGAATAAAGGGTTACCTCGAAAGCGCTTATCTTTTTGTTATTTTTATTTGTATTAAAGTGTTTTTATCTCCAGCCGAAATGTATTTTTTCTATTTATAAGTCCATTTTTGTCTATCTGGGCATATTTATGTTTTATTTAGTCAAACACCTTAGCAGAATAACACCAGATTCATAATAAGAAGCATCATGTGCCAACTTAATAAACAAAATGGTTAGAAGTAGGTAAATACTTTATATAATCAATAAGTTCAGCTCTCTGATGGCATGTTTTCAGTCCTTCATCCATTTGTATTCTAACGCATTCGACACCAGTGTCACTAATGGGTAAAGTACTGCTGAGAGAGTCTATAGAAAATATGACAGTAGTTTACCAGTCTTAAGGTCAAACTTATATGTGGTATATTCTGAGGCTTATGTCTGATGGACAGCATCTACCTTTCTTGTGACTGACACAGTCCATTTTTTAAAATCATGTCACTTTTTCAGCATATTATTATCACTGGTATACTCAGAATATGCTGTTTCCTTTTTGAAAATTAAATTTAAATCTCTGTCTTCTCTAATCCTGGGGTTTTTAGGATTCTACATAGTAAGACTGAAAAAAAGAATGCAATAAGACTTAGAACTGAAAACTTGTAAACTCAACAGAATCATGAAAACAACCATAAAACATTGATTATAAAATAAAGAAAACAAGAATTCCACATAATGTATAATTCTGGGGGGGGGGGGGGCTATGTCCCTGTACTTCCCATACCCACATATCTAAAAATTCCAGCTTTAAAGTCACACCACATCAGGGACTGGAGCAAAAGTAAAGGCAGGGATGTCCCTTGTTCTATTCATAATAAATGTTGTCCCCCATTCCCCAAGGTGCCATGATATTTGACTAATGCATCTAAGTACAACAGTTATAGAAACATAAGTGCCACCCCCCCCCCCCCACACACACACACACACACACACACACACATACATACACAAGGAAGCAGCAGGACATCTTCTCTACTAAAAAAAAAAAACAGTTGTTTATTTATTAAAACTGATCCATTATTAATTTCATGCCAGCTGTACGCTTAATAGAGAATAAGTCAACACTGTCTGTAATGCACAGCAAAACAACCACCCACTTGAGATTTCATAGTCTGGAAAACCTCTAATTTAGGATTCTTTAAACGTTTCTAAAAAAACTGACCTTAATATGTTCATATAGTAAATTCAGTACAATACTCCCTTACCTTGTCTAAGATCCTCTGTAAACTATCTAGTGTGTTTTTTTTCATCGTTATCCACATCTCCAGGACAGCATCTGGGTTACACACACTGCAAATGAAAAATTCATCAGGAGATATGGCCCATTACTTGGTATCAAATGACAATGTCAGACACCACTCCAAAAGTCACTCTTATGCTGGAGCAATCATTTTATGTCTATACATTTTTAAGAACTTCTTAGATGTCTCTTCTATTTCCAATTGCAGATAAATATCTGACATGGTAATTTATGATAACTGCTTTCCCCTTGTTGGGGATGAGGAAATATCTTCCATATCTAGGAGAAAGTACTGGGCAGCCATGGTGGTGCAATGGTTAGCATTGTCACCTCACAGCAAGAGGTTTTCCGGTTCGATCCTCGGTTGGGGTGCCTTCTGTGTGGAGTCTGCATGTCCTCCCTGTGGTCGTGTGGGTTTCCTCCGGATGCTCTGGTTTCCTCCCACATCCCAAAGACATGCTGTAGGTGGATTGGACACTCCAAACTGTCCCTAGGTGTGAGTGTGTGTGTGCCTTCCGTGGAAGGTTGGGCACTGGGCTGGCAACTCGACACTGTAAAACCCCACTGCCAATCATGAGCAGACAGGTGATCCGCTGTGGCGACCCCTAACTGGGAAAAGCCAGAAGAAGAAGATCTAGGAGAAAGTACTGCTCAATTTTTAATAATGAATGTTTAGAAATTGCCGCATACACAAACATAGGATCATTTACCTTTCTTCAGCTGTAGCATTATGGGAGTAAACAATCCACTGCTCTTTATTTTAGATAAAACCTCAATATTTCACAGCTTATTAAAGCATGAGATACTGAGTGTTCACAACCAGCATACTTAATGAATCTCAAGCTAACTTGATAAGCCTCTGTTAATAGGCATAATAAAGTTTAATCTGTAGTGTTTGTAACACCATCTGTAACTTCTTAATGAAGTAGCAGTTCAGTTTGAGTGTTTAAATTAAGTCTTCATCACACAGTATTGTTTTTCTTGCAGTAAATACATGGAAATTGCATGTATTTTATCTTTCTATGTCACTGGAACCCTTATTTAACCTAACCTTTACCAGCGTAAGTTTTTAGCTACACTGTGGAGTTATATAATAGGATATGCAGTACAAGAGTAATGTCTCATATTTTATCATTAAATCACTTTTTAATCTTGCACCCAACTCAAACTAGGAAAAGCTCCTAAATGGAAACCCCCAGGTCCTGATGGAGTACCTAACTTCTGGCTAACAGTATTAACATCTTTACATGAAGATTTAGCCATGAGTAAGAACTATTTATATATGCACCCTGAACAGACACCAACCTGGTTAACAACAGAAAAAAAACATGATACTCCTACTTAAGAGTGAACCTGCAAGACATCCAAAAAACTATAAACCAATAAATTGCCTTTTGATGATGTATAAACTATACAATGGACTTGATGCCAATAAAGGTTATAGTCATTTAGAACAAGAAAACTCAATCATGGCAATAGAACAAAAAGGTAACAAAAGAAAGTCATATGGAACAAAGGATCCTTTGTTATTAAATTAAGGCATAATGGAGAATTTTAAAAAGGGGAAGAATCTAAGTATGTCATGGATAGACTACAAAAAAGCATATGACAGCATCCCACTTTCATGAATAAAACAGTGCTTACAAATGTATAAAATACACCCTACATTGATCAATAACATTACAGTGACCATGAAACAGTATATAACCACTTTGCAGCTAAGCTATGATAAAGGACAAATTATTATCCCGAGGATAAAAATTCAAAGGGGATATTCCAGGATGACTCTGTCATTGCTGCTATTTTGTCTTGCTGTTAACCCATTAAGCTGTTAACAGATTAAGTCATGGATACAATTTGGCTCCCAGAAAACAACAATGTGTAAAGACTTCTCATCTTCTTTCTGTGGATGATTTAAAACTGTATAGTCCATTAGATGAGGAACTGAAAGCACAACTGCAAGTGGTCAAAACATTTTCATATGATATAAGAATGTCATTTGTTCTTGATAAATGTGAAAAAGCAACCTTTAAAACAAGAAAGCTGCAGCACCAGGAAAACATCAGTCTGGGACAGGAATGTGATATAAAAGAACTTGAGCAGGAGAGAGTGTCCACATTTTGGGGAATTGATGAAGGATCAACAATAAAACATGAACAAATGCGAACAAAACTTAGGAATATTTTAGAAGACTAAAATTAATACTGAAAAGAGTCCTGACAGTAGGAACAAAGTCCAAGCTATAAATCAATTTGCTCTTCATGTTCTAACTTACAGTTTTGGGGTGACTAACTGGCCCCAAAATGTATTGGATCAGTTCAACAGGAAAACAAAGAAAATGCTTCATGCTTATCAAATGATTTATAAAAATCAGTGTATACCAAGATTATATATTCCCCTTTCTGAAGGAGGTATGGACCTCTTCAAAACTGATTACATGTATAGAGCTTCAATCATAGAACTGCATACATATCTGCTATCTCACAAGATCCAAAGATTGTGAAAGTTTTAAAACATGAGGAGAAGTAGTCTAAGATGAATTCCCTTATTGGTTTAGCAGACGTATATCGGTGTCAAGAGGGAATGGAAATGAAACCAGAAGTAGATAAAAATCAGGCAGAAACTGAATGTGCCAAAAAAAAAAGAGAGAATAACCCTTAAACAAAAACAAAAAAACAAAAAAATCTTGCTATTTTCCCACTTTCTATAATTTAAAAAAAGTTCAGTTACAGAGTTGTTGTTCTGAATTGTTTGTAAGTTTCTTGGAGGCCAGTGCTTACTTGGGCTAAAGGGAAGTCTCTGTGTTCACCAGTGGCAGTGGTTAACACTGAGCAGCCTGCCTGTCCCTGTAGGAGTGGTTACTGCCTAGAAACTGTAGTTTTATTGGCCATTTTGGGTCAATTCCAAACTCCTTGATCTCTCTCTCTTAAAACCCTGCAACTCTCTTTTTGCGCGGTCTTGCGCACAGAACAGCATCGGGCAGCGCCAGTTAGCTGGGGTATACTATTCCTGGTTCCACAAAGTCTGCATTGCAAATTTTCCCTTAGAACTAGGCAAGCCTCAACTCAAGTGCTTCAGATCAACTGCTCTTATTGCAGCACTTGCATAACCCAAATCATCACTTGTCCAGATCTCCTAGACAGCACTATTATTTTCCAAATCTCCTAGACAGCACTATTATAATACAGCATAAGACCCTCGACTGTCCGCAAGACAAGTGAAACTCACTTTTCCAAGTATGTCCAGAGGTCACTTTCAGGTGTACTCTCCAGTTCATCTGGTGGAATTGGGCATCCTGAGGCAATGTCACAACTGCCTCATGTATACAGACAACCCTCTCCTCTTACCTCTAGACACAAACACTTGTGAGAGATGCAAATACACAGCCAGACTGGAGGCTAAGCACTCTCAACCCATGACTGTAACAGACAGTCAAGAGGAGAAGAGACACACTAGCATCACACCACCAGTCACACATGGATCTACAAAACAAGCACTGGCAAAACATACACATAAATACACAAAAACGTATTAGGAGGCACTAGGTACCAATCTGAAAAAGAAACAGTGCCCTCCACAGCAGATAAACAAGCAACCTGCACCTCCAAACACAAGCCAGAAAACATATAATTCACCACAGCAGTGTGCCTCATGACAGCCCCTAAGGCAAAACACCATACCCAACACGCTAGTAATAGGAGACTCTATAGTAAGGCACACAGATGTTCCACTCATCAGGCTGAACAAGGAGAAGGTTACTGTCAGCTGCCTGTCGGGTGCTAGGATCCGCCATATAACACAGGCACTTAGGTCACTCCAGAACAAGTACAAGTATGATGCTGTCATTGTACATGTTGGTGTGAATGATCTAAGACGTACCTACCTGGACTACATGAAAAGAGACATTGAGGAGCTCTCTCTGATCATGCAGCCCAAGCTGGTATGACCCTGACCTTGAGTAGCATACTACCTTCACCTAGAATGATACCACAATACAAAGACAAAATGATCAATTTCAACAACTGGCTAACTTCTGGTGTCATTCTAAGGGGATCCAGTGTCTGTCTGCCTGGGATGACATGATAGACAAGCCTCGCTGTTTCGCCAGAGTTGGTTTGTACCTGTCACCCCTAGGCTTTCGAATACTGGCCAAGGCTCTTGCCATCCCCATAGTGCCTTTTTTAGGCAAGGTTCAAAGGACAAACCAACCACAGTAACCAGCATGGGTAACCAAAAACTAAGGGCAATGCTATTCAATGCCAGAAGTCTCAACCTCAAAATGCACGCACTCGAGGCACTCCTCAGTATGGAGAAAATCGATGTTTGTGCAGTGACGGAAACCTGGTTCAAGGCTCCAGAGAGCACCCCAGCACTACCAGGTTACAATTCATATCATACCTTCCAGCCTCAGTTACCAGATCGCAGTACAAAGGGCGGAGGTGTATCCATATTCATCAAGGATACCCACATCTCCAGGTTAGTGGCGCAGCATGATGCCCCAGAGATCATCCATGCACAACTATCAGCAGGCAAAACCACATTTCAAGTCATAGCCTGTTATAGATCACCCACCATGTCCCAAGATGCTCACTCAGCATTCCTTGAGGCATTGGAAAATATAAAGGTCCTACCCAACACCATCATTTTGGGTGATTTCAACTACCCTGGTATAGACTGGGTGAACTACCAAAGTTCTAACTCCTATGCCCAGCGGTTCATAGAATTTATAAATTCAAATGCCCTTGAACAACTGGTATGTTCTCCCACTAGACAGGACAACATATTGGATTTAGTCATCACAAATATGGGTGCCCATTGTACCACACCCGTTATCACTCCCTCTCTGGTCAGATCAGACCACAAACTGATAACCCTGGATGTCCTCACCCCTCCACCTCCCCCAGTCAAAGAAACCATCATAAAAAACCTTTCCACAGCAAACTTCAAACTACTTGCATCAGAAGTGGAAAGCGTCACTATTCCCTTGCAGAAGGATAATGATATCCAGGATGCAGAATCCTACACCAAGGCACTTTATATGCATCTTCATGATTGCATGGACCATGCTATTCCAAATAAAACCAAGACTCCTTCCTCAAGCAAGAAGAAACCAGTCTGGTGGACCTCGGCCATAAGAAAACCATACAATAAAAGGAGGAGACTTATACAAAAAAAGGCCAAATCTCAAGTAGAAAAATCATCCCTGATCAGCATTAGTAAGAAATTGAGGGCCCTCATCAAGTCAACTAAAGCCAATTTCGAAAAGAAGGTTGCCAAAGATAACCATAAGGCCTTCTATGGTTACATCAGAAACCTAAATGGCAACGTTTAGGTCTGTTCTGAGCTAGTACAAAATGGAACAAAATACACTGACCCCACTGACATTGCCAACATCTTGGCTGATAGGTTCAGTGCAAATTTCTCCCCCCTCACCACCTACAGTGCCTATTACTATTCCAGGGGATTGTGTAATTCCAATTATTACTGATACGTTGGTTAATAAGGCTCTATCTAAAGCTAAAAACACTGCCTCCATGGGACCAGATGGTGTCCTGGGCTGTGTCATACGCAAGCTCCAAAATGAATTAACCCCGCATCTGAATACCCTGTTCAGTCTCAGCCTCTCAACAGGATATGTGCCCATAGAATGGCGCACAGCAATGATGGTTCCGCTGCACAGGGTGGGCCCACAACCAACCCTGGGAACTACCGACCAATAAGCCTGACCAGTCTGATCTGTAAGGCAATGGAGCAAATCATTATGGAACTCATAAATGGAGAGATTGGGAACCTCCAAACACTTGACCCCACACAGTTCGGCTTTGTCAAGGGCAGATCATGCCTCCTGAATCTGGTGGACTTCTTTGAGACAGTTACTCAGGCTATAGATAAGGGAAAGGAGGTACACACGGCTTACCTTGACCTTGCTAAAGCATTTGACACCATTCCCCATTCAGGTATTATTGATAAACTCACCAACCTGGGCATAAACCCTTACATCACAAGATGGATCACAAACTGGCTCTCAGACAGATCCCACAAAGTAAGAGTAGCGGGATCTATGTCCGAATCCAGACCAGTAATGAGCGGTGTGCCTCAGGGCTCTGTCCTGGGGCCCCTCCTGTTTGGCATATACTTCTCAGAAGTACAGGCAAGCACTGAAGGGCTGTGGCTGACCAAGTTTGCAGACGACTGCAAACTGGGTGCTATAATAGAGTCTCCTGCTGACATGGATATCCTCCAGAAGGGCCTTAATGAGACTGATGCATGGTGTCAAAGCCATGGTCTCAAGCTAAATGCTAAAAAATGTGTAGTAATTCCCTTTGGAAAATCAGAGTACCCATGAACTACCACATAGGAGGTAACCCCCTGAAATCTGAAGAAGTAATAAGGGATCTAGGGACCCAAGTAGATAGTCAGCTTTCCTTTGATAACCATGTTGCTAAGGTGGTTAGAAAATCCTTCTATGTGACCCATCTGATCATGAAAGAGTTTGCATCAAGATCTAAGGATGTAGTGGTGCCCCTCTACTCTTCCCTCATCAGACTTTTCTCTGTTGCATACCGCCTTCTCAGAGGCGATTTCTGTCTATCATACAGAGCCATGTCCAACCCAGAACTGTTCAACATGCTCCATCTTAGCAAAACAAAATCTACTCGAGCTACACGCTCTAGGGACATAAACCTCAGCACAACAATGAATAGAACATGCTGGAGGAATAGATTCCCTTTGCAAAGACTTCCCTTGCTATGGAACAAGGTCCCGATCTACATAAGACAGAGCCCCTCACTATCACTCTTCAAGAAGAACCTTGACGAGTGGATGGGTAACAGAAAGTTCACACCAGGGATCATACCAACAGCTCTACTAGATAGGGGCCAAGGGTACTAGCTGCTAGATCAAGGGCCTAGGGAACTAACCAAAGGGGCGGTGAATACCACACAATGTGGCTGGGCTAATATATGCCTTTGGGCAGATAGCCCAGTACCTACCTATGACCCTATGAACCTAAGATGAAGCATCAGATAAGAAGGCAAGAAATGCGGAAAATGCATAAATATAGTTGCAAATACAGAAAACTCCTAGAATAAACTCATGCTGATCAAGATCTAATGCAGGAATGGTTAAAGATGGGTGAATTTAAACCAAAAGATGAAATGTTGATATTGATGGCCAAAGACAGTGGACTATTTATATGTTGGTTTACAACGTTCATTGAACATATCGGAGAAACAGGCTGGTTTACAAAGTTCATTGAACATATCGGAGAAACAGACAAGTGCAGGTTTTGTAAAACAGAATTGGAAACAGTTGTACATCTTGTTGCTGGGTGTGATACACTAATTACAGAGGCCCTGTATACTGAAAGGCATAATAATGTGGCAACAGATTGTGCAAACATTATAATATTGAAATAGCTGTGAAGCACTGGAAACATGAGCCACAAAGCATTATAGAAAATGATGAAGTTTATATCACATGGGATCACGCATTAACAATAGTTCAGAAAGTCGATGCAAGAAAAACAGATATAATAGTCCAAGAAGAGAAGACAAAAGTAGCATTAATTTTTTAAATTGCTATACCCAGGGATTACAGTATCTTACATACAGAAAAAACACAAAATCATAAGATACCAGGATATGCAGGCTAAAACAAGGGTAATGTGGAAGAAGGCTACCCTGACAGTAACAATAGCAGTAGGATCAACGTGTCTCATAAAAAAGAAATTACAGTTGTATTTAGATATGTTACCAATACATATAATTCCATATGAACTGCAAAAGGATTCAGTTCTGGGTACATTGTGGGTGCTGTGAAGAGCACTTTTGCCTAACATCAAAGATTGAAACACTACTGATTTCATGAATTTTAATCATACTTTGACTTAGGAATGGGGTCCATGTTATTAGAAACCCCAAAGACTTGGAGAAATTAAACCAAGAGTACCAGTTCAGTCTGAGTGTTTAAATTTAGTTCAACAGGAAAACAAGAAAATGCTTCATGCTTATCAAATGATTTCTAAAAATCAGTGCATACCAAGATTATATATTCCCCTTTCTGAATGAGGTATGGAGAAAATTGGCTTTGTTCCAAGTCTGACTTTCCTGGTTAACAAATGTTAAATAAATAAATAAATAAAATCAAGTCTTGACCACAAAGTATTGCTTTTCCTGCAGTAAACACACAGAAATCCCATGTATTTTATCTTTATATGTCACTGGAACCTTTGTTTAACCTAACCTTTACCAGTGTATGTCATCAGCTACAGTATGGAGTTATATAATAGGATATGCAGGTACAAGAATGATGTCTTATATTTTATTATAAAATCACTTTTCACTTTTACACCTGACTCCATGTGATGTATCCCCTCCTCCTTCTGCAGCAGTGCAAATAAAGTTACTAACAGTTTTGCTTACAACTCTACATCACTAAACACATCAATTCATAATGTTCATTTTCTGTTTCCCTCCATTTGTTTGACCCTTCTTCATTACCTGCAAGCACAACTTTGTATACATGTGAAAATTCACATCTATCATCTTTCAAACTATATTTACCACTCACTTTGTGAGCTCTCTAGTGTCACATTCACTCAGTGTGTCTCTGTTATGGCATTTCTTATTGTATTTTTAAAATGACACACATTAATTTTGTGAGACAGTCATTTATATAACATGCTTGTTTTTCAGGAGGATTGCAAGACAGTTTATTTACAACACACTTAACCATATCTTGTTGTAACATTAATGTATTTAGTTGCTAATCCCATAGATAATACTGCATATAAATGACCACTTTGGTTAAAATAAAAAAAATGTTTATTGATATACTAGTGTCCATGCAGCACAATACATTGTAAATAATATAGTTAAATATGTTCTGTTGCAAAAATGGACTTATGAAGTACAAAAAAAATATGATGTACTAATGCCTAAGCAGCAAAGCCCGAGTGACCAAACAAAGCCAACCGTGGGTAAATCCAGCATTACCCACACCCAGCTTTGGGTTATTGCTATTATACAATGACATTATTTAAGAAAAAAGTTACTTACATTTCTTAAATAATGCCCTTGTATAACAGCATTGTGCTGCTCGTCCATGTTTTTCCCGGTATCCTGGGCTTTCTTGATGTACTGCGCATGTGTATGGGACTTACGTTCCCAAGCTTGCGCTGTATATCAGTGCTGTGTAAGGGGAGCAACAGAGAAAGGAAGATCTCTATTGCTTTTTTTATTTATTTTTAATTAAAAAAAATGAAATCAGCAGACTTTCAACTTACGGAAGAGACAGGACATAGAACGTGTAAGGATAATCAGGTACATTTCTCTAGTTTTGCATAATGTACCTGATTATGCTTGTATTTTTTCTCTGTCCCATCTGTGTCATTCATTTGAATTCTCCAGTTTTTGAAAGTTTATCATTATTATTATTATTATTATTATTATTATTATTATTATTATTATTATTATTTTAATAAAAAATAGCACAGTTTCCATAGCATATATTAATAGAAGAAAGACCCAGCGACTGGATTTTTTTCCATTGGTATATGCTCAATTTACATCAGGCACGCTGGTTGGGCTGGCCAATCAGCATGCTTGTTTTTGAATGTTAATGGCCAGTCATTATATAATATGGTTTACTTTATCTCAAAAATGCTCATGGAGGCAGATATTCTGATGTTGTCTTATAATTTATTTATATATTTATATTTGTTTACCATGGTAATACACTGGAACATTTGCAGGCACAGCCTGAGTGAAAAGGATCACATAAGAAATGAACAAAACATATTTTCAGATACAAGGATATGTGAAAATCAAAATGTGGAAATACAGTTCAATGAAAACGGGTTGGTCAAACGTTTGTTCTACCCAACGCCCATAATGTCAAACTGAAAATATACGACTTCATATTAGCGAACGTAAGTACACGTTTTTGGCATCTTTGTAGTTTCTATTCCAACTCCCTTTTTCTGGTTTTGGTTTTGTACCTCTGTATTAGAGTTGCTTTCTCCAACTTCCACTATTATGTTGAACAGAACTATAAATGTGACACACTTTGACTAAAGATTGTGACTCCTGCATCTTCCACAGTGCCTTAAAATGGGGAAAATCTTTCCCTAATACTATATCATGTAACAAATCAGTAGTGACAGCTACTGGATGTAATCATTCTCACAGCATTGTCTGGATTTATGTATGTATCAGTATGAAGTTATAATAATCCATTCATAATTGAATGTGTCACATACTGGTTAAAAATAGATTTCAATGAGTGTAAGTTAAATGTTGTTTTGTCAACTAGTCACCTATTTTACTAGGAGTGTCACAAAGTTCTTTCATCAGACCTGTCATCTTTAGCATTGCTTTTGCATTAATTCCTGTATCCAGAAATTATCAGTTAAGAAAATACATAGGCAATACATAAATTGAAGCATTTATTTCAAGTACAGAGAATTATAATACTTTGAAAAAATATTTAACAAATGTATGTGTATGGCTGAAAATGTAGGCTTTAAAATTAATTTTGATAAAAGTGGTTTTATGTTTTTTGGGAAGATTTATTACTGATGTATTACTTTGGGTAACTTTAAATTGGCGAAAGGAAAAGAATATAAAGACCTAGGCATTATGATCACTAGTAATTTTTGGTTCAAGGTCAATGCAAAAAAATGAAGGCACTAGGTCAAGTGGGATGTTTTTAAAAATCTTTCATCTCTTTTGCATGCCATCCTTGTGAAAATGTATATTTCATATGTTAGGCCTATTTTGGAATACAATTCTTTATTTTATGTTTATAATATTGAGATTATAATCAGGTTGCTGATCATAACCAAATTATTATGTGTTCCAGACACGGATACCAAGAAATTCACCTTGAGAGCAAATCTGTGGTTTTTGGACAAACCACTGAGGCTTGAAGTCACTAAATAATGATGTACATTTGAGTTTCTGAGTTTGTGTCTTTCAGAAAATGGATGCTAACATATCTGTTTTTCTAGCAGCTAAGTTTATTTGAGGAAGGTGGAATAATGTTACCAGTACGGACAATGGATAGAGACAAATCTTTTATTTCTGCCGCTCTCACTTGCTGTTGAGTACAAACAGATTTTACTGCTTGGCGCTAGACCCGACCTTAACAACTTTAGCAGGGGGTGTTTAACAAGTGTAAAGGTTGGGTCATATGCCATGCTGGAACTTAACTGATTTATCTTTTTCCAAATATCAGAGTGTAATCATTGCACTCCACACATTACAAATATGATCTTGGTGCACTGGAATTTCTTCAATGTAAATTTATCAAAAGAATAAAGGAATGCAGTGAATTGTCTTAAGAAATTAGGCTAGAATATTTGGGACTATAGTCACTGAGCTACAGATGGATTTGAAAACAACTGCGCTTAGCTTTAAAGATTTTCCATGATGAGGAATTAATGATGATGTATAATGTAGACTGACTACAGTCCACAGTTAATTCGATGGGAAGACAATTAATATTTAGATTTGATAAATGTAAAACTCGGATAAGAATTAGGTTTGTTATTCAGTCATTGGTGAAACTGTAGAATAGGCTGCATTAGAATATTAGACTGAGTAATTCTGTGAAGTAATTCAAGCATTTATTAACTACATAGATGGGACAAGGATAGTTTATGCAATCAATTTAAAGTTTGCATTCTGAATATCCAGTGGCATATATACAGTTTCTTCAAAATCATTATAGGTAAATATTCTAACATATCATTAATCATACCAGTCACTAACACTTCTGTTTCTATGACTCCAATCTTCTCAAATGTAATAATTTAATGGTACAACAACTCTGTCCAAACCAGCTACTACTGCTGAGTGTAGGTATATATTTATTATAACAGTAGATCTACTCGCCTCTTCTCTCTAATTGGAATGGTACCTAGTTATTTTTTTAACTGGTATGTTTTACACCATTTGTTCAGTTTTTTTTTTTTTTTGATAGACCATTGTATGTGTACTGGATTATTTACTGGTGTTCTGCATTAACACAGTGTTCCTTTTTCTGCATTTAGAACTAACAGGTCAGGAACTTTGTCCTTTGTGGAATTCATATGTGGTAATACTTAGGAAATGTTGTGTTTTACAACAGTTCCCCATATTATACCTACAGCAGATTACACCAGGTACACAAACATATTTTTCACTACTATTTCATTATTTTAGTTTGATAAGTCAGGAAAATTTATAGATATTTTCCTATTATACTAAAATTTTCAGTAATTTCTGCTTCCTCCAGGCTTTTGTGTTTTATTTACCATACACAGATGAGTGTTGGCTCTCTTTCTATTGGCTATCAGCATTAATTATTTTAATTTACATTCTAATTTAGTATTAAAATTTGGTGCAAAGAAATATCGCACATTTGTAAGTCCAGCTTCCAAAACTTCAGGGCACCTTCCATGCACCCAAACCACTAGTCAGCACATGCTGAGCTGACCAAAAGTCAGGTTTAGGTGCCAAGACCTTCACAGCTTTCATGTCAACAGAGAGAGGGAGACCAAAACCCTGACAAGGACAGTGCTCGGAAATATAAAGGACTACACCCTGGTGTAAAAGACATACAAAATAAGGGGGAAGGAGGGTGAGAGCAGCCACTGCAGCAGTGATCATTTGAATATCAACTGTTATGGTTAAGTCTACTTACACAGCTGTACTGTGTTCACCATCAGATCACTGATGCCTTAGCTATATGGGTAGATTAGACTGACTGGGAGAAGGAAGGAAGAGGTTCCAGGAGGCTGTAGAGAATGATCCTAGCAAAGCCTGTCTATGACCTGAAGAAGGAATCTAGTTTATAGTGCTTTGTAAAAGTATGCACAGAGGACCAAGTTGCTGCTTCTAGAATATTTCTAGAATCCAACCATTCCCAAAGATGAAGCCAAGGCCTTCATAGACAGAGTCTTGACCCTGCCTGGAATTGTTTTGCTGTGGTGAGTATAAAAAATAGGTAATAGCAAGAGATAACCTTTTGGAAATAGCTTGCTTTGATACAGGTTGTTTTTTTTACTTACCTTCACATGAAATGAACACTTGTTTAGGTTTCCTGAAGGAATTTATTCTGTCAAAATAGTACCCGAGTTATCTGAGAACATCCAAAATGCAAAGTATTCTTTCTCCCTCATTTTTGGTACTGGAAAGAAGACAGTGGCATGGATGGCTTAGCTCAAGGTAAACTCTGATACCACTTTAGGCATAAAGAAAGCTGTTATGGCCATTCCCTGGAAATTATATGTTCATCATATTGATCATTGCTGCAATAGCCTAAGCTAAATGGGTTATATCCTACATAGGACAGAACAGCTTTCCAGCTCTCAAAGCTTCAGGGCACCTTCCACACATCCGCACCATTAGCTTGAGTTGAGCTGACTAAAAGAAAAGTTTGGGCACCAAGCACATCAGAGATTCCCTGCCACCAAAGAGATTGCTCCTCTGCATGCTTTCAAGGATCAACAATTGACTTGTTCTGTTTCATTGTTGGGAATATAAGTTTCCTTTGGGGAAAAAACTTCCACATATTATTTTTACTGTTTAAACATACTTTCCTGTTTAAGAAAGTACATTTTAAGCTAGGAATATATAGTTATTTGACTGTCACATGACTTGTATTTTTAAATTGGAGTACACTTTTATTTCTAACAGTTTAAAAGTAAGTTTAAACATTCTAAAACTTTTTTTTTCTGTGGAGAAACTGTGTTTAAATTACTTTGGGGGCTGATAAACTGTATTAAAGTGGTTTTTACTATGTTTTTACCAGGAAACGTTACTTTTTCCTTCAGAATTATTATGGTGACTCCTTTCTGGCCCAGGCAACAGTGGTTCTCCATTCTTTTGGAACTGGCCAGGGGCAGTTACCACAAGTTCCTCATAGACTGCATCTAATCACATAAGAACACGGTGTTTGACACTCCTACCTCAAACAACTTCAACTGACTGCCTGAATGACAGGGTCTTAATACCTTTTAGGCACCTGTTTACTGAGAACATGCAGCGGGTACTAAAAGAGGTAAGAAAGCCTGCTACTAGAAAATCATATACAGGCAAATGGAAAAGGTTTTCTAATTGGTGCCAAAATCATAACCAGAACACATTCATGGCTAGTGATTCTCTGGGTTTACAATATTTGTGTGAGTAACTTTCCTATGACCTACCTTACTCCTCTGTCAAGTTTCATTTCTTGGCCATTTCAGCATGCCTGAACATGGATCCCCCTCTTCCAAGGCATTCCCATGTCAAAATGCTTTTGAAAGGGATATTCATAAGAGATCTCCAAGAAAACTAGTATCTCTTCCTTAGGATCATAATTTTGTGAGAAAGAGGCTAACACTTGCTCTATTTGAACCAACTAGTCCATTAAAATGGAAAACAGTGTTACTGGCTGCTCTGAACTCTGCAAGAAGAGTATCTGAGTTACAAGCTTATCTCATTTTCCACACCGACAAGGGTTCTTTAAGAAAGTACAGTTGTCTAAGTAAATTTAACATTACAGTAGATCCAATTTTGTCTATGTTCACCCATTTTAAACATATGGGTGGTCAGATCTGACCGGATCCAACCTCGGCACCGATTCTGAAACTTCTTCATAACCAGAGCTCTGACTCCTCCCCTACCCATAATTCCCTGGACTCCATCTTAGCTGCTCAGATCTTGTTTGCACTTGAAGTCATCATAGGCGCTACCCATTTGAATGTGGACTATAAGTCCTGCACCTCCTTTAGTGCTAGGGCCCTTCAGACGAGAAGGGACAAGTTGGTTCATAAAGGGCTGCTTCCAGCAAAACAGGGGTTACTCCTTCAACCTTTTCTTTGTCCCATTCCAAGAAATAAGACAAGCCTAAATCTAAGGATAAGAGTCAAGAGAAAGAGAATGATAAGGATAAAAGGGAAAAAGAAAAGAGTAAATTACCGTCAAGATTGCAAAAAAGCTCCCTCTGGAGCCAACATCTTCCCTTGGGCCTGACCCAAAAAGTGCTCAAACATTGGATTCAATGATTCCTTGGCTCTGATCTCCTTCCCCAAGAGCTAGATACTTCCTGGAACCAGTGAGTCCCACATTGCACTCCTCTATTCTTCAAGAGATGAGATACTTCAGATCACCATGGGTGGCATTATCTAGTCGTTCATCTTGAAGTCTCATGGAGCTAGATGTTGACAGGATGATGAGGAAATGTTTTGAGGATGCAAATCCATCTTGGGGTTATTCTGGTACTGTCGCCTGGGAAGGTACTGAGTACTGGCCATCATTCCCCTCCACTTCTTGAATCATAGGTTCATAGGTAGGTACTAGGCTATCAAGGCTACCTGGCTTACGCCACCCAAGAAAGTTATTTTCCTGTGCCACTGTTGAGCAGAGACACAGAAGTGATCCCCAGGGTGTATTCCTTATTTCCCATCCACTCATCGAGCTTTTTCTTGAAGAGTGCTAATGAAGAACTTTGCTTGACATAGATGGGTAGCCTATTCCAGAGTATCGGTACCAATCTGCCCTTTGGGTCTGGTGTTATTGGATTATCTGGAACCAGAACACCTTTCTCAGCACCAGAGCTGCTGATAATTTCAATGCCAACTGCTTCCTTATCTCTTTCAACACTGATGTCATTAGATCAAGAGGAGACTGAAAGCCGAAGCTTCAGCACCGAGTTTCACAGGGGTGACTCAACATCAAGATTCTTGGATCCATCCCTCCCTCTCAGGGCTTCAGCCCTAGATAGCTTGGATCTAAGATCAGTTTTGGGGCCAGTAGTAATCATTTCCAAGGGTCCACTTCCTTCCTCGGATTAGAGTGAATCCTCAGTGCCAATGGCAGCTTTGTTCTTCAATGCTTTTGAAAGGATTTTGGCAAGCTCCAAAGATAAGGTTCCTCCAACCACTGTGGCTCCATCCAAACCTGAGCTGGGGTCTGATTCCTCTCCTCATCTTCTCGTCAGACAGGGGTAGCCATTACCCTGGGCTTCCTAGGAGATCTGCTCTGTCAGTTCCCCTTCTGATTCAGAACCTTCTGTTGCTTCCCCCTTCTGTTGCTATTAACTAATCTGCACAAGTAACTGATTTGTCTGCAGTTAAAAGCATTCTGTATCTTTACAAATCTTTGCTTTCTCTAGTGCTACTGTCTGTAGGCTATTGTTTCTAGCTGAAGCCTCTTTAACTTTGCTAGATTGTGTTAATAGTCTGCTGAGTGGGGGCTGGTTCTTTTGTGTTCTTGTAAAAAAAAAGTTGTTCTTCTGGTATTTAAACCCTAACTTTGATAGGGTTTCTGTCTATACACACTGAGCAGAGTGGATAAGTTGTTGACCGCAGCTGTTAGCTGAGATATATAAATATCCTGTTTTTTTTTGATTATTTATACAGATTATTGTTTTTAACAATTAATATATAGCACTTTTATTGTCTGCTTTTTAGTCTTCAAGTGTATTTTATTGCTATTAACTAATCTGCACAAGTAACTGATTTGTCTGCAGTTAAAAGCATTCTGTATCTTTACAAATATTTGCTTTCTCTAGTGCTACTGTCTGTGGCTTTGCAGTTGCCCGCCCCTACTGTAAATCTGATCTGTGACACGCCTCCCAGTCTAGTGTCATTAGCTCATTGCCTTAATATTGCTACAACTCAAGTGCTCTAGGTTGCACTGCATCTGAAGTGTTTGTGTGTTTTAGCTGCTTTTCTGTATATATAGACTTCTCTGTTTCTTTAACTAAATAAGCTCTGCAAAGGTGTTTTATTGCATTCCTGTCTGTATTTCTGAGTTTTTTGCACTTTTATAATTTGTTTTTGCTTAGTTTAACTGGTAGGCTACACACTCAAGTGCTAGCTGAATTAAAGCATTTACTGTGCTTCTGTACCTAATTTCTGCTACTTTGTAAAAAAAAAAAAAAAAAAATCCTTGTTTCCCACCTTTACTGAACTAGAATAGTCCAATCTTCAGGTATTGCTGATCTCTGGGCTGTGTCATAGTTCCTGTGTTGCCCATATCCTTATTTGGATAGGAGGAAGCTTCTTTGTTCACCAGTGAGAGTGGGGAGCTCTGAGCAGCCTATCCGTCCCTTGAGGAGTGGTTCCAGCCCGGTGACCTGTAGCTTATTGGCCGTTTTGGGCCATTTCCTATCTCTTTCTAAACCCCTGCTTTAAAGCCAGCTTTAGCGTGCTTTTGCGCTTGTAATTTAAAGTTTGTCCTGTTTGTTGCATTTACCTGTTGAGGCTACACACTCAAGTGCGCTAGCCTGTGTTACATATTTATTGCATTTTCTGCTGTTTGTTGCAAAAAAGAAAAAAAAATTATCCTTGTTTCCCATCTTTCCTGACCTAGAGTACTCCAAATACAGGCTTTGCTGTATTCTGGACTTTTGGAAAGTTCCTGTGTTGCCCATTTCCTTTCTTGGATAAAGGGAGGCTTCTTTGTTCACCAGTGGCAGTGGGGAGCTTGGAGCAGCCTATCTATCCCTGGAAGAGTGTTCCCAGCACAAGAATCTGGTAGTCTATTGGCTGTTTTGGGCCAATTTTTAGCTCTTTCAAGTCCCCCTGTATAAAACCCACTTTGGCGTGGTTTTTGCACTTGTTACTACTCAGCCAAGCTCCTTGTGGTCCTGCAGAGTGGTGCTAGCCGCAGAGAGGCTAAAAGACTGACTGCTAACCTGATCAAAGTGTTTGTTTTCCTGCTACTACCTGGGTGACTGTCCGATCTAGCTAAACTGCAAGTATTTCTGCTTCTTGAACTGTTTTAAACTGTTTAAAGTTGTTTTTGCACCTGCACTTTTAAAGTTTGTCCTGTTTGTTGCTTTTACCTGTTGAGGCTACACACTCAAGTGCGCTAGCCTGTGTTTCATATTTATTGCATTTTCCTGCTGTTTGTTGCAAAAAAAAAAAAAAAAATTATCCTTGTTTCCCGTCTTTCCTGACCTAGAGTAGTCCAAATACAGGCTTTGCTGTATTCTGGACTTTTGGAAAGTTCCTGTGTTGCCCATTTCCTTTCTTGGATAAAGGGAGGCTTCTTTGTTTACCAGTGGCAGTGGGGAGCTTGGAGCAGCCTATCTATCCCTGGAGGAGTGTTCCCAGCACAAGAATCTGGTAGTCTATTGGCCGTTTTGGGACAATTTCTAGCTCTTTCAAGTCCCCCTGTATAAAACCCACTTTAGCGCGGCTTTGCGCGATTTTGCGCATAGCGCAGCATCGGGCAGCGCCGCTTAATTGGGTTTAAACCATTCTCGGCTCCACAAAGTCTGCTCTTCACTTTTTCCCTTAGAATTGATCTAGTTCTCATAATAAACACCCTATTCCCACTCTAAAGCCTGGCACTTGCTCACTAAAGCAATTATATAAGTCAGCACTAAAAAATTAAAAGCACTACACCCTCACAAACTCCCCTTGAGTACTTTGTTCCCCATTGGCCCTTTTTTACAATTATAAAGGCATTCCCAATACTATTCTAGCATGTCCAAAGGTCAGTTGTCAATCTCCTCTCCGGTACAGCTGGTGAATCTGGGAATCTTGAGGCAATGTTACAACTGCCTCATGTACACAGACAACCCTCTCCTCCTCCCAACAAATTCCAACACATGTGAGAGATGCAACCATATAGCCAAACTGGAGGCTAAGCTCTCTCAACTCAGTACTGGCGTAACCAGTCAGGAGGAGAAGGAAACCACACTCACTACAATTCCAGCCTCACATAGACCTACCACGACAGCATACCAAACACATAAACACACAAAAACATACTCGGAGGCTCTAAATAAAAATCTGCCTAAGCAGCAGAGACCTCCAAAGCAGACACCCAAGCAACCGCTACCCCAAAACAAAACACGTGCAACACATAGCTCACAAAGCCAGTGTGCCGAACAGTCACAGCCCTTATGGCTAAACAACACATCTGATACACTTGTAATAGGTGAGTCTATCATCAGGCACACTGACGTCCCGCTCACCAGGCTGAACAAGGAGAAGGTCATGGTGAACTGCCTGTCAGGCGCTAGGATCCGCCACATAACACAAGCACTCAGGTCACTCCAAGGCAAGTACAAATATGACTCAGTCATTGTCCATGCTGGTGTGAATGACCTGAGACTTACCTCCCAGGACTACATGAAAAGAGACATAGAGGAGCTCTCTGAGCATGTAGCCCAGGCCAGTATGACCCTGACCTTGAGTAGCATCTTACCCTCACCAAGAATGATGCCACAATATGAAGACAAGATGATCAATTTCAACAATTGGCTTAAGTATTGGTGTCATTCAAAGGGGATCCAATGCCTGTCTGTCTGGGATGACATGCTCGACAAGCCACGATTCTTCGCTAGGGACGGCTTGCACCTGTCACCCCTGGGCTTTCGGATATTGGCAAAGGCTC
Source organism: Protopterus annectens (assembly GCF_019279795.1). Lineage (NCBI taxonomy): Eukaryota > Metazoa > Chordata > Ceratodontiformes > Protopteridae > Protopterus > Protopterus annectens. The sequence continues at coordinate 1,119,516,903 of NC_056733.1, read as the reverse complement.
TTGCCACCCCCATAGTGCCTTTTTTAGGCAAGGCTCAAAAGACAAACCCACCTCCATAGGTATCACAAGAGATAAGAAACTAAGAGTAATGCTACTCGACACCAGAAGTCTAAACCTCAATATGCATGCACTCGAAACTCTCCTTAGCATGGAGAACATCGATATCTGTGCAGTAACAGAAACCTGGTTCAAAGCTCCTGAGAGCACCCCAGCACTACCAGGTTATACCTCATACCATGTTTTTCGGCCCCAAAACTTGGACCGAACCACAAAAGGAGGGGGAGTATCAATATTTGTCAAAGATACCCACACCTCCATGTTGGTGGCACAGCACGAAGCATCAGAGACTATCCATGTGCAACTAACAGTGGGTAAAACTGCCTTCCAGTTTATAGCCTGCTACAGACCACCCTCCCAAACCCAAGAACCCCACTCGGCCTTCCTGAGAACACTGGAAAATATGAAGGTCTCTCCAAACACCATTATATTGAGTGACTCCAACTACCCTAACATAGACTGGGAGCATTACTCTAGCTCCAACACCCTAGCCCAAAGGTTCCTAGAATTTATAAACTCAAATGCTATGGAACAACTTGTTGCCACTCCCACAAGAGGGGAAAACATATTGGACCTGATCATCACCAACATGGGGACTCTATGCTCCAGACCAGAAGTGTATCCCTCACTGGTAAGATCAGACCACAAACTAATCTCACTAGATATTCACATCCCGACCCCAGCCCCTGCCCAGAAAACCACAGTGAAAAACTTCTCTAAAGCAAATTTCACACTCCTCAAAACCAAGGTGGAATCCTTCAAAGCCCCCGGGCCTGTGGAAAATATGGCCCAGACCGCAGAATCCTTTATAAATGCATTCTATGAACACCTTCAGGAATGCATGGATCATGCATGCAATCCCAAATCAAACCAAGACCCAATCCTCCAAAGTTAGGCGTCCTGTCTGGTGGACCCCAGCCATAAACAAACTATACAATAGAAGGAGGAAGCTACTACATGATAGAGCAAAATCCCAAAAAGGGAAGGCATCTCTGATCAGTATTAGCAAAAAACTACGGGCACTCATAAAATCGTCTAAGGCCAGCTTCGAGAGAAAAATTGCACAGGACACTAAGGATAATCACAAGGCTTTCTTTAGTTATGTTAGGAACCTGGGTGGGAATTCCCAGATATGCTCAGAATTAGTCCAAAATGACAAAAAATACACCGAACCCACAGACATTGCCAACATCCTAGCTGACAGGTTCAGTGCAAACTTCTCCCCCCCTTCCCCACCAAAAGGGCAAATATCTATCCCAGCAGAGTGCTGCCCCCCTGACATCTCAGATGCTCAGGTAAGAGCCGCCCTCTCCAAAGCAAAAAACACAGCATCAATGGGACCAGACGGTGTCCCGGGCTGCATCCTACATGAACTCTAAGAAGAACTAAACCCAAACATAAAACTACTGTTCAATCTCAGCCTTACTACAGGATATGTACCCAAAGAGTGGCGTACAGCAACAGTGGTCCCTCTCCACAAAGGTGGTGCCTCAACAGATCCTGGAAACTATCGCCCCATAAGCTTGACTAGCTTGGTCTGCAAAGCTATGGAAAGGATCATCATGGACCTCATAAATAAAGATATTGGGGACCTACAGAAACTGGATCCTACCCAGTTCGATTTTGTTAAGGGCAGATCCTGCCTCTTAAACCTGGTAGATTTCTTTGAAACAGTCACCAAGGCCATTGACGAGGGGAAGGTGGTCCACACAGCCTATATGGACCTTGCAAAAGCCTTCGATACAATACCCCACTCGGGCATTATAGATAAGCTCACCAGCTTAAATATAAACCCCTATGTCACTAGATGGGTTGCAAACTGGCTCAAGGACAGAACCCACATGGTTAGAATTGCTGGAACCATGTCAGACTCCAAACCAGTTACAAGTGGCGTCCCACAAGGCTCAGTCCTGGGACCTCTCTTGTTCGGTATATATTTCTTGGAGATACAGGCTAACATGGAAGGACTGTGGCTGACCAAGTTTGCAGATGACTGCAAACTGGGTGCCATAATAGACTCTCCAGCCGACACAAGCATCCTCCAAAAGGGCCTCATAGAAACAGACAACTGGTTCCAGAGCCATGGCCTCAAGCTAAACACCAAAAAGTGTATAGTCATCCCCTTTGGCAAAAACAAAGTGCCCACAAATTACCACATAGGTGGTAATCCATTAAGTACAGAAGAAGTAATTAGGGACCTGGGGACCCAAGTTGATAGCAATCTCTCATTTGACAACCACGTGGCCAAAGTGGATAGAAAAACATTTTATATAGCCCACCTAATCATGAAGGGATTCACATCTAGATCAGGGAAGGTCATCGTGCCTCTTTACTCATCCCTCATCAGGCCCATAATTGAGTACAATGCCCCTTTTGGGATGTACCTTACCAGACACCTGCAGCAACTGGAAAGACCCCAAAAGTACCTCACCAAGAGGATCAAAGGGCTCAGACAGATGCCATATGCTGCCCTGTTAAAGAAACTCCAGCTCTACTCAGTGGCATACCGCCTGCTCAGAGGCGATCTGTGCCTGACTTATAAAGCCATGTCCAACCCGGAATTAATGGACATGCTGCACCTCAGAAAATCCAAATCCCATTGAGCTACACGCTCGAGAGACTTGAACCTCAGCACTGAAATAAATAGGTCATGCTGGAGGGACAGATTCATAACCTAGAGGCTCCCTTCACTCTGGAATAAAATCCCAGTCCAGGTTAGGCAGAGTCCCTCATTGACTCTCTTCAAGAGGAATCTTGATGAGTGGATGGGGGATAGTAGGTTTACCCCGGATATCACTTCTGTGTCACTGTTAGACAGGCACAGTATACTAACCTCGAAAAAGGGCAAGGCAAAATTCATTTAAAATGGGTGTTGAATGCCAAACACACTCTGGCTAGGCTTATAAATGCCCTAGGGCAGATAGCCTAGTATGAACCTATGAACCTATGAACCTATAAGAAGGTGCGCGAGAAAGCAGACATGCAAATGGAAGTGCATAGACTTTTCTCCAGAGTAATTCACTTAAGACACTGACTTAGAGAAAGGGGAAGGTTTCCCTCACTCCCACTCTGAAAATATCACTTTTGGCAATATACTCAAATTGATGAAATAGAGAGAGGGTTGGTCATACCAAGAACCTTTGCCTGATGAGTCAGTGTTCTTGGAAGCCATTAGCTCTGGACCAACATCATCCTGAGTGGTACCACCCATTGATCCCCTTATCGACCTTATGGCTCAACGGGCATGGAAGGACCCTGATGTGGTGGAACCCGTCCCAAAAAAATGGATCACATCTTAGCTGCTCATAAGGACAGGAAACACTAGAGTAAGAGTCCACCAGCAGGTTCTATGGTGGTAGCAGCAGCCAGTAGGAAATAACTGTCAGAAGAGAGTTAATCTTTTCACCCCCCCAGACAGACAGTCTAAGGAGATGGACAGATTTGGGAAGTGGGTCTACATATCAGTGACTTTCGCCATTAGATTGCTTAACTAGTTGGCTCACCTAACCAGATTCCAGAGAGATTTGACCAAAGAGATCACTGAGTCCCTCTTGGGAGTATTGACTGCATATGTTCACAAAACAGTGGACTGCCAGCTTTCTACCCTACAATCTACTTTGAATGTTGCCATGTGCTTGCTCTCCACACAACTGATATCACAACCATAGTGACAGGCACTGGCATTACCATACACCGCCATGCCTGGATGCATCTTTGTGACTTTGTAGAAGTCTTTAAGTCATCCTTTGTGAATATTCCCTATGATGGATCAACAGTATTTGGACCTAAGTTTAAAGGCTCACTCACCAGGAGTCAACAGGATGGTAAGACTCTCTCTGCAGCGGAAGAACACACTCTGTCAAAACTGATGCCTCCACCTCCACCAGTAGACCTGTTACCAGTGGAGTACCACAGGGGCCTGTGCTGGGCCCCTTACTGTTTGTCATCTATTTCTCAGACGTCCAGGCCGAAGCAGACAGCCTTTGGCCCATCAAGTTCACTGATTATTGCAAACTGGGAGTAATCATTGAGTCCCCCAATGATGTCAGCATATTACAAGAAGATTGTTACTGCTCAATATCTGACTTGTTTGGCTTCTGCTACATAGCTACAATCAACTGCATTACTAGCTAAGTACAAACTTGCAGTGTTAAAGACTGTACTGCATTTTATTTTTTTGTCTATTTAATTGTTTCATTGAATATTGTGGTCTGTGTCTCTCTGTCGTTGTTTATTTTTCAATTTAATTGTTTCATAGAACATGCTGGAGGGATAGATTCCTCTCCCAGAGACTTCCCATACTCTGGTACAAACTACCTATCGATATCAAGCAAAGCTCCTCATTAGCACTCTTCAAGAAAAATCTTGATTATTGGAAGGGAGATAGGAAATTCACCCCGGGGATCACTTCTGTGGCTCTGCTCAACAGGGGCACAGGAAAATAATTTTCTTGGGTGGCGAAAGCCAGAGTACCATTTGGCTAGGCTTATATAGGCCCTAGGGCCAATAGGCTAGTACCTAACTATGAACCAATTAACCTATGAAATGTGTTCTCTCTCTGTCTCTGCAGTTAGTGGGGGCTATTGTATTTCAATTCATTGATATTCAGTGTTAAACTCTTAGCCTAGAGAGTTTCTCTGTATTTATAAGTGTTAGTCACATATCTTTGAATTTATTACTGCTCAATATCTGAGTTGTTTGGCTTCTGCTACATATCTACAATCAACTGCATTACTAGCTGAGTTAAGTACAAACTTGCAGTGTTAAAGATTGTACTGCATTTAATTTTTTTGTCTATTTAATTGTTTCATTGAATATTGTAGTCTGTGTCTCTCTCTGTAGTTATTTTTTTTTCTATTTAATTGTTTCATAGAATACCGTGGTCTCTCTCTCTCTCTGTCTCTGCAGTTAGTTTCCTGCCTGCCCTCCCTGTTCTTGCTCTGGTATTAATCTTGGTGGCTTTGGAATTGCCCACCCCTCCTGTAAATTTGTGTTTGAACACTCCTCCTGAGTCTATCTCATTTGCTTACTCAATCGAGTACAGTGAGATCATACTTTGACTTCAGACACTCCTCCCAGTCCCAACTGTTCGGCTCTATCCCAGCTCTATTCCAGTCTAGTGTCACTAACTTATTCTACAGAGAGAACATTTGTGAAGAGCAAGCCACTTAGGTCCTTCATTTTGAATTATCTTCTGTTTCTCCTTTCTCCCTTCCCACTTTCCAAAAAAATAATTTCTTCTAAGCTTGTTTCCTGACTTTCTTGTATCTAGTCTAGTCCAGATACAGATTTGCTGTAACCAGGACTGTTTGTAAGCTTCTGAGACCCCAAAGCCTTTCTGAGTTGCAGGGACGCCTTCTAGCTTAGTGGGAGAGGTAAGCACTAGGTAGGCTATCTACCACAAGAGTGGTTTCTGGCCCATAAATTGTAGTTTACTGGCCGTTTGGGCAGTTTTCCATCTCTTTCAACTTTCTGGTTTAAAAGCCTGCGTTTGCGATTGTTTCCCACCTTTCCTGTAACTAGTCTAGTCCAGATACAGATTTGTTGTATCCAGGACTGTTTGTAAGCTTCTGAGCCCGACAAGCCTTTCTGTGTTGGAGGGAAGCCTTCTAGCTTATCAGTGGGAGTGGTAAACACTAGGTAGCCTATCTACCACAAGAGTGGTTTCTGGCTCAGAAATTGTACTTTACTGGCCGTTTTCCATCTCTTTCAACTTAAAGGTTTAAAAGCCCGCATTTGTGCTTGTTTGCCATCTTTCCTGTAACTAGTCTAGTCCAGATACATATTTGCTGTATCCAGGACTGCTTGTAAGCTTCTGATCCCCCCAAGCCTTTCTGTGTTAGAGGGAAGCATTCTAGCTTATCAGTGGGAGTGGTAAACACTAGGTAGAATATCTACCACAAGATCCAGGTACAGATTCTTAGTTTTAGCACTTGAATTTGCTTATTCGTGCTCAGCACTTGTTCAGAACGTGTTGTTAGCACACTAAACAAGCTACAAATTACTACAGCACTCATCCTTCCTCTTTACCTAGAGGAAAACAGTTTTTGTACTTACTTTCTTCACTTGCTTAGAGAAAAACAGCTCTTATACTCACTTTCCTCACTTATCTAGAGGAAAGTAGTTTTTTATTCAGGCATGTCCAAGGGTCAGCTCTCAGTGTTCTCTCATGTCTAGCTGATGAATCTGGGCATCTTGGGGCAATGTAGCAATTGCCTCATGTACACAGACAACCCTCTCCTCCTACCACCCAACACCACAACCTGTGAGAGACACACTTATCTAGCCAAAATGGAGGTAAAGCTCTCTCCAACCAAGACTGAACTTGACAGTCAAGAGGAGAAGGTAAACACTTGCAACACACCAAACTCATCACATAGTCCCACTAAACCTACACCACCAAAATCCACACATAGAAACACAAACGCATTCGCAGAGACTCTCATTAATAATCTGCTCAAGCAACAAAGACCTCCAAAGCAGAAACACAAGCAACCTCCACCCCCCAACACAACCCAAATGACACATAGCCCACAGACTCAGTGTGCCAATAAACCACAGCCCATAAAGTAAAACAATGTACCCAACACACTAGTCACAGGTGACTCTATAGTCAGGCACAATGATGTCCCACTCACCAGGCTAAACAAGGAGAAGGTTACTGTCAGCTGCCTGTCGGGTGCCAGGATTTGCCACATAACCCATGCACTCAGGTCACTCCACAACAAGTCCAAATATGACTCTGTCATTGTCCATGTTGGTGTGAACAACCCGAGATGTACCTCACTAGACTACATGAAAAGAGACACGGAAGAGCTCTCCAATCTTGTAGCCCAGGCAGGTATGACCCTAGCCCTGAGTAGCATCCTGCCATCGCCCAGAATGATACTGCAGTACAAGGACATAATGATTGACTTCAACAATTGGCTAAGCTTCTGATGTCATTCTAAGGGGATCCAGTATCTGTCTGCTTGGGACGACATAGTTGACAGACCAGGATGTGTTGCCAGAGATGGCCTGCACCTGTCACCCCTGGGATTCTGGATACTGGCTAAGGGTCTTGCTGCCCCTATAGTGCCTTTTTTAGGCAAGGTTCAAATGACAAATTCACCATCGTAACAGGAACAGGCAAGCAAAAACTGAGGGTAATGCTACTCAGTGCTAGAAGTCTAAATCTCAAAATGCACTCACTCGAGGCACTCCTTAAAATGGAGAACATCAATATCTGTGCAGTGACTGAGACCTGGTTCAAGGCTCTAGAGAGAATCCCTGCATTACCAGGCTATAACTCATACAACACTTTTCGGCCATCTAACCTGGACCAGAACACCAAAGGCGGAGGTGTGTCCATATTCATTAAGGATATCCACACATCCAGGCTAGTTGCGCAGCATAATGCATCCAAGGTTATCCAAGTGCAACTAACTCTGGGCAAAACTGCAATCCAAATTGTAGCTTGCTACAGATCCCCCACCATGCCCCAGGATTCCCACTCATCTTTTCTTGATATACTGGAAAATATTAGGGTTCAATCAAGCACCCTAATAATGGGCAATTTCAACTACCCAACCATTAACTGGGAAAACTACTCATGTATCAACTCCTTCACTCAACGCTTTCTGGAATTCATAAATTCCAATGCCCTGGATCAACTTATCCACACCCCCACCAGGGGCAACAATATCCTAGACCTAGTCATTACCAACATAAGTGACCGGTGTTCCATACCTGAAGTCAACTCCTCGTTGGTCAGATCCGACCATAAGCTAATCAAGCTAGATATCCACATCCCGCCCCCACCCGCCATTAAGGAAACCACGGTAAATAAATTCACCAAAGCGAACTTCATGCTTCTTAAGACAGAAGTGATGAACTTCATGACACCCATGCATATGGACAATACAGCTACGACTGCTGAATCCTACACAAATGCACTCTATGAGCACTTACACGAGTGCATGGATCGTGCTATCCCAAACAGAACAAAAACGCTATCCTCCAAAAAAAGGAAGCCAATCTGGTGGTCCCCTGCCATAAAAAAACTCTACAACAGAAGGAAGAAACTGTTGCAAAAGAGAGTAAAATCCCATGAGTGGAGGAGCTCCTTGGTCAGCCTCAGTAAGAAACTGACATCCCTTATAAGATCCTCCAAAGCTAGCTATGAAAACAAGATTGCCACTGATTCTAAGGGCAGCCACAAAGCATTCTATAGCTATGTCAAGAATCTCAATGGCAACACCGAGATCTGCTCTGAGTTACAGCATAATGGCATGAAAATTACAAAACCAACTGATATTGCCAACATCCTGGAAGTTATGTTCAGTGCTAACTTTACCCCCCTCTCACCCCCTAAAGGGACCATATCTATACAGGAAGAATTCAGAGTCCCTGTAATCACATCTATGCAGGTAAAAGCTGCACTCTCTAAAACCAAAAACACAGCATCCATGGGACCGGACAACATCCCAGGCTGCGTTTTACATGAACTTCAGAATGAACTGGCTCCCCACCTAAGCATCATGTTCAGTCATAGTCTCACGTCAGGCTTTTTGCCCACTGAATGGTGCACAGTAACAGTTATTCCACTCCACAAAGGGGGAGCCACCACTGATCCTGAGAACTATTGCCCTATTAGCATGACAAGCCTGGTCTGCAAGGCCATGGAACATATCATCATGAAACTCATAAACAAACCATTGGTAACCTCCAAGCTCTGGACCCCACCCAAGGCAGATCATGCCTTCTGAAACTGATCGACTTCTTTGAGGCAGTCACCAAAGCCGTAGACGAGGGTAAGGTGGTTCACACAGCCTATCTTGACCTCGCCAAGGCTTTTGATACCATCCCCCATTCTGGAATTATAGATAAACTCACTAAACTAGGTATAAAGCTCTACGTCAAAAGATGGGTTACAAACTGGCTCACTGACAGAACCCACACTGTAAATGTTGCAGACTCCAAATCTGACTTCAAACCAGTGACAAGTGGAGTACTGCAGGGTTCAGTCCTGGGTCCTCTCCTGTTTGGTATCTACTTCTCTGAAGTACAGGCTAATACAGAAGGCCTCTGGCTAACTAAGTTCACAGATGACTGCAAACTAGGAGCCAGAGTCGAGTCCCCAAATGATGTGAACATCCTATAGAAGGGCCTAACTGAGACAGATGCCTGGTGTCAAAGGCATGGCCTCAAGCTCAATGCCAAAAAGTGCAAAAATCCCTTTTGGTAAAAACTCTGTTCCCATGAACTACCACATAAACGGCAGTCTACTTAACGCCAAATGTGTGATGAGACCTTGGGACTCAGGTGGACAGTAGTCTCTCCTTTGATAATCACATCGCCACAGTAGTCAGGAAATCCTTCTATGTGGCACACCTCATCACAAAAGGGTTCTCATCCAGGAAAAAAGAGGTCATTGTTCCCCTCTACTCGGCACTCATTAGACCCATTATAGAGTACAACTCCCCTTTTGGAATGTACCTCACAAGATATCTGCAGCAGCTGGAAAGGCCACAGAAGTACCTCACAAAGAGGATTACTGGCCTCATACAGATGTCCTACACTGACTGTCTCAAAAAACTCCAGCTTTACTCTGTAGCATATCGCCTACTCTGAGGAGATCTCTGCCTAACATATAAAACTATGTTAAACCAGAGCTGTAGGACATGCTACACCTAATGAAATCCCAAAACCCTCCAAGCTACATGCTCTAGGGACCTAAACCTTGTCACCACAATAAACAGGACATGCTGGAGGGATAGATTCCTGTCCCATAGACTTCCCTATACTCTGGAATAAGCTACCCATCTATGTCAAGCAAAGTTCTTCATTAGCACTCTTCAAGAAAAATCTTGACAAGTGGTTGGGAAATAGGAAATACACCCTGGGGATCACTTCTGTGGCTCTGCTCAACAGGGGCACAGGAAATTAACTTTCTTGGGTGGTGTAAGCCAGGGAACTTTGTTGGCTAGCCTTACTTAGGCCCTTGGGCCGACAGCCTAGTACCTACCTATGAACCTATGAAGAGCTAACATAAACAAATGACTGGTACCAAAGCCACGGTATAAAACTAAATGCAAAAAAATGCATTATTATTCCCTTTAGCAAAATGGAATTCCCTACAAATTGCAATTTTGACAGCAACCCCCTGAGTTTCAACCCAGTGGTGCCTGACTTGGGAACACAGGTTGATAGCAATCTGAACTTTGACCACCAAGTTTCCACAGTGGTAAAGAAAGCCTTCTATGTAGCTCACCTCATAAGCAAGGGCATAGCATCCAGGTCATGGGATGTTATAACTCCACTATACTTGACCTTCATCAGACCACTATTAGAGTATAATGCACCCTTTTGCATGTACCTTACCAGACACTTGCAGCAGCTAGAGAGGCCTCAGAGGTTTCTCACTAAGAAAATACAGGGACTCCAAACCATGACCTACACGGACAGGCTGAAAGCCCTGTCACTTTACACTGTATCTTATAGGCTGCTGAGAGGTGATTTGTGCCTGGCCCATAAGGCAATCCCTAACTCTGCCCTAAAGGAAATGCTGCATATCCACAAGTTAAATGGCACAGGAGTCATTTGTTCTACTCAGTCTAGCTTGTGACATTAATAGAACATGCTGGAGAGACAGATATTTCACTCAGAGACTGCTGCTTCTATGGAATAGACTTCCTATTCACAAAAAACAGAGTTCCTCACTGACCCTATTCAAACACAACCTAGATAATTTGATGGGAGACCGCAAATTCATGAGGGGTGGCACTCATGCCCCTCATGGACAGGGGTAGCCAGTGTTGATCATAGAGCCATTCTGTTCATACATTAATTCTGCAAACTACCCAAAAAGAACAAATGCAAATACTTGGGATTAACATGGCTAGGCCTGTAAAGGCTCTGGGACCACTAGCCTAGTAATCACCTATGACCCTATGAACCTATGACAGTGCTGGGTCATTTGTGAGTTCCAAACAGTCATCCACACACACACACACACACACACACACACACACACACACACACACACACACACACACACACACACACTCATCAACATGTCTAACCCACAGGTGTATATTTCTTGTTATGGGACTTAGAGAATGGCAACAGTTGAAAAAGTTCACCACACCAAAATCAGAGATGCTACTGCAAGCTTTACAAATGTATGTCATGTGTGTATCATTGACAAAAGTAAGGCAGAAAGACTTTTTCCCTGTCCCCTTTCCTTCATGTTACTGCCCCAACCCTATTGCCACATATTCATGCTGGGTTTACCAGCAAATCTCTGTACCCCAACCGTGGACTTACTCTGGTGTGCTGGGGTCAGTAGTGGATCCTAAGGGTGTCCCTGGGGCTCGGCTGTCTCTGTATTTATCCAGGAGAGTTCTTAATGCACTACTAACTCACCCCTCCCTTGTGGTGATGTGGTTACATCCGAGGGCAGGCATGTAATGGGGACTCTGTGGTGTATCTTCCCACCTCAGCAGCAGCTCAGCCAAGTCCACCCTTTGCCTCTTCTTTGGACCATGCCTCCTCCCAGTGATGTCACCAACCTCCATCAGGAATCATCTTAGGAGATATCTATGTCAACACCCTCCCATTAGGAGAATACACCCATCCTTCCTTCCCTTTCCATCAATCACCCAAGACGCTAATCGAATTTGGGTTACAGGGGCCATAAGGTGTCTACACCACCAGCACAACTATTTGGGTCAAGGCATGACAAGGAGTAGTGCAGGACATCATTGCCATAGGTAGCTATAATAGGACAGTGGTACAGGTGCATCACTTTGTCACCGATATGATACTGCATAATAAGAACAAGGCAGAGAACACTGCCAGGGAAAGGTCCACCACAGGAAGTGGACCACCAACACAGAGGCATCTCACAGATGTGAAAGAATTCCTGAAAATACTGTCTGTTGCAGGTGAGAGAACCCTCTTACCTGCTGGTGACTTTGATGTGCGCATGGGGAAGTCATGACTGCCCAGATGTCTGTAGGGATACACCAGGTTAGTATGAGAAAGTTCCATTGTTGTTGTACAATGACCCACTACTATGAATGGATTAGTCAGCAGAACACATATGCACATCTGTTCACCAGTTACGTCATGGTTACAATAGTGCCAGCTTGCACCACAAGGTCTATATAAGCCTACTGGCTATACAAATAACTGGTGTAACAGTATGCCTGTAACACATTGGGACTGTCACATATGTTTCAGCATTCTCACAGATGGTATCTCTAAGTTTTCACAGGTTCTACTGGTGGAGGGTCTGCCACTGCATGTTGGCACAGGCCTGATATCAGTGGACCACCAATAGCTGATAATTGTGGCATCATGTACGTGGCATAATCTGATGACATAGTGGCACTGTTAGCAATACTAACATTAGATGGTATGCATGCATCCCCCACAGATGAGATAATGATGGAGGGGGAGAATGAACCTCTGGCCTTCCCTGTGATTAGGACTGCACATTCTGTGCATGTCATCCCTAAGATACATAAGAGTCATCACAAAAGATGGTATGAATAATCCACATTGCTTCTGAAGTATGCACACCCACTGTAGAGCAGGGGCACGTAGGTATTTTCTTACCACTATCATTCCCTGACATTCCCTAACCTGGGTGTAACCCTTGGCATGAATTAGCGCATGTGCAGGTAAGTGATCCAGGTAGAGGTGTCCACTACACGTACTATGTCAGATGCTGAATGCACTGCATGGCCTGCCTAAAGAAGTGCAACCACTGCAGGGACTGCAGGACATCCTGCAGCACATATGATTGATAATGAATAGAGGGTCCTGGAACAGAAGCACCTATTAAGTGTAGTAATGGCCCACTTAACAACCATTGGTTTATCCATGAGGACACTTGCAAATGCCCACTGTGCCTATGAAAGGGTGTAGATGAGCAAGGTATGGTCACAAACTATGCATATGCAGATGGCACACACACTGCAACATCATCACTACTGGTCCTGGTTCTCTCTGCCTCTTAGTGTGGACATTCGCTGGTCATGGTCAATGCTCTTCTGGATCTACTGTAGGGACACCATACCATGATAGATGTTCTGTGTCTTGCACTACCTTTTCATCCCTAGCCCTTGCTGGCCTACTGACTGACGTCAGGCAGCAAAAGTTAAAAGTAATTTATGCAATAAAAAAAGCACACTAAAAACAAAACAATAGTTAATAAACAACAGAAAAATGAAGCTGATGTTGGCAATTTTATTCTATCCTCAACTGTTGGGTTTGAATCTGAACCTGAGATTTGACCCAGCCATTACTAAAGCTCGTAGTAACCAAAAAGCTCTCGAGCTTCTCTCTTACCCATAATGCACCAACCCTAACATACCTCAGATCTCGTTTGCCACTTTCCGTGAAAGGACATGCTCAGCCATAGCTCTTAAGCTTCATTATTTTCAGCTAAGTTACAATTTATCTTTTCAAGACATCTTTTCCACTTTAATTTTTTATTTTCTATTAATCCTTTAACCTTGTACTCTTCTTCTTTTACACATTAGTGTAGTCTTTATTACCATAGTTGGCAATACTTTTCTTTCTTAGATTCATAGTTTAGTACTAAGCTAACTGCCCTTGTGAGCCATTTTAAGCCTAGCCAATTATCCCCTGTGAGACTCAAACCCTGCACCTTGTGCTTGTAAGGCAAACACCTTAGCCATTAAGCCACCCTCCCAACCCTTCTTCTATCATCCCTACTAAAAAAAAAAAATTGTCTATCCGCTTTATTTTTTGCTGTTTGTAAAATGACTGAGAAGGGCCCTTCCGATTTTAAAAGGTGTGCAAAGTGTGGGCACAAGTTACCTGTCTCAGACACCCACAATCTTTGTGTTTACTGTTTAGGTCCACAGCACCTACAAGAAGATTGCTCCATCTGCTACAGTTTTAACCCCGGAGCATTAGTGGACTGAAAGAACAAACTAACTCTGAAGGGCTTTTTGTCTTCATCATTCAGATAAGCTGTTTCAGGAGCTCAATCCCCCAAGCTTAAGTCTAAGGAGTTGAAATCTCCAGTTGCTTCTACTTCCTCATCTTCATCCTCTGAGTTGTCCAGGAAAAGGACTAAACTGGATTTGAGGAGTCTCAAACCTCTTCCCTCTTGGATCTGAAGGAAAAGAGGTTTATGGGTCCAACGTCCTCAGACCGGACCAAAATATTTTTGGAGCCGACTGTGTCAGGTCCTATTGTACTGCCTAGGACTCGTTATTCTTCATCTGTGGATCCATTTCCTTCCAGGGTCCCATCTCCCTTTATGGAAAGACACCATGCTAAGTCACCTTCCCTGGCCTCATCGTGCTCATCCAGGAGTTTGACTGTAGAAGATGTGGATAGGATGATGAGGAAGTTTTTCTCTGTGTAGATCCAGATGGGCATGTTACTGGCTCCTACCACTTCAGATCAGGAGGCATGTCCATCGACCACTCCACCACATCAGACTAATGCTCTGATTTCTTTGGTTGCTTCAGAGCCCCTGGATCTGAGTCTCCCAGATCTGTGAGGTTTGGATCCGAAGATAGCCTTATCCTCAGATCCAAACCTATCTCTGAGTGCCCCGACTCTGACATCTTTGGATTTGGAGGACTCTTGGAGCTGCAGCTTCCTTGACAGATCTGAGGTGGTGGGATTGACTCCAAAGATTTTGGCGCCATCTCTGCACCTTCATGCTTTGGCAATGGATAGCTCGGTGCCGACTTCCTCCTCGGGGAGATTGCTTTTAGGGTGGAAGGAGACATCTGTCCAGAAGCATGCCTTCCCGGTGCTGAGGTCTTCTCTTTCTCTGGGATGGTCTGCCTTTGAGGTTTTGAAGAGGGTGTTTGCTGCTCCAACAGGATTGATGGACCCAACTCCCTTAGATCTTCAGTCCTGCACCCTGAAGTCTCTATGCTTGGGTCCTCACCATTTTACTCCTCAGGAACAGCTAGCTCAAGACCTCCAGTCTACCCAACAGAGTTTCATACTCTCTTCTAACACTTCCCCAGAGCATCCCACCAAGGAAGTCCCTAGGAAGAGAAAGTGCAAGAGGAGGCAGTTGGCCTCTCCACAAAAGTCGGTTACTGAGGATACGGACTTCGATGATAGTGAAGGGTCCCCATAATCACCTCCAGAATAATAATAATAATAATAATAATAGCCTCATTTGGAGACATCCTTGAGATACTGAAACAGAAAGGTAGTTGAACCCCAGTAACCCACCATCTGGGGAGTCAGTATTTCTGGAGGCCTTTGGACCTGGCCCATCTACTTCCTGGATTACTCTGCCCACCAACAAGTTCATTGATTTGGTCTCTCAGTGGGCATGGAAGGAGCCTGATGCAGTTTAACCAATACCTAAAAGGCCAGATAGGATTCTAATTGCACCTGTAGGGAAGGAGTTTTGGGCTAAAAGGGTGGTGCCTGTGGATGCCATAGTCATGGTGGCAGCCACCAAAAAGGAACTTGCCAAACAGAGTTCCTGTCTTCATCCCTCTTATAGGGAGTCTAGGGTGATGCACAGATTTGGGAGGCATTTCTCTCTGCTGCAGTGAGCTTTGCTCTTAGGCCACTAAACTATTTGGCACATTTTACTAGGTTGCAAAGGGATTTGATCAAAGAGCTTTCTACTTCCCTTTCAGAAACCATTTCTGCTGAAGCCCAATAATATGTGGCTTCTCGGCTGGCTACCCCCAATCTATCTCAACTTTATCCATGAAGCTCATTTCACGTCCAGCTGAAGGCACTTCAAGAGCAGCAGGCTCAGGCATATCCATTAGGAGGCACTACTGGATACTCTTGTGTGATTTTGCAGAGCCCTTCAAGTCCTCGTTCATCAATGCTCCCTTTGACGGCACTTCTTTGTTTGGCCCCAAAGTGAAAGGCACATTATTCAGGTGTGAGAAGGATGGAAAGACCCCATCTGCAGTGGGCATATGTTTTTCAGCTCCTCAAAGATCCTTTTTTAGGCATCAATGAGGTGGTTGGAAGATGTGGTTCAGAAAATGCAAGGGTCCTTTTCAGGACAGACATGGAGAAAGTTCCCCTAGGGGCAGAGGGTGAAACTTTAATGGTCAACACCACTCCCATGACAGAGGAGGTCCTCAAAACCAGGGTCCAGAGATTCTTTCTTTGACTGACCCTAGCAGCGCTCCTGAAAGGAGGCCCAATTGTCCACCTCTGGAGGCAATCAGTAGTTGACTATCCCTGCACCAGTGAGTCTGGCTAGACATAACAAAAGATACTTGGATGCAGAGATTTATTTCCAGAGGTTATATAATACCCTTTTCCCTTCCACCTCCAACTGCACAGAAAGTTTCCAAAAGTTCCACACAGTCAAAGGAAAGAGCGATACAAATACAAAAGCTGCTAGAAAAAGAGAGTCATCCAAGAAGTCCACCAGACCAGATAGAATCCAGAACTTACTTACCAAGGAAAACAGGGGACTGCAGACTAATTTTGGATCTCAGCAACTTGAACAAGTCAGTTCAACATACAAAGTCTCGGATGGTCATGGTTCAGCCCATTCTCCCCTTTCTGAGCAAGAATGACGGGATGTGCTCAATAGACCTTCATGATGCATACTATCACATAAAGATGAACAGACAATCTAGAAGGTATTTATGCTTTTGGCTGGGAGGCATTTATTAGCAGTTTAGAGCTCTGCTCTTTGGCTTCACCACAGCCCCCAGGGTGTTTACTAAATGTATGGCAGTAGTGGCAACTCACTTGAGATTGTAGGGATTCCAGGTGTTTCCATATCTAGAATACTGGCTCAACACCACCCCAACCAAGCATCTGTTAATAAGGGCAAGAAATCAAGTACTCTAGATTTGTTCTCATCTGGGGATAACCATAAATTATGACAAGTCTCACATACAGAACTTGGAATTCATAGGAGCAGTTTTCAACAGAGTCAGTGATAGCTTCTCTTCCTCTCTCAAGAGTTCAGACTTTCAGATTGCAGGACAGAAAAATCATTTTCAGGACCAAATTTCAGCCAGCTTGGTCCTTCAGGCTCTAGGATCAATGTCAGTGGTAATAACCGTAGTACCTCTAGCCAGATTTCATATGTGATTTTTTCAATGGATGTTATCAACACAGTGGTCTATTCTTTATCAGTGCATGTCAGCACAAATAGCAATCAATCAGGTATGCAAGAGGGATGTCAGGTGGTGGAGTCAATCAGATCAGGTTCTACAAGGCTGTCTCATTTGTTCTCCCTCAGCCCATGGCCATAGTGACCATGGATGCTTCTTAGTCAGGATGGGGGTGGGGACACTTTTTAGAGAAAATAGTCCGAAGAGGCCAACTTGCATATCAGTGTCCTATAGATGAGAGCAGTGCTTTTAGCACTGCAGGTCTTCCTGGATGCTCTCCCTTCAGGAACAATTGTGATTCAAATGGACAGTATGTCAGTAGTTTGGTACATCAACAAACAAGGAGAAACTAGATCATCCCCCTTGCACTGAGAAGCACTCTGAGTGTGGCAATGGGCGATCTCATCCATCTGCTTTCTCATAGCAATATACATTCCGGGAAAGTCCAATGTGACAGCAGACAAATTGAGCAGGTCCATTCTTCTACCCCACGAGTGGTCCCTCAACAGGAAAGTGGCAGAAATGATCTTTCATTGATGGGGTCAGCCTTGCTGTGATCTTTTTGCTTCTCCTCTAAACAGAAAATGCAGCAGCTACTTTGCCCTAATCCCCCACATGGTGAATCATCGAGGGATGCTCTACTTCACAATTGTCCTCCTGGTCTGCTGTATGCCTACCTGCTAATTCCATTAATTCTGAAATTTCTGCAGAAAGTTGCCAGGTTGAAGAGCAAAGTCATCCTCATTGCACTTTACTGGCCTTGACAGATTTGGTTCCCATTCCTATGGCTTCATCTCCTTTACCAGCCTTGGATTCTGGATCCAATTCCAGACCTTCTGTCTCACCCAACAGGCATGATTCACCCAGACATCCCAAACCTCAAACTTACAGTCTGGTTTCTCCAATTCCATTAATATTCAGACAACTTATGTTTTCTTCCCTTGTCCACCATATCCTTTTTCTCTTCCTATAAACTCTCAACAAGAAAACTCTATTCAAGTAAATGGAAGAGATTTGTTTACTAATGATTGTATGATGAATGATTTGATTACAAAATCATATTGATCCTTTTCCAGCTCCAATACATAACATACTTGAATTTTTAGCTTTACTCTTTAAAGAAGAGGTGAGCTTCTCTACCACTAAGGTTCAGTTAGTAGCAATATCTAAGTTTCCTATTGGATTTGCAGGTTCTTCAGTAGCCTCAGCTAAACTGTGCAAAACATTTTTGTGATAGGCACTCTTCTTTTGAGACCACCATTTAAAGACCCTACTCCACCATGGGATCTGAACTTGGTACTGCAAGCATTAATACATTCCACCTTTCAACCAGCAGCTATATGTAACCTTAAGTTTCTTACCTGGAAAACTGTATTTTTAGTAGACATTACCTCAGCTAGAAGAGTTTCAGAAATTCAAGTCTTGTTTTCAAAACCTCCCTACTTGATTTTTCATAAGGATAGAGTTCTGTTACAAACCAATGCATCTTTCCTTCCAAAGGTGGTGTCAGAATCCAGTATTAATCAGTCCATTAATTTCCCATTATTTTTTCCTAAATTTGCAAACAAAGGTGAACATATGTTGCATTTATTGGATGTTCACAGTCAATTATGTTTTTATTTACATAGGAAAAAAGAAATCAGAAAAAAACAGATCAATTGTTTGTTTCCTTTGCAGATTTGAAATTGGGTAAACCTGGCGCAAAAGTAACTTTAACCAGAAGGCTGACTGATCGTATTTCTTTTATCTATATCAAATTGAGTCTTACCTTAGCCAAACCTGTGAGGGCTCAGTCAACAAGGTCCATGGCAATTTCTTGGATTTCTATGCAGGTTTTCCATAGTTGACATTTGTGCAGCAGCAACTTGGGCAAGTCCTCATATCTTTATCACTCATTACAAATTAGACCTGGCCTTGAGGGGTAGAGAATTTTTTGGTTCAACTGTGCTCAGGAGTATTCTTCC
The DNA here is from genome assembly GCF_019279795.1 of Protopterus annectens. Classification (NCBI taxonomy): domain Eukaryota; kingdom Metazoa; phylum Chordata; order Ceratodontiformes; family Protopteridae; genus Protopterus; species Protopterus annectens. Next base: position 1,119,497,783 of record NC_056733.1, on the reverse strand, counting down.
TAAGTGTCCACCCAGGGTTTTAAGTAGCTGGAGACTCTGTCCCAAAGGCTGAGGATAGAATGAAAAGTGACAACATCAGATAAAGAAGTTATGTACTCACCATAACATTCCATATGTGTTGTCCATTTTCATTCTTCCTCAACTTCCTGCCCACCTACCCCACCCTTTGTTTCTACAGCGTTCTGGATGAATGAGATATTCTAAGGACATCACTGTCCTTTTGATTGAGCTCCTGATTGGTTTGCTCTGTAGAATACATACATTTTAAGTATCATTTCATATATATGTATGTTATCAGGCGCTACTTCTGGTAAAATCAGCAAACGAGATCTGAGATATGTTAGGGGTTGGTGCATTATGGGTAAGGGAGAAGCTCAAGAGCTTTTTCGTTACCACGAGCTTTAGAAACAGCCAAGTTGGATACATAGTTCAGATCTGAACCCAACAGCTGAGGAAGAATGAAAATGGACAACACAGATGGAATGTTATAGTGAGTACATAACTTCTTTTTTAAGAAGGAAGTCAGCAGAATGCATTTTGTACATCACTTACATCAGTTAGACTAACAACATATTAGGAGTTAGAGAAGAGATGCTATAGTGAAAATGATAGGCAGTATGAGTCGGAGATTGTGGTGACTTGGTAGTGTGACCTGAAACAGAGCTTTTCCAAGCAGATTATGCTGTGAAATGTTCTTTAAGTTGTGCCTGAAAAGAGGAGCAGTTAGAGAGGTATTTAAGACTTGAAGGAAGATCTCTGCAGAGCTTGGGTACAAGGGGTAGAAGGGGAGTGTTAAGAGAACTAAGGTCTGGATCAAATGTCAATTTTCATTGGATTCAACCTTTGGGTTATTGGATCCAGCTGAATCGGACATCGGTGCCTTTAATGAAGTTGTGGATCCAGGGCTCTGACTCCTCCCTCACCTGTAATTCCTTCAATTCCACCTAAGTACCTCAGATCTTATTTGCCACCTTCTGCTCAGACAAGATTCCAAGGACTCTGTTCTCAAGTGGGAGAAGTGCAATTTATCAAACTTAACTTCTTTCTTCTTCTTTTTCTAGGACTAGTTTTCTTCCCCACCTAAAAATATAAATAATCCATCTTTATTAGATAGTAGATATTAGGTGTTAGATTTTAGGTACAGGTTTGCCTAATTGCTTATACCTTTAAGACTTGAGTGTTGAGAAATGTTTGCCTTGTTTTGTGTGTTATACACTTGTATGTGTGTGTATATATCTCTTTAGATAATTTAAAAATAGTCCAGAAAGCATTTTTTTCAATTGCACATATCACCGTTATTTGTGTTTACTATTGTATTTTTGATTGCTACAGTTGTGAATATGATAATAATGAGACCAGAAGATCATAAGACATGAATGTCTAGGACCACTGGAGAGAAAAATGTCAAATATCGAACTTCCCAACTAGCACGGGCACAGAAACAAGTGCAAACATGGGTCCGGGGGGCAAGTCTGGCTGCTCACTCCTGTGGTCCTCAACATTCCTCTCTTAAAATTTTCTGATCTTGCTATTACCATATTCTCAATTATAGCAATCACAAATACGATAGTAAACCTTATTTGGTATATTAAATAGTTTAATTTGTTTATTCCTGTTATGTCTGACAAAGTACAGGGGTTCAAAAGGTGCATGGCCTGTGGACATAAAATTCCACCCCAAGAACTGCACTCACTATGCATGTATTGCTTGGGCAATACCCATTAGAATGTTGACTGTGCAGATTGTGCCTCCTTTGGAACCAGGGCCTTCAAGGTCAATAAGAGAAACTAATGCTGAAAGGTTTGCTTCCCCCTCAAACAGGGTCTGCTTTTCAACCCTCCACCTCTACTTCCTCAAGGCCAACTTTAGCTTCTCCTGGAAAGAAGATGGAGAAATCAAAACAAAAGAATAAGGAAAAGGCTAAAGAAGGATGAGATAAGATGACAGAAAAAAACAGAAAGAGGTCTCCGGATCCAACAGATTCTTCCAGTTTGGCACCCAAGACTCTGAGGAAGTCAGTTCCAACAATTCCTCAGATCCAATCTCCCTCACCTCATCCCAGATTTTTGTCACAACCAGTGAGCCCAAGGCACCACATTATGATTCTTCAGGAAAGACAATATTCCTGGCCTCCATCTGTAGCATCATCTTCAAGGTCTATCCAGTCTTCCAGAAGACTTACCAAAATGGTTGTATAGTGAATGATATGGAACTCAACTAGGGGTTGTCCAGGCAACATCCTCATTGGGCACTCTGGGTGTGGGTCCAACTACCCCTCCTTTGATATCTCCAGTACCGGTTTGCCCCTCAGATCTGGTTCTCATGGGTCCAACCACCCGCTTCCCAATGCACACCTGTCTGAGTAGACAGTTCTGGCAACTTTAACTCCTTAAACTTCCTTTACTCCCTCGATTCTGATGTTTTTAGATTAGGCTGAGACTTGGAGCTGAAAGAATCAGTTATAGGAGCCATTTCTACTTCTCAGGGCTGTGGCTGTCTATAGCTTGGGTCCAAGGTCAGTCTCAGAGCCGACATCAGACAGAGGGGATCATTCCTCCTTTCTTGGATAGGCTTTCAAGGCATTTTAAAGGGTGTTGGCTAGGTCAAGATGTCAGGTGCCATCTTTGAGGTCAGCCCCATCCTAACCTCTTTTGGATCCTGCAACCCACGTCACTCTTTCATATTGACAGGAATAGTCAGTTCCTTTAGACCTGGATGACACTCAACAATTGAGTTCCCATCCTGATTCAGACATGTTTTCTGAGGTTCTCCCAAGACAAAGTTCTAGGCAACAGATTGCTAAAGAAACATCTAGACTCCTTTCCTGAGTCTGTCACAGAAGACACAGATCTGGATAAAGATAGGGGTTCCCCAAGATCCTCTCTGGAAATCATCACATTTGCTGATACTCTAGAATTGATGAAACACCAAGGGGATTGGTCCACTGACACTCCTTCACCAGATGAATCTGTGTTCCTCAAGGCCTTTGATGATCTCTCATCTGTATCTTGTGTGGTACCACCCCCGATACTCTTATAGATTTGGTAAGTCAACAGGTGTGAAAGGATCCTGATGTAGTGGAATCTACCCCCAAAAAAAAAAAAAAAACAGATAAGATTTTGGTAGCTCCAAAAGATAGAAAATATTGGAGCATGGATCCACTAGTAGATGCCATGATGGCAGTGGCAGCCTCTATAAAGGAACTGTCCAAGGAAAGTTCCTGTGTCCATCCCCTTAACAGGGAGTCCAGGGGATTAAACAGATTTGGGAAATGAATGTATGCTCCAGTGACCTTCACACTCAGGGCGCTGAACTACCTTGCTCACATGATGTGTCTCAGGTAGCTTACCAGTAGATATTCGGAAAACAGTGGACTCCCAATGTCTACCCTATAATCTGTGTCTAATGTGTCCATGTGTCTGATCTCTGATGCAATTGATAGCGCAGCTAGGGCAGCAGGCACCAGCATAACCATATGCTGGCATGCTTGGATGCACCTTTGCAACTTAGCAGAAAGCTTCAAGACATCCTTCATCAATGAGCCCTTTGATGGTTCAGCACTTTTCAAACCCAAAGTCAAAGAAACATTTACCAGGAGTGAACAAGATGGTAAAAACCTGTCTGCCATTGGGATCCACTTCTCCACCCCTCAAAGGAACTTTGCTAGGAACCAAAAGGTTGGTAAGAAGATGTGATTCAGAAATTCACAGGGTTATCAACAGGACATTCCTGGAGACAGGCCTCCTGGTACAGAAGGGGAGGTTATTCAAATGGATATTGCCCTAGGGGCAGAGGAAGACCACACAATCAGGGTTTTCATGGCCTTTTTACCAAGAAACCCTACCAGCACTCCTGGAGGCAGCCAGTGTTGGGGGTTCTTATCCCTGCACCCACAAGCCTGGCAAGATATTACAAATGATTCCTGGATGCTAAGGATACTCACCAGAGGCTATTCCATTCCATTTCTTATCCTCCAAAGAAAACGAAAAAAGATTCTTGACACTCCACCTAGCCAATTGGAATCTGCAGCAACAGAAGTATTCAAGCTGCTAGAAAAAAATGTTTGTCTTGTATATTTAAAGTCATTTTATTATTACTTACTGTAACCTAGTATTTGTATAACTTGTATACTATCTGTTTTATTGTATTACCTATCTGTAATTTAGTATTCTGTATCATGGCTATTTGATACTGTTTTGATTCTGTAGCTTTTTCATGTTTGTTTGTTTCTGAGCTTTTCTCCCTGGGCCTCTACTGAAAATGGGCTCACTCTGGCCCAGCAGACCTCCAGGTAAACAAACACAAATAAATAAATAATAAAATAAATAAATTTAAAAAAGTTATCTAGCAGGTCCCCCAAGACCAATTAGAATCCTGAGTCTATTCCAGGTTCTTTTTAGTTCCAAAGAAGACAGGGGACATCAGGCCAATCTTTGATCTAAGTCATTTCAATCAGTTTGCAAGACAGATAAAATTCTGGATGGTCAAGGTCCAGTTCATATTGCCTCTTCTGAGGAAGGATGACTGGATGTGCTCTATAGCTCTCCAGAATGCCTACAATCACATAAAAATAGAGACATGATTCAGAAAATGTTTCCATTTATGGCAGTAGTAGCAGCTCATCTCCCAATGCAAGGGATCCAGGTGTTCCCATAACTAGAAGACTGGTTCCTCAACGCTTCTTCCAGGGATCTTCTGGTTCAACATTGGAATCTCTTGCTTCACCTTATACAAACACAGGAATTACAGTGAATTAGTCCAAAAGCCAGCTGTCCCCTACTCAGCAGATAGAGTTTATTGAATGTCACCTCAACACAGGCCTTCAAATTGCCAAGCTCCCAGACACCAGGGTGCTTTCTCTTTGACTAGTGGCCATCCAGGTCATTCAGCATTCTTTTCCTCAGGCAAGATTAATACTTTATTTGCTAGATTTGAAGGCTTCTACAATTACATTAGTTCCCCTAGCAAGATATCACATGAGGGTACTCCAGTGGATCCTCTCAGTTCAATGGTCACAAAGTCTTCACCCCTTCATACCAGGATTCACCTCAGACAGGTTTGCAGAGACCATATCAAATGCTGGATAACATCCCTATCAGTGACAGGACAAACCTTTTTTCTATGAAATCCACTGGCCACAGTAACCATGGATGCTTCCCTTCTGGGATGGGGGGGGGGGTATGAAGGGATGACAGTTCAAGGTGCTTGGTTATCCCTAGAGGCCAACCTTCACATAAATATCTTGTAGATGAGAGTTATCCACCTAGCACTGTGGGCATTCCAGGATTCCCTCCTCGGGAGTGTGATTTTCATCCATGCAGACAATATGGCAGCAGTCTGGTATATCAGCAAACAAGGGGGAAGCTGCTCTTATCCACTCTGCTGGGAAGTCGTGAGAGTGTAGCAGTGGGTGATGTCTTCCCATCATTTTCTAAAAGCAAAACACATCCTGGGGACTTCAGCTGTACCAGTGACAAGTTGAACAGGTTAATAATTCTGTTTCATGACTGACCCCTCAATCAGACAGTGGTAATTCAGATTTTCAGCCACTGAAGCCAAAAGAAGAAGAAGAAGTGTACCCTACTGAAAAAGAACATAAATGTATATAAACTGTATACCAGTGCAAATTTCCTCAGAGCCAATTACTCTATCCTTGATGGCTCAGTCTAGAGCTGAGGGTTCTGGGAGCCGATGCTCTCATGTCGACTCCGGGGGGGACAGTCACCCTGGGTTCTCGTTGGAACCAACCCTCCCTCTCGGAGCCTCAGCTTGACTCAGCTTGGCTCTCACTTCTGCTTTGGAGCCATTCCCTCTTGCTAGGATTCGACCATCTGCCCCCTTGGAGTGGAGGTCTTCTTCAGAGCAGGGAGGAAAGGCTTTCGAAGCTATAGAGAAGGCTTTATCCTCTGCCAAAGCCATTCCTTTGGAACCTGTGTCCCACCAGCAGTAGGCAGCAACCTCTTCCCCCCTGCCACCCCCACAGCGTAGGGAACCAGAGGCCCAAGTAGCCCCCACTGGAGGTGCCTCCTTTTCCAAGACCTCCCCAGATTATCCCACTGGAGAGCTCCCTCGGAAGAGGTTATGTAAGAGGAAACATCTCAACTCCCCTGAGTCTGTCACATCAGACACTGATTTAGAGGTATCATAAGGGTCCCCTAGATCTCCCTCTGAGGATGTCTCCTTCTCTGATATCCTAGAAATCCTTAGACAGAGGGGTGATTGGAAGACCTCTAACCCTACTGAGGATGAATCAGTATATCTTGAGGCCTTTGGCTCCTGACCTTCCACCTCTTGGGTGACACCGCCTTATGACCAACTTTTGGGGGTCATATCGCAGAAAGCATGGATCTCTCCAGATGCAGTGGAAGCCATCCCGAGGAGGCCAAACAAATTTATGACAGCACCTGAGAACAAGTCTTTCCTTAGTAAGGGAGTTCCAGTTGACACTATGGTGGTAGCAGCGGCAACCAAGATGGAATTATCTGAGATGCCTTCTAATATCCATCCTCCTAACAAGGAGTCCAGGATGATGGATACGTATGGGAAGTGTACGTTTTCTTCAGCAGCATTTACATTAAGATTGCTGAATTACCTGACTCATTCAACTCATCTTCAGAGGGATCTCCTGAAAGAGTTAGGAGATACCCTCCAGAGTTCAGCAGCTCCGGGTTCCATGGACAAGGTTTCTGAGCAGCTCTCTTCCCTTACTTCCATAGCTAACTCCTCCATGAGGCTGATCTCATATGCGGCAGATGGAGCGAGCAGGGCAGCCGCAGCAGGAATATCCCTCAGGAGACATTCGTGGATGCATCTTTGTAATTTTACAGAATCCTTCAAGTCTTGCTTCACTAACATTCCCTTTGATGGTTCATCTCTTTTTGGATCCCAAGTGAAAGAGACTTTGACTAGGTGCGAGCAGGAAGGAAAAACCTTATCTGCCATTGGAGTCCATTTCTCTCTCTTGTCCAGACCCTATCCCAAGGGTAATACAGGAGGGAAAATGTGGTTCCGCAAATCCCAAAAAGGTTTTCCTCAGGCACAAGGTCACCCTCACCCAGGGGGCAGAGGGGGAGGATATAACGGAAGATGCCACCCTCGCGGCAGTGGAGGTCCGCAACATCAGGGAGACAGAGAAGCTTTCTCTGATCATCCCTTCCATCGACCCTGAGGGGTTGCCCGACTGTACATCTCTGGAGGCAGTCAGGGGTCGTATATCGCTGTAACCAAGCACCTGGCTAACTATCACTCAAGATCATTGGGTACACACAATAATATCCAGAGGTTACCTGATTCCCTTTATTTCCAAACCATCAACAAGCTGGTCTCTTCTGGACGTACCACCCATCCAACTAGACCATGCAACATCAGAGGTCATCTCGTTGCTGCAAAAAAGAGTCATCCAAGAAGTCCCTGCAGAGCAAGTAGGATCCGGAACTTAATCATGATTCTTTTTAGTTCCAAAAAAGACAGGGGACTGGAGATCAATTCTAGATCTCAGCAGGCTCAACAAGCATGTAAGAAAATCAAAGTTCCGAATGGTCACTCTGCAGTCAATATTTCCCTTTATCAGGAAAGACAACTGGATGTGCTCAAGTCAGTCTCCAGGATGCATACTACCACATCAAAATGGACAGGCGCTCCAGGAGACACTTACACTTCCTGCTGGATGCCAATCATTTTCAGTTCAGAACACTGCCCTTTGGAGTCACTACAGCCGCCAGAGTGTTTACCAAATGCATGGCAGTGGTAACGGCTCACCTGAGTCATCAAGGATTCCAGATGTTTCTGTACCTAGACGACTGGCTCCTCACTGCTACCACCAAGCATCAACTCATAAGAACCAGGGACAAGACTCTATCCTTATGCGCCAGTCTAGGCATCACTGTCAACTTGCAAAAGTCAGTCTTATCTCCCTCTTAGCATATTTTATATCTAGGTTCAGAAATAAACACAACAACCATGTTAGTAAAGCTAACACAGGAAAGACTGGAATCTCTATGCAGTCAGGCCAGATTTTTATTAAACAAACAAAGAGTCCAGGCCAGAGTAGTCCTTCAAGCCTTAGGGACTATGACTTCTGCCATCTTATTAGTTCCTCTTGCTCACCTACAAATGAGGATTCTCCAATGGATGCTAGTTGCACAATGGTCGATGCAAGACCTTCCATTGTCTCAGCAGATATTAATAACAAATGCATGCAAAAGGGATCTGACATGGTGGTTATACATGAAACAACTTGTCTTAGGTCGTCCACTTGTTCCTCCCCAAGAGAAAGCAGTTTTGACCACAGACGCTTCCCAGATAGGGTGGGGGGGCATTATCTGGAAAAGACAGTCCAAGGTACTTGGCAAAACCACGAGAACCACTTGCATATCAATGTTCTAGAGATGAGAGCAGTGCTATATGCATTGCAAGCACTTCACAGCTCCCTTCCCACCGGAACGATTGTGATTCAGTCAGACAACATGTCTGTCATGTGGTACATAAACAAGCAGGGGGGAACCAAGTCTTACCCTCTTTGCAGAGAGTCCTTAAGAGTTTGGAAATGGGTGATGGATACTCAATGCTTCCTGATAGCAATGCATATCCCAGGGAAATCCAACGTAATAGCGGACAAACTCAGCTGAGCAATTCTGATGCCTCACGTGTGGTCCCTGAATCCAATGGTTGCGAAAGAGATCTTTTACAAATGGGGCCAGCCTTGCTGCGATCTATTTGCCACTCAACTGAACACCAAATGCAGCAGCTACTTTGCCCTCATTCCCCATCTGGGGATGTCACCCAGGGATGCTCTAGTTCACGATTGGCCCCCAGGACTTCTTTATGCCTTTCCTCCTTTTCCACTCATCCCCAAAGTAATACAGAAAGCAAGACAGTTGAAGAGTTCCTTGATCCTCATTGCTCCTTACTGGCCTCAACAAGTTTGGTTTCCCTTCCTGTGGTCCTACCTCTTGGAGGAACCATGGATTCTGGACCATCTCCTAATTCATCAATCGGGACAGTTCCATTCCTCCATCTACACCCTCAAATTGACAGCATGGCTGTTCGAATTCCACGTATAGCCAAGTGTATTCCCTTATCCCCAGTGGTCAAACACATCCTAATTTCATCCCATAAACCTTCCACTCAGAAACTATATTCTAGCAAATGGAAAAGGTTTTCCCTCTGGGCTATGAATCGGGGTTTAGATCCATATACAGCTCCTTTAGAATCCATTTTATCCTTCCTAACAACAATTTTTCATGAAGGAGAGGCAGCCGCTACAGTTAGAGTTCAACTAGCTGCCATTTCCAATTTCCATTTTAGTTTCATGGGAAATCCAATCATGCAGCACTCCCTGTGTAAAACCTTCTTAAAAGGAGTTCTTCTTCTTAGACCCCCAATAAAACAAACATTAGAACCCTGGGACTTAAACTTAGTCCTCTCATCTTTGATGTCTGCACCCTGTGAGCCATCCTCGTCATCAGACTTAAAATTGTTATCATGGAAAACCTTGTTCTTGGTAGCTATAACATCTGCTAGGAGAGTTTCAGAACTACAAGCTCTAACTATCCAACCTCCTAACATTATTTTTCACAAGGATTGAGTCTCTCTCAGGACAAACCCTTCCTTTCTTCCTAAGGTATGCTCAGAGCACAACTTGAACACTACCACTGAGCTACCTGTGTTTTTTCCAAACCACTCTAATAAATCAGAGTATAGACTACACCAGCTAGATGTCCACAGGATACTCAGGTTTTATATACACAGGATTAAAGAATTCAGGAAATCTGATCAACTTTTTGTTTCTTTTTCTGACAAAAGGAAAAGCTTGCCTGTTTCTAAAATTACTCTTTCGAAATGGCTTTCGGATTGCATATTCTTTGCTTATCAACAAGCTGGTAGACAATTACCTGTAAAAGCTAAAGGTCACTCTACTAGGGCTGTAGCTACTTCATGTGCCTTTAGATCTAGGCTCCCAGTTGATACTATTTGTGCAGCAGCTACTTGGGCAAGACCACATACATTTGTCACTCATTACAAATTGGATTTGGCCTCCCAGGACAGGTCCTCCTTTGGGTCCACTGTGCTGAAGAGTCTCTTTGCTTGAGCCACCAGGGAAAAAGGTGCTAGGGATGCTGTCCCATCCAGCAAGAATTACGGTGAGATAGGACTACATAACATAAAGAAGTTATGCACTTACCATAACATTCCATGCTTGTAGTCCATCTCGCCAATATTCTTGCACCCCTCCCTCCACTACAAACATGGAACATTATGGACTTACCATAAAGTTCCATGTTTGTAGTCCATCTCACCTATATTCTTGCGTCCCTCCCTCCAGCCTCCAGAAACAGGAAGGGGGCTGGAGGGAGGGACACAAGAATATAGGCGAGATGGACTACAAACATGGAATGTTAGGGTAAGTACCAGCTAGAGGTTAGCCTATTGTCTTGAAACAGAAATAATTACTAGGTTTCAAATGTAAAAGTGTTTAATTATTTTACAACTTCCATGTTCTGCAAACTTCTGAGAGATATGTACTTCTCACACAGAGATGTTAAAAATTAGATTAGCTTCTGTTAGCCTGGGAACTGAAGGCAGGTGACAAAGAGTGATAGCATCCAGGCTAACCAAGAAGTAATGTGTATTATTAATTTAAAAACTCTCTCAGAGAGAAAGTCTGTGCATTTTGTATCTTGTCTTGGATCTAGAAACATCCATTCAACACTTCTCATCTGAATTTGCCTTGCTAATAGTAAGTAACTAGGGTACAGTGATTTTTCTTAGATATAGATAGGAATATAGTAAAGATTGGTTTAGATGTTTTCTGTATTTGTTTGAGACTGTCCTGCAATGTTGTTTTAAAATATTTCCTGTGATTCTGAACTCTGCAATTACTGTCTTGTTTGAGTATTGTCTTGTTCTTTTATTATTCATTATTAAATATATTTAAACCTTTTAATTGTGGCTGGTTTGTTTAGAGATATTTAAGCTCGTAAAGCACTTGCATATGCATTTGATGACATTGTATAGGCCACTCCAATAGCCTTAGTCTTGGTCACACTTACCACTTGGATAATAGTAACATTACACAGTAGGATTGGACACCCTTTGGTAAAAGCCTTATAGTAGCTGATAAGTAAGGGTGGCAGGTGACAGCTGGTACTACCTTATAGTCTGGGCAGAAGGGGGCATAGCTAGTAAAGCTGTGCCAGCATTTCTCAGGTGTGTGTTTGTGTTTGTATATAAATCAAATCTCAAAGTGTGTTTGTGTGTCAGCTACTTGGGCAGGGACAAGAAGCACTGGTTCGACAGAGAGGGTGCTGGAGGCCTTAGCTCGGCTGAGATCTTAAACCTATAGCTGTGCCAGTGGGGAGTTTTATTGAGGATCTGGAAAAAGTGAGAGAAACCAGCCCTAGACTGACTCTCAACTCTGTGTGCTCTTTAGGGAAAATGTACTTTACTGTGTGTGTACTTGTCATCCTCCCAATGTGTACGTCCCTCACTGGTGCTAGTGGTGAGGATTGAGGCTCCTTGATTACTGGGCCAGTGCAGGGGCATCAAATATTAATTGTTTGGCAGTGGTGAGAAATCCACATCACATATTAAATTGGTTGACAGTGGTGAGTTAGCCACATCACATATTAATTGGCTTGTAGTGGTGTGGATACTAAATTCCTGTAGCCTGTGTACAGTGGTCACTGAAAGTGTTTGTACTCTCAATCAGCCATGCAGTGAACATTCAGAGTCCTTATCACAATTGTTTTATTTTTTTGTTAGCTTAGTTAGTCAGGGAGAGCAGGCAAGCATGTCAGCAGAGAAGCATGGCAAGCTGACAAGGAGCCAGTTGGCTGAGATGTACCAGGCTAAAGGACTGGTGCATGACAACTTGACTAAAGCAGACATGATTCCAGCATTAGTCACAGCTGCATCACAGAATAGCAACCAGGAGGACAATCAGACTGGCTGTGGAGATGTACAACTCTCAGAAAATGGACAGCTCAACCTTTCCACAGAGGACTTAAAAACCCATCTGGAGTTAAAGACACTTGAGTTGGAGGCCAAGTATTTGGAAAGATAAGCAGCAAAGAGACTGAGACATCTGGAGGCTGAGGAAAATGAGAAATTGCAATGTCTGCAGGCTGAGGAGAATGAGAGGCAGAGGCAACATGAAAAGGAGATGCTGACTTCACCAAAGTCATGGAGGTAATGGGAGTAATAGAACTCCAGAAGTAACAAAGGTCAGTAAATTTCTTCCACAATTTACAGAGGGGGTAATTTTGATAGTTTCATTCATATGTTTGGGAGGGTATGTAAACGGTATAAGGTTGTCCAAGGGCTCTTGGGTACGATTCCTGACCTCCTTACTCCATGGTAAAGCTTTAACTGTTATCTCCAAATTGTCTGATACTGATTGTTTAAATTATAATGTAAAGAACTGTTTGCTAGAATGTTTTAACACCTGAAGCTTATAGGAAAAGGTTTCATGAGCATAGACGCAAGGCAGATGAAAGCGTGTGTGAATATATTGCTGAACTAAGCACTTATTTTCATAGATGGGTGAGTGGATGTCAGGTCACCACTTTTGAAGGGGTGGCAGACCTTTTGGTGAGGAAACAAGCCCTTAACATTTTGTCTGAGGACATGAGAATCTAGTTAGCTGATAGACAATGCACTACTGCAGATGAGTTGGGGAAGAAGGGAGATCTATACCTAGCAAGCAGGGCATCACTGCACAGGAAAGGGGCACCCAGTGCTGTTCATGGGTCTAAAGGAACCCATGGGCAGCCCAAACTGCCCCAACAGAGTCTGCCAGTAGCAGGGGAAGCCACTAGACCAGGTACACATCCAGGACCAAGGGTTAAATATTTTAAATGCAACCAGTGGGACCATGTAGCATATAGATGTCGACGGAGGCAAGGTGCGGAGCAAAAGGTGGGAGAGCCAGTAAGTCCTCACCAACATGAATAGCCACTGTAGCACTCCTACAGTGTCATCCTCCTTGGTAAGATCCAACCATAAAGTGATCACTTTTGAAGTCACCATCTCCCCTGACCCCCCTCCCCCCGTCAGGGTCAAATGAAAAAACTTTTCCAAAGCTGACTACATTCTCCTCAGAGCAGGTAAAAGCAGCTTCACAGCCACCATCCCTTCAGCTTCAGTTGGAATAAGCACTAATGTCCAAGCCTACACCAAAAAACTATATGAGCACCTACATAGCTGTATGGACTCAGCAATACCTGACAGGACCAAATCATTTTCTTCATGGAAGAGTAAACCTGTCTGGTGGACAGCAGCAATAAAAAACTCTATAACAGAAGGAAAAAACTGCTGTCCAGGGCTAAGAAGGAGCAGGTGCCAAGTTGGAAACAATCTCTCCTTTGTCTGAACAAGCAAATAAGGTCACTGGTGAAATCATCTAAGGCTAACTTCGAGTCCAAATTGGCCACATCCACCAAGGACAATCACAATGCCTTCTTCACATATGTCCACAACCTCAAAAGCAATGCCCAAATCTGCTCTGAACTGGTGGCCAATAACACTACATACACAAATGCCACAGATGTAGCCAACTTGTGAAAACTTTACCCCCTGTCCCCCCCATCAGTAAATCAGGACATCCCCAGCACCTGCCCCCCTCCCCTCATCACCGGGGAGCAGGTCCTTAATGCCCTCTCAAAGGCAAAAAGAACAGTCTCCATGGGACCTGATAACATCCCTGGCTGTATCCTACATGAACTCATGCATGAGCTCTCAGCTCCATTAGACACCTTATTCAACCAAAGCCTGAGCACTGGCTTCATCCCAGCTGAATGGAGGACAGCCACTGTCATCCTTCTACACAAAGGTGGAGCGTCCACTCACCCAGGCAATTATAGGCCCATCAGCCAAACTAGCCTGATCTGCAAGGCCATGGAATGCATTATCATGGACCTTATAAACAAGCACATTGACAACTTCCAAACGCTTGACCCCACACAGTTTGGTTTTGTCAAAGGGAGATCGTGCCTGTTAAACTTGGTTGACTTCTTTGAAACAGTCACCACAGCCATGGACGAGGGGATGACAGTACACACAGCCTACCTTGACCTAGCCAAAGCCTTTGACACTATTCCCCACTTGGGCATAATAGATAAACTCTCCTAACTAGGCATCAACCCATATGTTACCAGATGGGTAGTTAACTGGCTCACCGATAGAACCCACTCAGTCAAAGTAGGGGAAGCCACCTTTAGTAGTAGACCCGTAACAAGTGGTGTATCCCAAGGATCGGTCTTGTGGTCTGTATTGTTTGAGATATACATTTCTGAGGTGCAAGCCAAAACCAGTGGTCTGTGGTTGACCAAGTTTTCAGATGACTGTAAGCTAGGCACTGTCTTAAATTCCCCTAGTGATGTGAACATCCTCCAAGAGGGCCTTGCTCAAAAAAATGACTGGTGCCAGAAGCATGATCTCAAACTGACTGCCAAGAAATGCATCATTGTCCCCTTTCAGGAAAATGTCTTCCCCACTGATTATCACATTAATAACAATGTACTAAGCATGCAATCAGTCGTGAGAGACTTGGGCGCCCAGCTTGATAGTAATCTGACTTTTGACCACCACATTGCCTCCATTGTACGGAAGGTTTTCTACATGGCCCACCTCATAAATAAGATTATTTCATCCACAACAAGGAGGTCATAACATCTGTGTTCTCCTCCCTTATCAGACCCATTATCGAGTATAATGCCTCCTTCGGGATGTACCTTGCCAAGCACATGCAGCAGCTGGAGAGACCGCTAAGGTTCCTGACCAGGAAAATCCAGGGTCTCAAACACCTGCCCTTTACAGATAGGCTAAAAGCCCTGTCCCTCTACTCAGTCTTATACAAACTGCTCAGAGGTGACCTGTGTCTGGCATACAAGGTCATTTCAGACCCAGCCTTGATGAAGTTGCTGCATATCCATAAGACAAACTCCAATGGCACAACCTGCATGCAAGGCCTTAACCTGGTCTGTGACATTAATAGAAATTGTTGGCAGATAGATTTGCGTCCCAAAGACTCCCCCATCTGTAGAATGACTCCCTCTCCATGTCAAGCAGAGTACCTCTCTAGCCCTCTTTAAAAGAAACCTGAACGACTGGATGGGAAACAGAAAATATACCCCTGGGATCCCACCTGTGTCCCTGCTGGACAGGGGAAACAGGTGCTGACTTTGAGGGAGCATGGGTGAAATTCTTGGCTTGGCTTATAAGGGCCTCCAAGCCAATAGCCTAGTATCATCCTATGAACCTATGAACTTAAGTGGGAATGATAAAATCCCATCAGTAGGTTGTCTCAGGACGACAACAAGGATGCCAAACTACCACTCTGCAGATGTCCTGATAGGGAATAATTTTGATAATGCAGTACCGTGTGTTCATGCAGTTACATGCAGTCAGGCTTGGAGACAAGCATGTGACTCTGGTAGCCTGGGGAGACACACACTTGCAGCCAGGACTGGTGAGGTGGTTACTTCAGGGAGGGCGCTACCCTGTAGCAGTGAGACTGAAGGTGAGCCACAGCTGCTTGTGGGTACTGATGTTCCCTGGGGCAGAGTGACTGCAAGGGCAGGGGTGAGTAGCAGTACGTAGCACCCAGACTGACAGTGAGGCACTGCTGTCAGAGGATGTCACACTTCCTGTGGAAGGTGAGCTGGGAAGGGTTACCAAGAGAGATTTGAGACAGGCTCAGTTCTCAGACCCTACATTACAAGGCCTGAGAGAGGTAGCTAGGGAGGCACCTGATTCTCAAGGGAAGGAGAATTTGCATACTGGGACAAATGGTTACTGTATAGAGAGTGGACCCCTGAAGGAGGGCTAGAGGGTGAGAAAATACAGCAATTGGTAGTGCCCAGAGCCTATTGTCTGGCACTTCTAGCCATAGCCCATAATATTCCCTTTGCAGGTCATGTGGGCATAAAACATACAAAGAGACATCAGCAAAAAAGAGAACGGCAACAGTTGTACGAAGTATAGCTCCAGACCACATAAAATATAACCAGGAACTTTAATACGGTAAGCGCTTTCACCACTATCTGTGGCTTCCTCAGACCATACACAAATACAAAAGCACATAAAAATCATTTGTAAAGCACTCCCTGTGTAGCTCATTAACTTGGAAGACCACTCCCAGTCAATCAGGTTGCATTAGACACTCCCTCTCATAAAAACATCATTCTCTTAATATGTATTGCAAAATACCACTTCTAGGCATATTTCTATAACACATTTTTTAAAAACTTTTGTTCAGTTATCAAAGCATTCAAAAAGCATCCCCAAATATTACAAGTTTAAAACATATCAAAACATTGCTTATATTAGTAGCATTCCAAGTACGATATATTTATATTGAACAAACATATTTAACAAAAGCAGTATTAAATTCATTTGTCATTATAAGAACAAAAAACGGAAGAACAGTAGCCAAAGAAGAAATTAGTCCACGACCATGGAAAAAGGAACCAGTTCTCGATAATGTTAAGTGCGAAAATGAATTAAAGGTAAAAAAAAAAATAAAATTTGAACATCAACTAACTATAAAAAAAAAAAATATATATATATATATATGTACACATAAGTTTGAACAAAAAAAAACCACTAAAATAAAAAAAAAAAAAAAAAAAAAGTTCAACTTAAAAAAAAAAATTCAATAAAACTTGTATTGAGTATATTAAGTAACTCAGCAAATACTTATATATTTTCTGGTTTGATGCTGCTGATCCAAAACCAGTGGTTTCCCTGCGTCCAGTCCCAACTGCCATTTCAGTTCATAGTTTAGGTCGTAGGTAGGCTAGGTTCACCCACCACCCTTGTGATTCCCAATCACCACTCACAAAACTAGAGAACTAATTCAAGAACAAGAGAGAGAGAGAGAGAGAATGTTTGAAAAGCTCTTTCTTTTTCTCTTAGTTTTTAAAAAAGGTTCATAGATTTTTTGTTTTTTGTTCAGTTCAGTTTTACCCACATAGAAACTTTGACACAGGTAGTGCATACACCCAAAGTAGACAGTACCACCACCACACGTGCAAAAAGCCTGTTGGATGGATGTACTTAATAATGATGGAATGTGAATGAGATGTTTCTTTCAATATGGCGTGGCATTGCGCACAAGTGCCACATTTAAATGTACCCAACCTGGGTTGTTTGACTCTCTTCTTAGTTTCTGTCATTTGTCATTATATACTTTATATTCATATCATACTATACTATGCTGCCTACATTGGTAATATATATATATATATATTATTTAAAAATGCATTTCAATATTAAATTGATCAAAATCTAACTTGTGTTCATTGTTTTACTACTTTGACATACCAGACAAATCTCCAGTTTGAAAATGCCCATAATGTGCCCATTCCATAGGTTCGTGCCTCGTTTCAAAGTTCAGATTCTTCCCATAGCTTATTCCAATGGTAGGCTTATCCATCAAACATGTCTTAATTTAAATATTACAAATTTGTTGTAATATATTCTAATTCCCAAAAGTTTAAAAGTGAAAAAACGTGAAGAAAGTGTGCTCGTCGTCGTAATGATGTCTACTCGCATGCTCAATGATATCATTACGCTAAGCATATGCTCTGTGTTGTTTTCTCACAGTTCCTTTATTCAATTGTAATGAAAAAGCCAAATATTATAAATTTTTATAAAATATCTGTTATTAATGAATAGTTTAGAATCAACCAAATCATAAGTTGATAGACCTATATGCATAAGCAATTTCATACCAAGAAGTGTATGTATATCACCATGAAAAAAGAACATATTTTAGCACTCCTATCATTTATATTATTCAACTATGTGCAGTATAAAGCACTCTAAACTTTATATGGATAATACCAGACACTTTCTTATATAGATATAATAGACATAAATTTAGTATACTATCTCTTGGGTAATCCACTTTAGCTGTAGGATATATATAATTCATGGGTATCTGGATACCATTATAATCCAATATACATATACAGGCAATTTTATACATATATACCACCAGTTTATGTAAAAATAAAGTTTATCTTTACACTTTTGTCATTCATATAAATCTTAACAGTATATAGTATACAGTATGCAGAGTGCTATATTGTTACTATCAGAGATGTTTTTACACACGTATACAATAACCTAAATGTAGTACACTCCATTTAAGTAGTCTGCTCAAACACGCATATAAAAATAAATGAATTCATTAGCTTAAATATATATACTATATAGAACTAGGTCTTTTCATATAATCATACAACACATCTATATGATGGAATGCATACAGCTACCATATATGAGACATGGAAATGTGTCTAGTAAATCGAATATACTGTATATAATTATGAATATAAGCAGTATGTACATCATTACTCTCATCATATTAAATATATGGTAGATGTACTATAGGCAGGCAATGTCATAAATTCATAATTAATAACTCTAATTTCCGAACATATTTAGATATGTAATGTTTCAAATTTTTTTTAGAATTTTCAAAAATTCCTACTTAGTACTCTTATAATAAATAGCTTCTGTTTCCAATCATATCTAAGTAAGTGATGTTCCAGATGGTCAGGTAGGGTTCTACAGTATTCATGTCTAGTGGATATACATCTAGGTGTCATCTGTTACATATCTGTCATTATTTCCTAGGTATTCCATGTGCTTCTAAGGCACTTTTAATGGACACCTTCCCATTCAATCCCTTCTACTTATCTGCTCTAAGTTTTAGTATCACTTCTTTCTGTTAAGTTCTTGATATTACCCTTCCTTTGCCCATCAATAACTTCTTCTAATGCTATACATTTGAAGTTATGATATATATATATATATATATATATATATATATATATATATATATATATATATATATATATATATATACCACTTCTCTCTATGCACTTAGACAGAGCACTCACAGAATCCCTATTCCTTATACTACTAATGTGTTCCTTTATGCATTCTTTAAATGTCCTGTTTGTCTTGCCTACATAAAAATGTAAGCAACAATCACACTGTGCTGCATATATAACATTTATACTATTACAAGCGGCTGCTACATTCAACTTAAGTTTATGACCAGTGAAAGGATGAACAAACTCATCAGTATTTTTAACAAATTGACACATATTGCAACTAGTGCATGCTCTAGTACCTTTCCATTTATTCAAATCATCTCCAGGTAGATCCCTAGGATAGCATAACATGCATTTCAGATTTTTCCTATTTTTGAAGGTGAAGCTAGGGTACTCACCAACTATTTCTTTTATTCTCTTGTCTGTCATAAGAAGCGACCCAATGTTTGTTAAATACATCTCTCACCTTCCTCACATCACTAGTATATGAAATAGAGACATTAACTGCTTTCTTATTAACCATCATATCAGTTCTGCTTGAAACTCAATCTACCTTATGTGAAAAACATGGCCTCACTCTTCCTTCTCTAAGTGTCTTTACCTTTCCTAGTGTACTAGTTACCTCATCCTTTTTATACCCCCTATCATACAAATTATTTTTGAGGGTTACTAATTCTTCCACAAATGTGGGTTCCTGGTTATTTAAACGTGAAACCCTCATTCCTTGCCCTTTCACTTTATTTGTAAAAGTTCTTCTAGGGTGCATACTTGTCCTATATAGCAGTGTGTTACGATAACACTCTTTTCTATAGACTTTAGTATCAAACATATCTTCTTTTCCTTTGGTTACAACTATATCCAGAAAGGGCAGCCCTTCAAGTGAATGATTCATAGTAAATTTCAGAAAACTAGTAGTAGCTTCTGCATCACTAACAATTTTTTTTCAGTGCTGAAATGGTACTACCCCACACAAGAAAAACATCATCCATAAACCTATGATAGATTTTCACATGATTCTTATACATTTCTAGGGGAAATAACTGTTCCACTTCCCATTGAGCTTTTTAATACAAAGAGACATATTATGCAGAACTTTTATTGGCTTGGAATTTCCAGAGATGTAACAGGACATGTGAGCAGTGCTAAAGGTAGGCAAGGCAGGAGACAAGGTGAAAGCTCCTTTGATGCCTTTGCCTGTGATTCTGGAGCCATTTCAGAGGGTAGCTATGGATATTGTAAGGCCTATGAGTACCGCAATTTCCACAGGGAAAAAGTATATCCTAGTGGTAGTAGATTATGCTAACAGATACCCTGAGGCAGTGGCTCTGTCCTCCATTGAGACAGAAAAGGTGGCAAATGCTTTGATAGAGATTTTCAGCAGTGTAGGTTTCCCAAAAGAAAGACTGACAGATAGAGATGCCAATTTCATGTCAGATCTGCTGGCTTGTCTGCGAAAGCACTGTGGGGTGAGGCACCCTTAAGACCACCCCCTACCATCCCCAGACTAATGGACTTGTTGAGACATTAAACTCTACACTCAAGACGATGCTACAGGCATTTCCAGCCCAGTTCAAGAGGGAGTGGGACAAATATTTGCCCCATCTGTTGTTTGCTTACAGGGAGGTTCCCTAGGAATCCACAGGTTTTTCACCCTTTGAGTTGCTATATGGGCATAGAGTGAGGGGACCTCTAGATTTGATTCGAGATGAGTAGGAGGATGATTGTGAATTCCACAAGGCGTCTGTTGTGGCATATGTCCAAAACCTCAGGCAAGGCTGAGAGAACTCATGGGCATGTCCCAGGAGAACCTGGCAGAAGCCCAACAGCAGAATAAAGTCTGGTATGACAGGAATGCTCAAGCTAGAAAGTATGCTGTAGGGCAGCAGGTAATGGTTCTCATTCCTGTCAGACACAGCAAGCTGCAGGCAGCTTGGGAGAGACCCTACAAGGTGGCAAGGAAGGTCAGTGATGTTAACTACATGGTAGAACTGCCAGGCATGAGGCAGGGGCACAAATTGTACCATGTTAACATGATGAAACCTTACCATGACAGGGAAGCCCTTGTGTTAAGTATTTGCAGTACAAGGCAGGAGGAGTCTGAGGGGGATCTATGGCTACAGGGAGCCAGCCAGGAAAATCTCAAATCACTATGGTGGAGCATAGGGTTGCAGGCATATGTTGGGACAGTGCAGCATGGTGCTGGAATCAGCAATGCCAACACAGCTGGAATCTCAAGATGCGAATGGGGTAAGGTATTCTTAGATAGGCTCAACCCACTCAAGCAATGTTTCTCAAGTGTCACTTGAAAAACTAGCTTGAGTTTTCGGGGAGGGGAGAAATGTGACACCAGGGAAATACTGCCAGTCCAGTTATCTGGAATTTTGTAAATAATTATATGTCACTTGAAAAGATTAATATGATTTATATAGAAATGTGACACTGCCAGTCCAGCTAACTAGAATTTTGAAAATAATCATATGTCATTTGTGAATAGTAATATGATTCATATGCTTGTCTTACAAATGTAAGAGAACTATATGTTATGTGTATATTAAACTACTGGTGCAGAAGTGTGTGTTGAACTGTATGTTATGTAATGAGCTTCAAGAATGTGTCCACAGTGTACCCTACTGGAAAAGAACAGAAATGTATATAAACTATATACCTGTGCAAATGTATGTTTTAATTGGAGAAAGTTGAACATACAGAGTTAACTTGCAAAACGTCAAGAAAATAAGTTGAAAAGTAAAGTGTTTTACGATTGTGGTAAATCTCAGTAACCAGACACAATGTCTAGAGCTAGAGGTTTTCCTATTGTCTTGAAACAGAAATAATTACTAGGTTTCAAATGTAAAAGTGTTTATTTTACGACTTCCATGCTCTACAAACTTTTGATAGATATGTACTTCTCCCACAGAGATGTTAAAAATCATGTTAGTTTCTGTTAGCCTGACAACTGAAGGCAGGTGACAAAGAGTGATGTCATCCCGGCTAACCCAGCAGTAATGTGTATTATTAATTTTAAAAAACTCTCTCAGAGAGAAAGTCTGTGCATTTTGTATCTTGTCTTGGTTCTAGAAACATCCATTCAGCACTTCCCGTCTGCATTTGCCTTGCTAATAGCAAGTAACTAGAGTACAGTGATTTATCTTAGCTATAGATAGGAATATAGTAAAGATTCATTTAGATGTTTTCTGTATTTATTTGAGATTGCCCTGCAATGTTCTTTTAAAATATTTCCTGTGATTCTGAACTCTAGAGTTACTGCGTTGTTTGAGTATTGTCTTGTTCTTTTATTATTTATTATTAAATATGTTTAAACCTTTTAATTGTGGCTGGTTTGTTTAGAGGTATTTAAGCTCTTAGATGACTTGCATATGTATTTGGTGACACTGAATAGGCCACTCCAGCAGCCTTAGTTTTGGTCACACTTACCATTTGTATAATAGTAATATTACACAGTAGGATTGTACAACCTTTGGTAAGGGTTTTATAGTAACTGATAAGTAAGAATGGCTGGCGGCAGCTGGTACTACCTTATAGTCTGTGCAGAACGGGGCATAGCTAGTAAACCTGTGCCAGCCTTTCCCAGGTGTGTTTGTGTTTGTGAATAAATCAAATCTCAAAGTGTCTTTGTGTGTCAGCTACTTGGGCAGGGACACGAAGCACTGGTTGGTCAGAGAGGGTGCTGGAGGCCTTAGCTTGGCCACTCAGCTAAGAACTTAACCGTATAGCTGTGCCAGTGGGGAATCTTATTGGTGATCTGTAGGAAGAGGGACAAACCAGCCCCAGACTGACTGTGATCTCTGTGTGCTCTTAAGGGAAATGGTACTTTGCTGTGTGTGTGTGCTTGTCATCCTCCCAATGTGTACATCCCTCACTGGTGCTAGTGGTGAGGATTGAGGCTCCTTGATTACAGGGCCAGTACAAGGGTGTCACAATATCTATATCTGTGACAGATAAGGCATCTTTGCCTTGATCTGGGGGCTAAGTACTGGGTCGTCAGCAACTGTTCCATGACATATCCTGCATCACCTGCAACACTCAACAGTGGACATCTTTATGAGCAGCATATTACTTACATCCATGGTAATATCATACTGATGTCTGCATGGCTGACAGTATGTGCGCCTACCAACTACAAGATCCCTGTGGGAATCACCTGGCATGAAATGCTGGTAGAAGGTGCATGTCAGTCAGATGCAAAAGCATAGCTGACTCAACAAGCACTCTGCCAGTCCCATGAACTAAAGTAAAGAGTTAAAAAAGTAAAAACAAAAAAAGGACTTCTGCAGACAGTACACAGTACCTAATACACACACACACACACACACACACACACACACACACACACACACACACACACACAGCAGAAAAGCAAAATTAAAAAAAAAAATAAAAATGTGCATTACTTCTGTTGGCACACCAACTTCCTGTCCCGGCCATTCAGGTCCCGTTTGTGTGCCCTGCCCCTGACCTTCCATCCTCACACTTTAGTAAAAAAAAATAATTTCTTCTTTAAAGTGTAGCAAACTATGCTACATATGTAGCAAGCAGTTGCTACAATTTGTACCATGCCTGCACAAAGCACTACAGCACTCAAAGATTAGTTTAAAACATATAATTTCTTCTTTTAAACTGTAGCAAACCACTTGCTTCAAATGTAGCCCACAGTTGTTACAGTTTATACCCTGTCTGTAAATAGCACTATGGTGTACAAGTTTTAGTTTAAAAAAATATTCTTTTAAATATACTCTACCTGCACAGAGCACTATGGCACTTAGGTTTTAGTTTAAAAAAAGTCTTCTTTTAAACTGTAGCAAACTGCTTCTTACAAATATAGCAAGCAGTTGCTACAGATTAGACAAAACACAAAGTTCTGCAGCACTCATGGATGATTGTAAACACAATACTGGATTTTATAGGCTGGTATTGCACTAAAGAATAATTGGGATGATGGAGGGTCTATCATGCCCAGTAACACATTGCACCTGGGGCATTTACCCCTCTTGTCCCACCCTATCTACGCTACCGGTCAGATGTGAGAATCATGAGACTTGCCTGATGGTACACAGACACATTGTGTATAATACCCTGTGCATTGCACATCATCTTTCAGTTATAGTGCAAGCCCTTACAATTGATATACGAGATGCTATATGAAGCAGGTGGGACCTTGATGGCAATGTGGTTGCTGGCATTGACACCTAGGATGTCAGGAAAATGGGTTATATGGTAGAATCCATGCATATTTTCTTCTACATGCTTCAGCATCACATCAAAGAACTGGTGTAAGATTTGTGAGGCTGACAACTGCATAACTTCTAATGTGCCCCTTGTCATATGCTGAAAGGTCCCTGTAGCTAGGATAGGTAATACTACAGAAATGTTTGTTCCCACTTGGATAAGAATTTTACTCTTCCCCTTTGATTCCATGTGAGGGCAGCATGTCTAATAACTCATGTGTGTTGTCTCTCTCCACGTGGTTGTGTTCAACAATCTCCTGGTTGTGGAGGTGATGGTATGTCAGCTGCTGACAGACTCATCTGTGACGCAGCGGGTTATGATATGCAACACCACTTACACTGGCTATGAAGGCAGACACTAAAACATGCTGCTCTGTTAATACTGATACTGGTCCTAACATCATAGTGAGAGTGTTTATGTACACCAGAAACTCCTAGCATTCAGAATATATGACCGCTGCAACTTATCCTGCTAATTTTATACATTTCCAAACCACTCTGCCATGTTTGATTTCATCATTTGCCTAAGCAGTAGCCCTCATTAGCATGTTGACACTCATCTGCATGCAATTATTTAGGTATTTGCATATAGTATATACCTCGCTATTTCTCCAGTAGTCCAGTCACCCGTGACTGTCTTACTCACCCACTCCAGGCATGTCAGCATTCACAATGTTATTTTGCACAGTGTTGTGCTCAATTTGCTTCTGAATAACATGCTTGTGTTTTATTTAATGATGTGTTTGTTTATATTTATATCTGTTAACTGAAGTACAGCTCTAAGCCACATTGGACCTTTTTCATGACATTGTTTGGATAAGTGACCTGCTCATTATCACATAGTGGGCAAATGGAGACTCAGGAAATCAAATCCTAGAGTTCAGGAAGCATTAAGATATGAAGTTATGTCTCTGTTTGAACTTTTGTGGGATTAGTTTGCAATGTCAAGTATAAACACCTCCATGATTGTATACAAGTCAGTGATCTAAGCTTTATAACCTGTCTTAAACTATATACTGAATGGTGTAAACTAAATGTCACTGCTGCTACTCTAAAGTCCCTTAAGAGACTGCCAAGTGGTAAGGAGCCACTATGCAGATCACATAATGCAGTCCAGTTTGCTTAACAACGGGCCCTTCTTGTCTGGATTTCTGTCACTCAAGCTCATTTATTGAACTTAGGTTACTGACACCATAATTAGGCTAAAGCCCCTCTGTCAGTGGTACAGGATATAACCCTTGTAATCATGAATAGGGAAAGTCACTTCAGAACCTTCCCACTGATAAGGCAATATGGTTAGATCAAATATCAATGGAATTTTAAGAGACTTTTTCACCATTAATGGCAATTACAGCTAAAGGTTTTAATCATTTTTTACCACAAAACTTTAGACTAGCTCTTTTATTAATGATTCAAATACAAGTAATTATTACAGAATATTGGTGGCTCTACAGGTATATGCTCTCCACTGGTGCTAAGAGATTAGAAGCTTGTGGCTCTATTCCCACCACAGGTGAGTGGATTCATTTTCCATTACTCTTGAGTGTGTCATCCTTTGGATGAGTCATTAAACAGAGAGCCCAATATGTCTGAGCTGGTGGTAACTCAGAATGATACAAAAGTCCCCAAGGTGCTTATTGGAAACAGTAGGGAAATTATCCCTAGCCCTGGCCAAATTTTCCCTACTCAGTAAAAACACCACCTTGGGTCTCTCCTGAAAAGAGGCTATCAGTCTAGTAAGACTAAGCCAGTCAGCAATGGATAAACATAACTCAGAAACTGTCTACCCTAAGTGACATCTGATTCAGAAGGAATGATATAAGTGAAGCTCACTTGAATTATTAATTACTTAGATGGCTGAGTTGTGCAGTGTCATATGTCTGCTCAGGGTAGCTGCCCCAAAACTTCAAGAATCCCTGCCTCCATCAGCCTGACATTTCAGTGATGTCAGAATGGGGCGTGGCTCTATGAGGAGTCATGTAAGTGTACAGTCAGATAGGGAATTTTATTTTATAATAAATTCAAGACAACAATGTATTTTGAAAAAAAAAAACATTCTAACTGCATTGGAACTACATCAATACTCTTGAGATAGTCCTGGGGCACTGCATGCACAAAAGTCAGTGAGAATTCCCTACTATTTTGTCAAGTTTGCAGTAACTCACAATCCTATTTGGATGTGTTGCAACAAGTGCGGATTCTAACAGGAAGTCATTGCTGGTGCTCTTTCTGTTGTAACACTGCCACTGATTTACTGTTTCTATGAGCATTCTTTTTTCTGAAGTTGTGCAACTGTGGATTTTGGACATAGAAGTAAAGTGGGTATGGGGGCAAAATTCCCCACATGGTGGTGCAGGAGGGGGTTTGCTCCCCTGCAAAAATCCTGTTTTTTTTGTTATATCTAAAATGCTTATTTTGTTTGTTAGTTACTGATGATGCTAAAAGTGGTTTCATTCATCTGGTTTTAATTTCATCTAGATGTAAAGCATTGATTCATAGTTAAACTGTTATGGGCTGAGCTAGATATCTTGGCATATAATGCTGATCAGCATGGCATCCCAACCTTGTGTCCAAGACAGCATCTTTCTTTTTTTCTTAGATTACATTTACACTCAATCGGGCATGTTAGAGTACAAAGTCTTCACTAAGTCATGGACTGCTTATATTCCACAATCCCAGATTTTTAAATCTGGATCCCTATACTTTGTGCTTTGCAGCAACTGTCCCTAACAATTAAGAACAAAGGTGTCCTGAGTTTCATCCTGTACCTTTTCTGGTTACACTGTTTTTGTTGTTTGTCTTTTCCCGTTTAGAGGTCGCCACAGCGGAACTCTGGTCCGCTAATGATTGGCAGTAGATTTTTATGGTGCCAAGTTGCCAACCCGATGCCCAACCTTCAGCGAAGGTATGCCCATTCATGCATGTCTTTCGGAGGCTACTCGACCATGGGGAGGACAGGCAGACTCCACACAGAAGGCACTCCAGCCGAGAATTGAACAGGAGAACCTCTTGTTGTGAGGCAACAATGCTACCACTGTACCACCGTGGCTTCTGGTTACACTGTAAGGTTGAATAATCATGGTTACAATGTTTTCTTTTTCAAATGTATAGTTTTATTTTTTAAAATCTCTTAGAATTATCACACAAGACCTAGTGCACTGTAGAAAATTTGAGTATTCATGATTTTTTATTGAGAGAAAGCTGTCTTAGAACAGTCTGCAGTGGCTTTAGTCAAAGATAAAGATAATTCTAGATTTAGCTCGCCATTTATCACAACCTATATAACAGCACAGATTTACACTATTTGTATCTGATTTTCTTTCTCTCACAGGAAAACAAAACAATTGTGTTTCTCTTCTGAAAACACAGGTGAATTGTCATTATTATTTCATTCAAAACAAACTTCATATTTACAAGTAAAAGTAAGATATCTTAACGCAAGACCTTGTTCCAGTTTTCTTTTCAGATCCATATTAGCTTTCAAAGATTGTATTATATAAAACAATTAAAAACTTAAACCCTTAATTTTTAAGCAGCTGTTGAACAGAAAATATCATTTTTATTCATCAAAACTGGAACATATTATAGCAGGTAATTTTCAGATAAAATAAGAATTTAAAAACTTCACTACTTAGTAAAAATATGCATCACTTTAATAAAGTAAAATATTGTCCAAATAGGCTACAGACAAACAAGAGCATTTCTCATCTAAAATGGCTGCAAATTATATAGAATATATAGACTGGGGTTCAGAAAAATGGTCCTGTGGTTGCATAAAGTGTCTGGCACCTTCTGCTAGGTCAGTTTACACGATTGTGGGAATTGTAATTCATAGACAGCTTTAGGAACACCTGCTTATCAGCTAATCTGCATGTCTCTGAATAATGTCTAATTACCACTGGCTCAAAAGGACATGCACAGTAAAGGCTGTTAAGGTAACGTACAAAATACACTGTGCATATCCTACTGAATTTTTGCACTATTCTGGCTGGCTACTACATGCTCAGCATAGCGAGTATTCCTACCAACCCATGACATCTTCGATGGGGACGGACTTTTGATTACCTTAGTATTTATAGTTTCTTCCTACAGCTCAACCTATTGGGATCCAGGACAATAAATCTTCCCCAAGCCCTAATCAGATGACATGCCAGCTTTTTTTACAACCCCTTATTTGCAATCAGGGATACTGCTCCAAGGTTTATAAGGTAATGTGGACAATATCCATTGTGCATGTCCTGCTTCTTTTTTGCACTGTTCTGGCTGGCTACCACACACACAGCACACTGAGTATTCCTATCCACCTAGTGCATCCTCAGTGAGGATGGCCTTTTGATTACCTTACTATTTACAATCATCAAATGAGGAAAGTCCTCATGACAGACACGTGATTTAGGTTTGTTAGTATACCTTAATGCCCCTCTATGACCAGCCACAAAAATAACCCTTGTCAAAAATTTCACCATTTTTTTTCATGTTTCAAAACAGCTTCCAACCTTCATCCTCAATTCCATAAAATACTGTCATCCCTAACTTTCACAATATTATCAACAGTTTCAGATAAACCATGCATGAGTTTTTAACATCATCTTCTTCCTGTTAATCAGTTCCAAACCGCAAAGTAACATTTTTTAACATATAAGTTACTACCAGAAAACAAATAATTGTTCCACTGATAAATGTCCCTCTTTTTATTACACAGTTTCTGACATTTTACCCCTCAGTTTCAGATGTTAAGTCTCAAAAAGTCTCTATCCTTGTATGTATAAAAGACCAAATTTCTTGAGCTTTAAAACCCACAACAGTTATCAAATTGTCCCGTGCATAATAACTGTCTATTACAGTGTCATTTTATGTTCTTTTTCTCACTGTTGGTCTTCTCTTCTTTTTAAAGACAGTTTAACTTACAGTTTGTTGCTGGTCTCCATTTTACATGCTGTCACTACTGCATATGTTTTATTTACTGCATTATCTGCAGCTTCAAAACCAGACACCTTCTCAGTTTGCTGCTACTTACTTTTACTTTTTGTCACTGCTGCATACGTTTGTATTGTTGCCTTCTCTACTGCCATATCACTTGGTTCCTTTTCCACATTACCATCCTGAGCACTTCCAAAACAATTATCTGTCATCTAAACCCATGAAAGAGCACAACTGTCACCTGGATTATCCGGCTCAATTATTTTTTTTTAACAGAACATCATCTGCAAGCCCACCTGACACCAGTTGTTATCTGCATCACTTCAGCAGGCTCACTTCCTTCCTTCTCCATTGAAACAGCTAAACACTGCTCATTTGTAAAATACACCACACTGGAATCCTTGTTTACATTCGGAAGTTCCATATTCAACAAATTTTTCTCAAAATTAGTTCTCATTTTCTACCTCCAACTCTCTACAGCTGTTTCTCTCCTCCCCCATGCTGCTGCTGCTTCCCCTAGGCCTCCAGTGCCATCTGGCACCTCCAAAGAGTACGAAAAGTTCCCCGATACCCTGATTAAATTGCTCTAGTAGTATAAATGCCGCCTCGGATCTCCCCTGAAAAGATGCCATTAGTCTAGTAGGACTAACCTGGTCAACAAAGGATAAATAAATTAACAAATTCAAAGCTTATCACCGGCCTGCAACTTTTGGGCAAGTGAACCTTTTTGGACTGAGGTATTTTTTTTAAATACTGCTTATTTTGCATTCCTATTTTAAATGTACTCTTTATTTTACATCAATAAATGTGAGGTTCTGTACATGTCCTACCTTTGGTGCCTTTATAAATCCTACACTGGTGAAGAATGTGACAAGTTTGACCTAAAAAACCACACTATAGTTTCTTGCAGTACTTCTACAACTAAGCATAAGCTCAACTTGAACTGAACGCTCCCAATAGAATTGTACCTGTGGTGTCTCTGGTGTGATGGCAGTCATGGATGAATTAATGAAGATTGTAGAATCACAGTTGGGGACAGCCCAGAAACTGTTACAGCTGCAACAACAGTAAGAACAACAACATTGCAATCAATCCCAAGACTGAACCACTTCTGAAGAAGCTAAAGAGTGAGAATCTGTAATCTTACTTAGTGACCTTTGAATGTTGTACTACCTCAGCAGCTGGAAATGAGCAGACTGCCTGAGTGGGCATTCCAGCTGACAAGACCATCACTAAAGACATGTATGGATATGGGTGAAACTGACTGCACGGACTATGATAAGCTTAAGAAACAATTTTTATTCTGGGCTGATTTAACTACTGAAGTTCAGGCGATAACATTTTACAACTTTACTTTTAGTATAGATACACCAGTAAGTGTACGGATGCATGACCCAAAGCACATTTTAAGACTTTGGCTTACTCTTAAGAAATGTTAAACATTTTAGCAGTAGATATATTTAAGAAAACATTGCCAAGGAAAATAAGAAAATAGGTATTACAAAGTGATCCTGGTGACTCTGTTAAGTTTATTATAGTAAAGTGTTTATTAGTTAATGAGATATTGTTTATCATGAATTGTCTGTTCCTAAGGGCAAAACTGCAGTAAAGACAGAATCTTCTGTGAAATCACAGTCAGCAAGTAATTGTTAATTGTTTTCTGATGTGCCACTAATGTGGGGATAAATACATTGCTTAGTACTGTGAATCAGGCTTGTGTGACTGTGTAACAACTAAGTTACTAAAGTGACTATATTCTTAAAAGAAAGGGAGGTGTGAACCCTGTTACACTCAGGATGTATGATTTCCCTAGTTAGGCATTCCCTGATTCATAGCTTAATAGGAGATTACTAGACTAACAGCTTAAGAGCACTCACAAGTGTAGCCATTATTACCTACATTTTACCCGATTTTCAGTCCCTAAGGGCTAGAGGATGGCTTAAGTCTGTGCCTATGCCTTTGAATATTTTACAGACTGCCCCTGTCCATAAGGAACATGGACGCCACCTCGGGAGTGAATTTACAATTTCCCATCCATTGATCCAAACTGTATTTGAACAGGGTCAGGGAAAGGCTCTGCTTTACATGAACAGAGGCCTGTTCTAGAGAAGGGGTAATCTCTGAGACACATATCTGAATCTCCAGCAGGTTTTGTTCATGTCACAGACCCAGTTTACATCCCTAGATCAGGTGACCCTCATGCAGTTTGTCTTAAAAATGTGTAACAGTTATATCAGGGTTGGATATGTCAGTGCCTTGTAGGTTAGTCATAGATCCCACTTAAGAGTCAGTAGGAGATACAGTAAAGAGATAGAAGTCAGTCTGCATAGGACATGTTGCTTATGCCCTGCATTTTTTGTAAGGAACCTCTGTGTCTGCTCCAGTTTTTGTAAGTGCCTGTATATGCCAAAAGGTGCATTGTACTTGATTACTGGTCTGATGAGGGGCAAGTACAGTGGGACTATAACTTCCTTGGATCTGGATACCATACCTTTACTTATAAGCTGTACCATACAGAAGGACCTACTCACTACTGTGGACAGATAGCAGTCAAAGGTCAGGCTACTATCTATCTGTGTACCTAGACCTCTCACTTCTGAGTCCACTCTTCTTAGGGGTGTATTATTAACAGTGCAGTTTGCAGGTGTATTTGACTTCCAAAGGGGATGATTATGCATTTTTTTGCATTTAGTTTTAGTCGAAGGCTCTGGCACCAGTCATTTGTCTGAGTCAGACCCTTCTATAGGATATCTACATTGCTGGGGGATTCACTGATTGCTCCCACCTTGCAGTCCTCAGAAAACTTAGACAAAGGCATTCCACATTAGTCTTGACTTCATAGAAGTATATTCCAAACATGAGACGTCCCAGGACTGAGCCCTGTGGCTCCTGTTCATCATCCATTTGGCTATTGATCTGGTGAAGTAGGGATTTCTGCTCAGTTTTGTGAGTTTATATATAATACCCGAGTGGGGAATTGTGTCAAATGCCTTAGCCAGGTCAAGGTAGGCAATATGCACTGTTTTACCCTCATCCATGGCCCTAGTGACTTTCTCAAAGAAGTCTACCTGACTGAGCAGGTATGACCTGCACTTGATAAATCCAAACTAGGTCTAGTGTTTGGAGGTTTATTATGTCATTATTTATCAGGTCAGGTCCATGATTATTCTTTCCATGGCTTTGCATATAATACTAGTCAAACTTCATCATCTTCTTTCGGCTGTTCCCGTTAGGGGTCGCCACAGCGGATCATCTATTTCCATTTCTTCCTGTCCTCTGCATCATGCTCTTTCACACCAACCACCTGCATGTCCTCTCTCACCACATTCATAAACCTTATCTTAGGCCTTCCTCTTTTCCTCTTACCTGGCAGCTCCATCTTTAGCATCCTTTTCCCAATATACTCAGCATCCCTCCTCAGCACATGTCCAAACCAACGCAATCTCGCCTCTCTTGCTTTGTCTCCAAACTGTCCAACCTGAGCTGACCCTCTATTCCTAATCCTGTCCATCCTAGTCACACCCAGTGCAAATCTTAACATCTTTAACTCTGCCACATCCAGCTCTGACTCCTGCCTTTTTGACAATGCTACCGTCTCCAACCCATATAACATAACTGGTCTCACTACCCTCTTGTAGACCTTCCCTTTCACTCTTATTGGTACCCGTCTGTCACAAATCACTCCTGACACTCTTCTCCACCCATTCCACCCTACCTGTACTCTCTTCTTCACCTCTCTTCCACACTCACCATTACTCTGAACTGTTGATCCCAAGTACTTAAACTCATCCACCTTTGCCAACTCTACTCCCTGCATCTTCACCATTCCTCTACCCTCCCTCTCATTTACACACATATATTCTGTTTTAGCCCTGCTGACCTTCATTCCTCTCCTCTCTAAAGCATATCTCCACCTCTCCAGGGTCTCCTCAACCTGGTCCCTACTCTCACTACATATCACAATGTCATCTGCAAACATCATAGTCCACGGGGCCTCCTGTCTAATCTCATCTGTCAACCTGTCCATCACCACTGCAAATAAGAAAGGGCTCAGAGATGATCCTTGATGTAATCCCACCTCCACCTTAAATGTATCTGTCACTCCCACCGCAGTCCTCACCAATGTCACACTACCCTTGTACATATCCTGTACCACTCTTACATACTTCTCTGCCACTCCCGACTTCCTCATACAATACCACAACTCCTCTCTAGGCACCCTGTCATATACTTTCTCTAAGTCCACAAAGACACAATGCAATTCCTTCTGACCTTCTCTGTATTTCTCCAACAACACTCTCAGAGCAAATATTGCATCTGTAGTGCTCTTTCCTGGCATGAAACCATACTGCTGATCACTAATCATCACCTCCCTTCTTAACCTAGCTTCCACTACTCTTTCCCACAACTTCAAGCTGTGACTGATCAATTTTATCCCTCTGTAGTTACTGCAGCTCTGCACATCACCCTTATTCTTAAAGATAGGTACCAAAACACTTTTTCTCCACTCCTCAGTCATCCTCTGACTTTCCAAAATGTCATTAAACAATCTGGTTACAAATTCCACTGCCATTTCTCCTAAGCACCTCCATGCTTCCACTGGTATGTCATCTGGGCCAACAGCCTTTCCATTCTTCATCCTCTTCATAGCTGTCCTTACTTCCTCCTTGCTAATCTGCTTCAATTCCTGATTCACTATCCCCACATCATCCAACCTTCTCTCTCTCTCATTCTCTTCATTCAACAGCCCTTCAAAGTACTCTTTCCACCTACTCAACACACTCTCCTCATTTGTGAGTACATTTCCCTCACGGTCCTTTATCACCCTTACCTGCTGCACATCTTTCCCAGCTCTGTCCCTCTGTCTAGCCAATAGGTACAGGTCCTTTTCTCCCTCTTTAGTGTCCAATCTCTCATACAACTCTCTATATGCCTTATCCTTAGCCTTCGCCACCACTCTCTTTGCCATGCACCTAATCTCCTTATACTCATGTCTACTTTCTTCATCTCTTTGACAATCCCACTTCTTCTTCGCCAGCCTCTTCCTCTGTATACTCTCCTGTACTTCCTCATTCCACCACCATGTCTCCTTGCCCTCCTTCCTCTGTCCAGATGTCACACCAAGCACCTTCCTAGCAGTCTCCCTTACTAGCTCTGCTGTAGTTACCCAGCTATTCGGTAACTCTTCATTACCTCCCAGTGCCTGTCTTAACTCTTCCCTGAACTCCACCTCACAATCACCCTTTTTTAACTTCCACCATTTAATCCTTGGCACTGCTTTCACACTCCTCCTCCGCTTTTTGATCACCAACATCATCCTGCAGACCACCATTCTATGCTGCTTAACTACACTTTCCCCAGTCACCACTTTACAGTCTCCAATCTCCTTCAGACTGGCCCTCCTATATAGGATATAATCCATCTGTGTGCATCTTCCTCCACTCTTGTACATCACCCTATGCTCCTCCCTCTTCTTAAAATACATATTTATCACAGCCATGTCCATCCTTTTCGCAAAATCCACAATCATCTGACCTTCTGCATTCCGCTCCTTAACACCATACCTACCCATCACTTCCTCATCCCCTCTGTTCACTTCACCAACATGCCCATTGAAGTCCGCTCCAATCACTAGTTTCTCACCCTTGGGTACACTCACCACCACTTCATCCAACTCACTCCAAAATTTTTCTTTCTCATCCATCGCACACCCAACTTGTGAAGCATATGCACTAACAACATTCATCATTACACCATCAATTTCAAGCTTCATAAACATCACTCTATCAGACACTCTCTTCACCTCCAAAACACTCTTGGCATACTGTTCCATTAGGATAACCCCTACCCCATTTCTTCTGCCATCCACACCATGATAGAGCAATTTGAACCTGCCTCCTATACGCTTGGCCTTACTTCCCTTCCATCTGGTCTCTTGCACACACAATATATCAACCTTCCTTCTCTCCATCATATCAGCTAGCTCTCACCCTGTACCAGTCATACTGCTAATATTCAAAAGTTCCTACCCTCAGTACTACACTCCTAACCTTCCTCCTCTCTTCCTGCCTTCGGGCATGCCTTCCCCCTCCTCTTCTTCTTCGGCCAACAGTAGCCCAATTTCCACCAGCACCCTGTTGTCAAACTTATGGGTGTATAATTCCCCAGGTCTGTTGATGATCACCCTTTATGCAGAGGGATGACTGTTGCTGTCCTCCATTCCACAGGGACAAAGCCAGTCTGGAGGCTGTGGTTAAATAGAGATTCTAGTGGGTCTATGGCTCCTGTTTCAAGCTATTTAAGAGGCATCCTGGGGTATTGTCAGGACCCATCAAAGCCATGTTTTTAGCT
Source organism: Protopterus annectens (assembly GCF_019279795.1). Lineage (NCBI taxonomy): Eukaryota > Metazoa > Chordata > Ceratodontiformes > Protopteridae > Protopterus > Protopterus annectens. The sequence goes on along the minus strand of NC_056733.1, from coordinate 1,119,462,418 downwards.
TTAGAGAGCACAACAGCAACCTGTTCTTTGGTGATAACTGGTGGATGAATAGTGGAGGGTATTTCTTTGGGGGTAAATGGAGGCAATGGGGAGGTGAAATTCAAGGTGAATTTTTCAGCCAGCAGAATTGCTATATCTGCTGGCTGAGTGTAGGTGATGCCGTATACAACTAATTCTGCACATTGTTGGGTGCCGCACTTAAGACTGCGGACATAACTGAAAAATGCCTTAAGGTTATCCTTAGCATTATTTTTGCCTTAAAGTTTGCTTTTGAAGATTTAACTAGTCCCCTGATTTGCTTGTTTAGACTAATGAGATAGATTTTGCTCTGTTTTGTACATTCTCTCACTTCTAGACAGTATTTTCTTTCTTTTGTTGTACAACCTATTTATATCGTAGGGTCCACCAGGATGGTTTGTTTTTGTGGTTTGTCCTAGGCTTATTTTGGTCTGGTACTGCCATTTATATGCAGTTGTTTGTATGGTTGTATAGGGCTTTTGTGTACACCTCCACATACACTTCTGTGTTTTCTGGGTATGGGGAAGCTTGGAAACTAGCAATGCCATCACTTAATAGGAGGTAGTTTGTCTTAGAAAATTTCTAAAGGTTTTGGGGATAGGTGATAGTTCTAGTTTTACATGTATTTCAAAGAACACCACTTTGTGATCAAATCTAACCAGTGAGGACATCATACTTGGAGGTGGGAACAACACTCTTACATATTTGTGAGTACTAGATCTAGGATATTTGTACACCTAGTATAAGTGAGGACTAGCTGCTCAAGGGCATTTGCATTGGCAATATTTAGAAATCTTTGAGCCTGCACATTAGTAGTCATGTATGCTTCCCAGTTAATGCAGGGGTAGTTTAAATCACCCATGAATATGGTACTGGGTTGAATGGTAAGTGATTCTAGTAAATTCAGGTATGATCTATGGGTTTCATGGTTTATGGTGGGTGACCCGCAGCTAGCAAGGATATAGTAATGGATTTTTCCCATAGTTAATTGGGCATGGAGTAGCTCAAGCATTTCATATTGTTTGACAAGTCTTATGTGTGCTTATCCTTTATGTTGATGGATGCACCTCCACCTTTTGCCCTTTCATGTGCAGTGGGTGATCAGAATGCATGAAGGACATTATAGTCATGCACTGCTGAGGTACTTTCCATGGCTTTGTACCATGTTCAATAACTATGCAGACATCAGCATTCTCCAGGGTGAGGAGTATACCTCTCAACCTCTTAGACCAAGAAATATGGACAAAGCCACAACTAATGGGGGGGGGGCAAAGGCCCAAAAATAGGGACGCTTTTTAAATATGGCTCTTACAAACTTAGAAAGTTGATAAACTAACAGGTTTTGCATTCGCGTGAATCTTCTGAAGGAAATGAAGTCTGAAAGTCAAATATCTGACATTATTTTCTGACTTCAGTCCTCCATGATTTGCCAGTGATTTACCAGAAAACTACAATTTTATGAGAAACAGGCCAAAAATATGAGGCAAAAACCTGAACAGTCTGTGAGAATCTGGACAGTTAAGAGGTATGGAAAGGAGTGCTTCTAGGAAGTGTAGTTTCTTGTTGAGACTCTTAACATTGAGCAGTAATAACCGTAGCTTATCCTGACTAGATTTTGCTAATTTGCCTAACAAAGGCAGTACAGGAGTGGATAATGTTTTGGCCAATATCTAAAAGCTTAGTGGTGACAGGTGAAGACCATCCTTAACAAAACAGTGTGGTCTGACCCCTTTGGAATGACACCGGTAACTAAGCCAATTATTAAAGTCAGTCATTTTCTGTTGGTATTGTGGCATAATTCTTGGAAACAGTAGAATGCTGATCAGTGCTAGGCTCAAACCTGTTTGTTACATATTCTGAGATCTCAATCATGTCTCTCTTCATATAGTTCAGGGAGGTACATCTCAGGTCATCTACGTCCACATGGACTATGACTGAGTCATACTTGTACTTGGGGTTTAGTAACCTGAGTGCTTACATGAGCTGGTGAATCCTGGCCCCTAACAGACAACTAACTGTAACCTTCTGCTTATCCAACTTAGTGAGAGAAGCATCAGTGTGTCTCACAATGGAGTCTCCTATGACCAAAATATTAGGTTGTGTGGTGTTACGCCTTACGGGCTGAGTAGTTGAGACACAATGAGATATGGTTTTATGTATTCTGGTGGGAGATGTCTTGTTTGTGTATATGAGGAGTTTCTGAGGACTGCATTTAAGAGGCCTTTCAGGTTTGGGAAAGTTACATGTCATCACCTCTGCATATGTGGGTCTATGTGTCTGGTCCTTTGTAAGTGCGCCGAGTGTTGTGCATGTATATGTTGCTGACAACCAGTATGGTGTTTTTTGTGTCTGAATGTGAGTCTTGCCTCCAGTGACATTGTTTCAGAATTAAGTGGTAATCAGTGTACATGAGGCAATTGCTACATTGCCTCAGGATGTCCATGTCCACCAAGCTAGATGCACAGATAGCAGGAAAGTGCCTATCCATGGTTGCAGGTCTTTAAAATGTGCTTTACAAGGGAAAAAATGGGGGTGTTTGCAATTGGAGGAGGGATGGGTGATTACTTAGTGTAATCTACAACTTGACTATTTGGTGATGCTGCCATTACACAAACCAGTTGCTCTCTGAGCAATGAGAGTTCTGAGTGATGTAATAATGTAATCTAGAGCTAGCTAAATGCAACAGTGCTGCTCAGCACACAAACTATCTGTTCCTTGAGCAGTGCAGGACTGTGGAAAATTTCAGAGGTAGTTTCTATAGGAAAAGTACAACTTCTAGTGGTTGTGTATATATACAGGGCACCACTAACCGCAAAAAAGCAGGTTTTAAACTAGGTATGTTCATGGACAAAATCAAGTAAGTACACAATAGCTTTCCACCAGCAATTCCCAGCTCAAATAGGAGAAATCATTACTCTCCTGCCCCAAGAGTGCAGACGTTGACCCTTGTAATGTAAAATAACTGATTTGGAGCCTAAGTATTAGGGAACCACAAAAATAGATGCTTAAAAGCACTGACAACAATAGATACAGTAGCAGTTTTGTCAGATCTTGGGTTAAAGGCCAAACCCAAACCTTTGTACTCAGAATTGTTTTTTCCACAACTGCCGGTGCCTATAAGGAAAAAGAAAGAGAAGAAGCCGGATTTACAGGTGACTAGTCAGAGCCAATGAGCAGAGAGCAAAGAACGCAAACAGAGGAAAATCTGTTTGACTACAGGTACTGTTGAATTGGTTTATAATCTTTCCAGTCATGTTTTATCTACATCGTTTACTCTGTAAAGGATTGAACTTTGTTCCAGCAGATCGTTCATCATATGTTGATACAGTTTTAGATTTGAAACAGTTTGGCAGGACACTGCAACTTAGACAAATGTTTGGTAATTCCATAGGTATGGATGTCAATATGGGCAGTTTGAGGAAACCTAGCATTTATATACCACCCACAAATACGGTGATAGAGACTTTCATCAGGACTTGTGAGGATCAGTTTAAGACAGTTTAAAAACTCTGACAATATTAAATGTTTCCATAATATGTCTGCAAGTGAGAGGGAAGCATTGAGAACTTTGATAGATAATACTAAAATTGTGATAAGACCTGCTGACAAGGGAGGGACGATTGTTTTAATGGATTCAGTGTATTATGTTAAAATTAAATGCATGCTTAAGCAGGAAGACACCTACGTGCAAATGACACTATCCCAGGTGAATAATATTGTTATACAAGTTAAAAGTGTTTTTTTCTGAATTAAGGGACTGTGGTGTTATAACTGATGAGTTTTTTTTTCTTTCATTTCAGTACAGCACTCAGTTTTACCGATATTTAAAGCATTCCCTAAGATACACAAAGATGAAACAGATCCACCCCTAAGACCTATAGTTTCAGGCAGGGAGTGGATTACAGAATGTTGATCCTTCTGGGTTGAATCTAAGTTGAGACCGGTGGTCTCTTCTGTACCTAGAATTTTAAAGGGTAGTGCCCATTTTTTGACAAGTTTGTATGAATTTTTATCCATTAGGAGTTTTAATAGTCGTGTGTTGTTAGTTGCTTTAGACGTGCAGAGTCTGTTTATCGTCATACCTAATAGGTATGGTGTACAAGCCATTAAGCAGTTTGTACGATTACATAGTAGTTTGGGCATCATTATTAGATGTAATATTAGAGAACAATATATTTCTCTTTGAACAACAGCATTATTGGCAATGCACAGAGGGTAGCCATGGGCACCCCCTGTACGACTTCATATGCCAACTTAGTATTCGCCCAGTGGGAAGAAGACGTTTTGGTTCAGGTAGATCATGAATGGAAGGAATTTTTAGTTTTTTATTCATGATTTGTGGATGACATATTCCTGTCGTGGCTGGGTACAGTAGAAGCACTGAGGAATTTTGTCCTCTACTTAGACACTACTACAAGTTTTTTATGGTTTACAAAACAGTATTCTTATACTGAGATTCAGTTTTTAGATATAAAATTAGAATGTGATGAGTTTAATAGGATTAATACGAAGGTTTTTAGGAAACAATGTTGGAGGAATGGTTTGTTAGCGAAGAATAGTATGCACCGTGGTTTTGTTTTTCATAACATTATTATAGGTCAGACCTATAGGACCTCAAGGTTATGCACAGATGAAGGACAGCTATGCACAGAGATAGGAGATTTGAAGTCTCATTTCACCACTAGAGGATATCATTCTAATGAAGTAAATAAGGTGGTAAATGACTCTTTGCAATTGAGAGAGACCAGAGCAGCCTCATGGTATTCTAGGAAAGGTGTGGAGAAGAGGCTCACAGGAGTAGTAGATCGGGCTAAACAGAAAGGTGACATAAATTTATATATTAAATACAGTGGTGACATCAGTGGCATTTGTGATATAATACAGAATAACTGGAGAATTTTATAGAGTGATGATGCTTTGAGAGGGTCGGTTGGAGATGCTCCCATTTTCCTATTCATACGAAATAGGAATTTGAAACAGATTCTGTGTGATAGGGACAGAAGCAAGGTTAGTGGAACTGGGCGGTATGGAACATATCCCTGTATGCGTTGTAAAGCATGCAGATACATATCCAATGACCACATGTTTGTCCATCCTGTTAGACAAAGAGGGTATATTCTCTGAAGCTGCAAGCAACTTGTAATATGGTCAATGTGGTATATTTAGCTAGGTGCATTTTATGCAGGGAAGACCAACTGTAAGTTTAAAACTAGGATTTTGAGGTATTTATCAGCCATACGTTTGCATGAAGTGCATAATGCAGTGTATCAACATGTGGATGAACATCAAGGGCATTTTTCTTAAGTTTATGGCCTTACAGGTCCCTAAAATCAATCCAAGGGGTGGTGATCTGGTTACTTATACCGAGTACTGTGAAACACAATGGATTATAGAACTTGGGGCAGCTAGAAACCCAGGTTTGAATGGGATTGTTCCTTTAAAACCTGTATTAAAGAGTCAGAGACCATGTGTTCAGGGTTTTGACTGTTGATTGGGCAACTGTTGTTTTAAATAATCAGATTGTATTACAAGGAATTAGTCTGATGAAGGGTGTATCCTGAAAGCGCTTACTACATTTGTATTAAAGGTTGCTGTTTTAGCCTGATTTGTTCCTGTTTTTACTACTGCAGACCTTCATTACTTTGGCACCTGCTTTTTGTTTTGTTGCACATTAGAAGGTTAGGCTAACAGGAAAGAAAAGTAGAGAAAATTTGCCATATTAATTTGTTGAAGCCATGGAAAGAGACAGAAAACTCTTCAAAAGGTTTACGGGTTCAAGTTTTTTATGGAACAGTAGCGTAGTGGTTAGTGTTGTCACCTCATAGCAAGAGGTTCTCTGGTTCGATTCTCAGCTGGAGTGCCTTTTGTGTGGAGTCTGCATGTACACCCTGCATTCATGTGGCTTTCCTCCAGATACTCCAGTTTCCTCCCACGTTACAAAGACATGCGTACTCTGGAGTGTTTCTCCCCGGCCTCCGATGAAAATTGGCACATTCCAAGTTGGGCTTTCCTGGTAAACAAATGTTAAATAAAATAAATTTTACAGACAAGACTAAGGATTCTTTAACTAAGGTATAAGTAGAAAAATCCTTAGCAAACTTACAGAAGAAGGAAGTGAAAACATTTTTCTTGAGAAATAAAGAAGTGGTTTAAGAGTTATCTGGGATAACCAAACTGATACAACATAACATATAGAAGATATCCACAGTAAAAGTTAGACTGAGACCTTACAGAGTACCAAAGCCAAAAACAATTAGTAAAAGAAGTTAGAAACATGCTTAATTTGGAATCATAGTGACTAGAGTGGCCTGATGGTGTTAGTCCTTAAGCCTAAGAATTGCATATCAAAATTTGATAGCCATCCTGCACCCATAATTTATGAACTGATGCAGAAATTAGGCAAAGTTAGATAACTGACACCACTGGATCTGACAAAAATATTCTGGCAGATACTTCTTGATCCCTCTTCCAAAGAAAAAAACATGTTTTATAACCCCCAATGATCTATTTCAATATATCGTCTTAAACCATTTGGATCTCATGAAGCCTCAGCTATAATTCAAAGGTTAAGCAATAAAATATTGAATCATCACTTCTACTACACTGCTACAAACCTAGATGACATGGTCATTCATTCAAGAGACCGGGAATCTCATTTACCTGAGGATCAGGCTATACTGTAATCCATAAAATAGGCAGGCTTGACAGTAAATGCTAATAAATGGGTCTATATTATAACCTAGAATGATTAAAAGAGCGAACGCTCTTCAATCAACCCCTTAAAATTGAAAGCACTAAATCCCAAGCACACAGAACAGCAATTTTTTTCCCAGGGAAAAAATCACTGCTCTCCAAAAGAAAAAAAAATCCAAACACAAAATAAAGCGGGGGGCTTGACCCCCCACAACCCTCTGATGTGGGGGGCTGTGCCCCCACACATGCCCTACTTAAATATACCAACTCTGAGATCGCACCACAGTGGAGGAAATGGCAAAGTCCCAAAAACGTCCCAGTGATTTTTTTCCCTGGGAAAAAAATCACCGTTCTGTGTGTTTGGGATTTAGTCCTTTCGATTTTAAGGGGTTGATTAAAGAGCATCCATTCTTTTAATAATTTGAGGTTATAATATAGAACCTAAAAAACAGCAAGCTGGATATGGTGGAATCTAAGTTTCTAGCATACTTTGTTGGAAGAGAAGTGGCAAGACTTCAAATGGAAAAGAAAGAGACCATGGAAAAACTGGCCTGGAGCCACTGCTAAGAAATAAGTCAAAACTTTCCTTGGACTTGCTAGAAACTATAAGAAATTTGTGCCTAGCTTTGCAGCCATTGCTTGTCCTTTAACAGATCTCACAAACGAGGAATCTCCTGTTAAGGTAAATAATCCCTTGAGGCAGACAAGGGTTTTAATGAGCTAAATAGAATCCCATGTTCTGAACCTGTTCTAATAACCTCTGATTTTACTAGAGAGTTCATACTTTATGCAGAAGTATCAGAAGCATGTTATTGGCAGTGCTAACTCAAGGAATGCCCTGTGTGCTATATCAGTAGGAAAATGAGCAATACAGAAAGAAGATATTCTGCCAATGAAAGAAAATGTATTTCAAAAAGTGCATCCCTATGCTTTGAAGAACCATTTGTTAGACAGACATATGAATCTGGTAACATGTCCTGCCCCTTTACAGTGGTTAAGTAGGCAAACAGATGGCAATACAAAGTTAGGCAGCTGAACGTTATTTCTACTCAATCCTTTCAATTTACTATGACCCACCAACCTAGTCTAGCAAATAAAAATGCTGATGGGTTGTTCAGGGCCTAGAATACATCAAAAAGAGTCCAAAACCCTTGTTTTATGCTGCAGATAGTTGTAGCATCTTGCAGGGTTTTTTCCAATAATGGTTCTCATGGGCTTATCAGCAGCCAGTCAGAGATATGGTTTCAATATAAAAGAAAGTAGCCTGGAAGAGTAAAGTCAAAAAATTAATTCTTCACTGAAGGGACAGTATGCATGCTGAAAAGACGATCTGGGGGCATGAAATGAGTGAAGGACCATTCAAGGCCAATCTCAGGAGTACTACAAGAGGACTGTGCTTGATTTTGAGAGTGAGAGAAGGGCCTAAAAGAAAGCCCTAGAAATTTTGGAATTAATATGCAAGGGTTAGGAGTAAGGCCTAAAGTCTGGTTAAAGCTGTTGCTGTGTTTGCTTGTTTGTTTTCCCTTATACTAAGCCTGAAACCTAGAGGAGAGGCCTATATCCTTGGATAGTCCTACAGATTCAAAGCTTATCATCCGGGACTATTTTTCTAGTGTATCTGAACTGAGAGTGGAGCTTCCTGCCTATAACTTGAGAGCACAAGCTGTAAAATGGTAAAATGACTTATTTCCCTCCCCCATAAACATAGGTGTTTCACAAGGATCACTTCTAGGCTCTATACTTACTGCTAACATGCTAATATAGTCCAATACATGGAAGATTACACATTGGTCTGCACTGATAAAACTATAGCAGAATTACAAGATCTCACACAAGAATCAGTCTCCTCTGTTGACTCATGGTTAAGTAACTCACAACTCCTACTTACCGCCCTCCAAAAAAAGTCAAATACTCTTTGCTCCCAAACAACTGTGTGCACAAAAGGCATGATCTGATATTGTTAATCCTCATTCATTCCTTAAGCATGGGTATCGGTTCCGACCTCGGAATCAAGCCGGCTATTTTGCAAGCTCGCGTCAGCTTCAAACTCTTGAGCTAAACTCTTACCCACAACCACCCTCACCCTGTTACCTCAGATTTAATTTGCCACGTTGCCATTTGGTCATGTCAAGCTGCTTCTCTTGAGCTAAGTACAGTTATTTGTTCTCAAATAGTCATTTACATTACTTTTTCTGTCAGAAGTTTCTATTTCATTGTCTATCGCATCTAGCGACCATATTTTCTTGAGTTTTTCTTCTCTTTTCTCTACCTTTTTACCGCAAGGTATTTTACCCTTACCATCGTTGGGAATCTTTCCTTTTTTTCATACCTTGGGGTATTCTTTTGTACCATTGCTGGTACCCTTTTCTACTTTCTACTTTTTCTGTCATGGCAGATAAGAAAGGTAGTCCGGGGTTTAAACGGTGTTCTGATTGTGGACACAAATTACCTACATCTGATGCACACTCTTTGTGTGTTTATTATTTGGGGGCGTCCCAGTTATCTGTTGACCCGCCCTGTACTATCTCTGAAAATTTTTCTAATAGAACATTGTTAGAAAGGAAAAACAAGTTGTTGCTGAAGGGACTTCTTAAATCTCCCTTTTCAGAGGCTATTTCAGGGTCGGAGGCCTCAACCCCTCCTAGAGCCCATAAGAAAAATTTGGATGTTCCTACCAAGGCTAAATCTTTGCCTTCGTCCCCGGCTAGGGACTCCCGCCAACCAAAACCTAAAAAGGCTAAAGTTTCAGCTCCGGAGCTCACTCAGTCAGCCCCAGTGCTTTCAGTGCCTAGACCTTCGGTGCCGAGGCCTTCAACTCCATTAGTGATCTTGGCTCCGTCTTCCCCTGCAGCCTTCAATATATCGGCACCAAGGGGCTCCTCGGTTCAGACTATTACTACTGTATCTGCACTGACCGCTCAGTCAGCGCAGACCTTAACCATGTCGGCTCCGACATTTTACTCGGAACTGATGCCTCTATTGTCGACTCCAGTTTTGTCGGTTCCAGCTTCGGTACCGACAACCACTTCGGCACCGATCCCTGTGTCGGTGCAGACTGTGACCTCGGCACCAATGACTTCTTCGGTGCAGACATCCATAGTCCTGTCTCTCTTGGCACCATTATTCTCGGTGCAGACTGGTGAGATGGGCACCGAGTTTGCTTCTTTTGTGGACAGGCCTGTTTTCCCCTCAGTCTCCGTGAGGTCCACTAGAAGCCTTTCCGAACATGATGTGTTGCGTCTTGTGGATCAGGTGCTCTTGGCCAGAGGTATTCCACCCTCCCCCCCCAGGAACTATCCTTCCTTGGGAGGTGATCACCCATTTCCAAAGACACCTTCTTATTCTCCTCCTTCATTGCCTATGAAGTCCATGGATATAGCATAGTCTTCCCCTTCTGTGGTTCCCTTTATGGATCTCACTAAGGAACCGCAGTTGCCTTCATGGCAGGAAAGTTTTGCTACGACCTAGGATGTCAGTTGTGACACGCATAATTTGCTGCTCCACAGCCATCCGGGGAGTCCGGATCGGCAGGCTGAGCCACTTAGGAGAGGGGTGACCCCTGTCCTGGATATTCACTCCTCTTCAGGTGGACCAGCCTTCCAACTGATGGAGAAGACTTTCGCTGCTGCTCGCGATACTGGACTGTCTATCCCTCCACCCTCCTCTGGTACACTGGTTTCACAAGTCAGACCGAGCAGACACCGGGTGCAAGGGCCTCAGGACATATTCCCACAGGAAACCCCTTTTCCGCTGTCTTCCCCAGCTTCTCCTGCTGAGGAAGTCCACTGGAAAGGTTCATGTAAGAGGAAGCACATGGACTCAACAGAGGAGTCCCTCACTGAAGACACAGATTTTAATGAGGGGGAAGGATTACCTCGGTCACCCTCTGAGGTATCCTTTGGTGATATCCCCAAAATCCTGAAACAGAGAAGTGACTGGCAGTCCTCTAATCTGACCTCTGTGGAATCTGTGTTCCTGCAGGCCTTTTGTGCCTGGCCACCTACCTCCTGGGTTACTCCACCTGCCAATGAACTTGTCCGGCTTATCGTGTAGTGTGCTTGGAAGGCTCCTGACACCATCAAAGCTATTCCCCGGAGGCCAGATAAGATTTTGTCCCCTCCTGCTACGGATCCCTATTGGTCAAAAGGTCTTCCTGTGGATGCCTTGGTGGTGGCAGCCGCAACAAAAAAGGATCTGTCAGAAGAAGAAAGCCAGACTGTCCATCTGCCTAACAAAGAGTCCCGGGCCCTGGACAGGATAAGGAAGTGCACCTTTGCATCAGCGACCTTTACTATCAGGTCCCTGAATTATATGGCACACTTTACCAGGCTTCAAAAGGATCTGATTTCTGAGCTCTCTGAAACCTTGGCTGGTGCCGTGTCTGATGAGGTCCATGACAAAGTGGCGTCTCAGCTGGCCACCATTGAGTCAATATCTAACTCCTCTATGCGATTGATATCTCACATATCAGAAGGAGCAACTAGAGCAGCAGGTTCAGCTGCGGTCTTGAGACAACACACCTGGATGCGCTTGTGCAATTTCGTGAAACCCTTTAAGACTTCCTTTCTTAATGGTCCCATTGAGGCCTCTTCGTTGTTTGGACCCAAAGTTAAAAGCACACTGGCCAGATATGAACAGGACAGTAAGACCCTTTCTGCCATAAGTGTCCATTATTCTTCCCCTCAACATGCTTTTTCCCGAAACCAAAAGAGTGGGAAGATATGGTTCAAGAAATCTCATGGTCATTTCTGTGACACACAGGCTGAGTTCTCCCCTAGAGGCAGAGGGGGAAACTCACAGGGAAGACGATCCTTTCGGGGCAGAGGGGGTCTGCATAACCAGGGTTCCAGGGACTCTTTCCCTGGCCAACCCTACCAGCGCTCCTAAAGAGCGGCCCAACTCCTTTCCTTTGGAGGTGGTTGGGGGTTGTTTCTCCTTGTACCCTTCTGCCTGGCTAACCATCACCACCGATTCTTGGGTACAAAGGATTATAACCAGAGGTTATCATATCCCCTTCGATATTTCTCCTGTCCCTTCAAAAAACCTTCCCGACGTTCCACCCAGTCAAAGGGAAGAAGCAGCACTAGAGACAGAAAAGCTGCTAAGAAAGAGTCATCCAAATAGTCCCTCCAGACCAGATAGGATCCGGATTCTACTCAAGACTATTTTTGGTGCCAAAGAAAACCGAGGACTGGAGACCAATTTTGGATCTCAGTGTATTGAACAAGTTTATGAGAGTACAAAAATTCCAGACGGTCACAATACAGTCTATCCTCCCACTTTTGGAAAAAGATGACTGGATGTGCAAGATAGATCTTCAAGATGCGTACTACCACATAAAAGTGGACAGGCCATCAAGAAGATTTCTGCACTTCCGTGCGGGAGCCAGTCACTTCCAGTTCAGAGTACTGCCCTTCGGACTCTCTACAGCCCCCAGAGTGTTCACAAAGTGCATGGCAGTTGTCACAGCTCACTTGCGACTTCAAGGATTTCAGGTGTTTCCATACCTAGATGACTGGCTAATTTCTGCCCCCACCAGACATCTACTGGAAGAAGCCCTGGCATACTCTCTCCTCACTGCACAAAGGCTAGGCATAACCATAAACTGGCAAAAATCTAATCTCACCCCATCTCAGTTGACAGAATTTATAGGGCTTATCTTGGACACAAAGAACTGCAAAGCTGCTATTCCAGAGTACAGAATTTTAAGGATAAAGCAACAACTGATTCCAATCCTTTCAAGGGAGAAATCCACGGCTCACTCAGTTCCACAGCTTTTGGGTTCCATGGCAGCCTCCATCACCATTGTCCCCCTGGCCAGATTTCTCATGAGGCTTCTACAATGGCTACTGCTCACCCAGTGGTATCCCTTTCAGCATCCTCTTTCAGCCATGATTCGAGTAACCCACAGGTGCAAACAGGATTTAAATTGGTGGATGACACACAATCTGTCACAATGGTCTCGCCCCTTCTCCCCCCAGCAACCCAAGGCCACAGTGACCATGGAAGCCTCCCTGATGGGGTGGGGTGGCTATGTCAGGCCAAGGCACTTGGTCTGAACTGGAGGCCCATCTGCATATAAATGTTCTAGAGCTGACAGCGGTGCTTCTGGTGCTGCAAGCATTCCATCCCCTGCTGCCATCTGGGACGATTGCGATTCAATCAGACAACATGGTGGTGGTCTGGTACATCAACAAGCAAGGTGGAACCAAATCTTACCCCCTTTGTCGAGAGGCCATGAGGATATGGCAATGGGCGATGGCTACCAACCGTTTTCTTCTAGCAATGCACATTCCTGGGAGTTCCAACGTGATAGCAGACAGACTCAGCAGGTGCATTCTTCAACCTCACGAGTGGTCCCTGAATCCCTTGATAGTGGTGGAGATCTTTCACCGCTGGGGCCTTCCTTGCTGTGACCTATTTGCATCCCTGACCAACTACAAACGCAGCAACTACTTTGCCCTGATTCCTCCTCCGGGACAGTTGTCCAGGAATACTCTAGTCCATGATTGGCCCTCGGGTCTTCTTTACGCATTCCCCAGTTTCTGAAGAAAGCCCGTCGGTTGAAGAGCAAGGTGATCCTCATAGCACCATATTGGCCTTGGCAGATTTGGTTCCTCTTTCTTTGGCCTCACCTCCTAGATCAACCTTGGATTCTCCATCCAACCCCAGAATTGATCTCACATCCGCAGAACCTGATTCATCCCAACTTGAACAGCCTGAAGCTCACAGCTTGGCTACTTCAATTCCCTTGATTGCCAGGCAGAATGATCTTTCTTTACCAGTACATGACATTCTCATTGCATCTCATAAGTCTTCCACTAGAATTACTTATCTGAGCAAGTGGAAAAGATTTACCTGTTGGCTGAAAGATAAACAAGTAGATCCCTTCTCAGCACCAGTGTCGATAATACTAGACTATCTGGCCGACCTTTTCCAATCGGGTCTATCGACCTCTACCATTAGAGTTCATTTGGCTGCAATTTCTAATTTCCATGAGGGTGTCCAAGATTCCTCTCTTATGTCCCACAAATTGTGCAAGACCTTCATAAAAGGTGTAAATCATCTGAGGCCACCTTTTAGAGAACCTATTCAACCATGGGATTTATCATTAGTTCTACAAGCTCTGACAATGCCACCCTTCAAACCAGCTTCTTCTTGCAACCTCAAGCATTTATCATGGAAAACCTTGTTTTTGATCGCCATTACTTCTGCCAGATGTATTTCTGAGCTTCAAGCTTTATGTATCAAGAGTCCATACTTGATTTTTCATAGAGATAGAGTGTCTCTGAGAACTAATCCATCATTTCTGCCAAAAGTGATCTCTGAAATGTCCATTAATCAAACCATTGAATTGCCAGTTTTCTTTCCCAATCATTCAAACAGAGGAGAGTATTGCCTACATAATCTAGATATCCACAGGCAAATCCATTTTTACTTAGACAGGACTAGCTCATTTCATAAATCTGACCAGTTATTTGTGGCCTTTTCTGGACCTAGATTAGGATCTGCTGTTGCTAAGGTCACATTAGCTAGATGGTTGAAGGACTGCGTGACCTTCATTTATACACAACGTAATATCTCGTTGCCTACTACCATGAAAGCTCATTCAACAAGGTCGGTGGCAACTTCTGCTGCCTTCCATGCCAGAGCTTCTTTACATGACATCTGTGCAGCTGCAACTTGGGCTGCGCCTCATACCTTCATCAATCATTATAGATTGGATTTGGCCTCCAGGGGAAGACCATATTTCAGTTCTATCATGCTCAGGAATGTCCTTCCATGAGAGCCTCCCAGGAATAAAGGTAGCTGGGGACTCTGCCCCATGCGTAAGGAATGAACGAGGATTAACAATATCAGATAAAGAAGTTATGTCTTACCATAACGTTCCGTCTGTATTGTTGATCCTCGTTCAGTCATTACGACCCTCCCTCCTGTGGCTTCTAGTGGATCTCATCATCTGGTTCTCTTAGGTTATTTGACCAGAGGTAGCCTCTACCTTCTTTTGACTTGCAAACTCAATCTGAGGTAACAGGGAGAGGGGGTAAGAGTTTAGCTCAAGAGTTTGAAGCTGATGCGAGCTTGGAAAATGGCCGGCTCGATTCCGAGGTTGGAACGGATACCCATGCGTAATGACTGAACGAGGATCAACAATACAGATGGAACATTATGGTAAGACATATCTTCTTTTTTTATGTTAACCTTCACCAACAATACCAGGAATGAAGAGATATCAAAAGCAAAACAACTATGCATCATCATACATGAGCAGCTAAAACTAGACCTCCACATATCACAAACTGAAACAAAAAATAAAAAACTCGGATCCCTTTATAGAACTAAAGCATGCCTCACTGATACAGCCAGAAAATGTATATCCACTACTTTCCTATGGCACACCCATTTTACTAGCCTTCAAGTCACACTGTTAAATTAGAGCAATGTTACAATAAAAATAGCAAAATGTGCCACCAAGCTGCACTTCAGAGAACACCACTATCTGACTCTCAAAGAGATAAAATGATTAGAACTCGCACACTTTATGACACACTCCCAACTCACAACATTACACAGACTTATCGATAAGCCTAGAAACTGCCTATCCCTAAAGAACATCATTCAACTATATTCCCCAAACAGGACTTTACATTCCAGAGATAAATCATTTCTCACTATCATCAAAGCATACAATAGTGAAGGAGACTCCCTGTATTTAACTAATATTGACAAAGCCTGGGACCACATCCCATTAACACATATCAATCCAAAAGCCAAGATCTTTCAAAAAATAATTAAAATCTCAACTGATAAACAAATGTCTCTGCTCCTGCATTTCCTCAGGCTGGGTCTGTGACTTCTATCTACTTTTTTACTACAGACTGCTCTCCTCACTAATGTATATCAGTATACATAACCTGCAATTTATCTAACCGACTCCTAATCTCAGAGGGTCTCTGCACCCCTTACTCTCTCCTGATGTCACTTTCATTTTTGTATAGCTCTTCTTAAACTCACCTTACTGCTCGCACCCACCCCTACAACTCTATCATCCCTACTCTTCTTACTCTCACATACTTTCTTTCTACTTTCACCCCTACTGTTATCCCTTTCACATCCATTTCACCTCACATTCCTTTCTGCCTTCACTCCTGTTACTATCTCTCCTAATACAAATCATTACTTGTTATCTTCCAACCCATTAATATACTTGCCAATATTCTACAGTCACAATGTCATCAGCAACAAAGCACTCTATACCTTTAATACACAGAGTTCCTTACTGCACTATCTATGGCCTTTAAACCATTAATACACAGAGCTCCCTTACTGCACTATCTATGGCCTTTATACCTTTAATACCCAATGTTCCCTTACTGCACTATCTATGGCCTTTATACCTTTAATACCCAATGTTCCCTTACTGCACTATCTATGGCCTTTATACCTTTAATACCCAATATTCCCTTACTGCGCTATCTATGGCCTTTACACCTTTAATATCCAGGATTTTCTTACTACGCTATTTACAGCCTTTATAACTTTAATACCCAGAATCCCCTTACTGTGCTATCTATGGCCTACAAGAGATGGTGACAGTTAACATGATACCCCAACACCATGTAGAAAATGGGAAAAGGGGGCTGCTGCTGATGAGCAAGACTTCCCTTAATCACTATCTATGGCCTTTATACCTTTAATGGCCAGAGTTCCCTTTCTGCACCATCGATGGCCTTCATAACTTTCACATGTTCATAGGTTCATAGAATTATAGATTAGCACTAGGATAACTGCCCTAGTGGACCATTTCAAGTCTAGCCAATTACTCCATGTGTGAATCAAACCCTGCATCTTGTGTCTGTAAGGTAAACACTTTAAACATTATGCCAACCTCCCAACCCAGAAAAACAGGGGAAGGAATCAAACCATGTACACCAGGCTGCAGGACCTAGCTCATTAGCAGCACAGAGCCTTAATCCTCCAGGCTAATGGCCAGAGTTCCCTTACTGCACTCTGTTATGGCATTTATACCTTTAATAACTAGAGTCCCTTTACTGCACTGTCAATGGCCTTCATACCTTTAATGGGCCAGAGCTCCCTTACTGCAGTCTTTATGCCCTTTATAAATTTAATACACAGAGTTCCCTTAATGCACTCTCTATTCCTTTTATACCTTTAATACACAGAGTTACCTTAATGCACTCTCTATGCCCTTTACACCTTTAATACACAGAGTTCCTGTAATGCACTCTCTGTGCCCTTTACACCTTTAATACACAGAGTTCCCATAATGCACTATCTATGCCCTTTACACCTTTAATGCAGAGTTCCCTGAATGCATTCTCTAAACTCGTTACACCTTTAACACACAGTGCTCCCTTAATGCACACTGTGTGCCCTTTATACATTTAACACACAGGTTCCTTTAATGCACTCTCTGTGCCCTTTATACATTTAATACACAGAGTTCCCTTAATGCACTCTCTGTGCCCTTTATACCTTTAATACACAGAATTCCTTTACTGTGGTATCTATGTCCTTTATACCTTTAATGCACAGAGCTCCCTTAATGTATTCTCTATGTCCCTTATTCCTTTAATACACAGACCTCCCTTAATGCACTCTATATGTCCCTTATACCTTTAACAGACAGAGTTCCCTTCCTGTGGTATCTATGTTCTTTATACATTTAATACACAGAGCTCCCTTAATGCACTCTCTGTGTCCTTTATACATTTAGTACACAGATTTCCCTTAATGCACTCTCTATGCCCTTTATACCTTTAATACACAGTTACCTTAATGCACTCTCTGTGCCCTTTACACCTTTAACACACAGAGTTCCCTGAAAGCA
This sequence comes from Protopterus annectens, assembly GCF_019279795.1. NCBI lineage: Eukaryota > Metazoa > Chordata > Ceratodontiformes > Protopteridae > Protopterus > Protopterus annectens. The sequence goes on along the minus strand of NC_056733.1, from coordinate 1,119,444,855 downwards.
GTCTCTAAGTCCTTTACACCTTTAACACACAGAGCTCCCTTAATGCACACTCTATGCCCTTTATACATTTAGGTTCATAGGTTCATAGGTTCATACTAGGCTATCTGCCCTAGGGCATTTATAAGCCTAGCCAGAGTGTGTTTGGCTTTCGCCACCCATTTTAAATTAATTTTGCTATGCCCTTTTTCGAGGTTAGTATACTGTGCCTCTGTCTAACAGTGACACAGAAGTGATACCCGGGATAAACCTATGATCTCCCATCCACTCATCAAGATTCCTCTTGAAGAGAGTCAATGAGGGACTCTGCCTAACCTGGACTGGGATTTTATTCCAGAGTGAAGGGAGCCTCTGGGTTATGAATCTGTCCCTCCAGCATGTCCTATTTATTTCAGTGCTGAGGTTCAAGTCTCTTGAGCGTGTAGCTTGATGGGATTTGGATTTTTTGAGGTGCAGCATGTCCCTTAATTCAAGGTTGGACATGGCCTTATACGTCAGGCACAGGTCACCTCTGAGCAGGCGGTATGCCACTGAGTAGAGCTGGAGTTTCTTTAACCGGGCAGCATATGGCATCTGTTTGAGCCCTTTCATCCTCTTGGTGAGGTACTTTTGGAGTCTTTCCAGTTGCTGCAGATGTTTGGTAAGGTACATCCCAAAAGGGGCATTGTACTCGATTATGGGCCTGATGAGGGATGAGTAAAGAGGCACGATGACCTCCCCTAATCTAGATGTGAATCCCTTCATGATTAGGTGGGCTATATAAAATGTTTTTCTAACCACTTTGGCCACGTGGTTGTCAAATGAGAGATTGCTATCAACTTGGGTCCCCAGGTCCCTAATTACTTCTTCTGTACTTAATGGATTACCACCTATGTGGTAATTTGTGGGCACTTTGTTTTGCCAAAGGGATGACTATATACTTTTGGCGTTTAGCTTGAGGCCATGGCTCTGGCACCAGTTGTCTGTTTCTATGAGGCCCTTTTGGAGGATGCTTGTGTCGGCTGGAGAGTCGATTATGGCGCCCAGTTTGCAGTCATCTGCGAACTTGGTCAGCCACAGTCCTTCCGTGTTGGCCTGTACCTCCGAGAAATATATACCAAACAAGAGAGGTCCCAGGACTGAGCCTTGTGGGACGCCACTTGTAACTGGTTTGGAGACTGACATGGCTCCAGCAATTCTAACCATGTGGGTTTTGTCCTTGAGCCAGTTTGGAACCTATCTAGTGACATAGGGGTTTATATTTAAGCTGGTGAGCTTATCTATAATGCCCGAGTGAGGTATTGTATCGAAGGCTTTTGCGAGGTCCAGATAGGCTGTGTGGACCACCTTCCCTTCGTCAATGGCCTTGGTGACTGTTTCAAAGAAGTCAACCAAGTTTAAGAGGCAGGATCTGCCCTTAACAAAGCCAAACTGGGTAGGATCCAGTGTCTGTAGGTCTCCAATATCTTTATTTATGAGGTCCATGATGATCCTTTCCATAGCTTTGCAGACCAAGCTAGTCAGGCTTATGGGGCAATAGTTTCCAGGGTCCGTTGAGGCACCACCTTTGTGGAGAGGGACCACTGTTGCTGTACGCCACTCTTTGGGTACATATCCTGTAGTAAGGCTGAGATTGAACAGTAGTTTTATGTTTGGGTTTAGCTCTTCTTGGAGTTCATGTAGGATGCAGCCTGGGACACCGTCTGGTCCCATTGATGCTGTGTTTTTGCTTTGGAGAGGGCGGCTCCCACCTGAGCATCTGAGATGTCAGGGGCAGCACTCTGCTGGGATAGATATTTGCCCTTTTGGTGGGGAGGGGAGAAGTTTGCGCTGAACCTGTCAGCTAGGATGTTGGCAATGTCTGTGGGATCAGTGTATTTTTTGTCATTTTGGACTAATTCTGAGCATATCTGGGAATTCCCACCCAGGTTCCTAACATAACTAAAGAAAGCCTTGTGATTATCCTTAGTGTCCTGTGCAATTTTTCTCGAAGCTGGCCTTTGACGATTTTATGAGTGCCCTTAGTTTTTTGCTAATACTGATCAGAGATGCCTTCCCTTTTTGGGATTTTGTTCTTTCATGTAGTAGCTTCCTCCTTCTATTGTATAGTTTGTTTATGGCTGGGGTCCACCAGACAGGTCGTCTGCCTTTGGAGGATTGGGTCTTGGTTTTATTTGGGATTGCATGATCCATGCATTCCTGAAGGTGTTCATAGAATGCATTTATAAAGGATTCTGCGGTCTGGGCGTATTTTCCACAGGCCGGGGCTTTGAAGGATTCCACCTCGGTTTTGAGGAGTGTGAAATTTGCTTTAGAGAAGTTTTTCACTGTGGTTTTCTGGGCAGGGGGTGGGGTCGGGATGTGAATATCCAGTGAGATCAGTTTATGGTCTGATCTTACCAATGAGGATACACTTCTGGTCTGGAGCATAGAGTCCCCATGTTGGTGATGATCAGGTCCAGTATGTTTTCCCTCTTGTGGGAGTGGTAACAAGTTGTTCCATAGCATTTGAGTTTATGAATTCTAGGAACCTTTGGGCAAGGGTGTTGGAGCTAGAGTAATGCTCCCAATCTATGTTTGGGTAGTTGAAGTCGCCCAATATAATGGTGTTGAGAGACCTTCATATTTTCCAGTGTTCTCAGGAAGGCCGAGTGGGGTTCCTGGGTTTGGGAGGGTGGTCTGTAGCAGGCTATAAACTGGAAGGCAGTTTTACCCACTGTTAGTTGCACATGGATAGTCTCTGATGCTTCGTGCTTTGCCACCAACCTGGAGGTGTGGGTATCTTTGATGAATATCGATACTCCCCTCCTTTTGTGGTTCAGTCCAAGTTTTGGGGCAAAAGCATGGTATGAGGTATAACCTGGTAGTGCTGGGGTGCTCTCGGAGTCCTGAACCAGGTTTCTGTTACTGCACAGATATCGATGTTCTCCATGCTAAGGAGAGTTTTGAGTCGTGCATCTTGAGGTTTAGACTTCTAGCATTGAGTAGCATTACTCTTAGTTTCTTATCCCTTGTGATACCTATGGAGGTGGGTTTGTCTTTTGAGCCTTGCCTAAAAAAGGCACTATGGGGGTAGCAAGAGCCTTTGCCAATATCCGAAAGCCCAGGGGTGACAGGTGCAAGCCGTCCCTAGCAAAGCATCATGGCTTGTCGTGCATATCATCCCAAGTTGACAGGCATTGGATCCCCTTTGAATGACACCAATACTTAAGCCAATTGTTGAAATTGATCATCTTGTCTTCATATTGTGGCATCATTCTTGGTGAGGGTAAGATGCTACTCAAGGTCAGGGTCACACCAGCCTGGGCTACATGCTCAGAGAGCTCCTCTATGTCTCTTTTCATGTAGTCCAGGGAGGTACATCTCAGGTCATTCACACCAGCATGGACAATGACTGAGTCATATTTGTACTTGCCTTGGAGTGACCTGAGTGCTTGTGTTATGTGGCGGATCCTAGCGCCAGACAGGCTGCTCACGGTGAACTTCTCCTTGTTCAGCCTGGTGAGCGGGACGTCAGTGTGCCTGACGATATAGTCACCTATTACAAGTGTATCAGGTGTGTTGTTTAGCCTTAAGGGCTGTGACTGTTTGGCACACTGGCTTTGTGAGATATGTGTTGCACGTGTTTTGTTTTGGGGTAGCGGTTGCTTGGGTGTCTGCTTTGGAGGTCTCTGCTGCTTAGGCAGATCTTTATTTAGAGCCTCCGAGTATGTTTTTGTGTGATTATGTGTTTGGTTTGCTGTCGTGGTAGGTCTATGTGAGACTGGAATTGTAGTGAGTGTGGTTTCCTTCTCCTCCTGACTGGTTATGCCAGTACTGAGTTGAGAGAGCTTAGTCTACAGTTTGGCTATATGGTTGCATCTCTCACATGTGTTGGAATTTGTTGGGAGGAGGAGACCCTTAATGCACTCTCTGTCCCCTTTATACCTTTAATACACATGGTTCCCTTAATATACTCTCTGTGCCCTTTATACCTTTAATACACAGAGTTCCCTTAATGCACTCGGTATGTCCCTTATACCTTTAAAACACAGAGCTCCCCGAATTTACTCTCTGTGCCCTTTATACCTTTAATACACAGAGCTCCCTTAATGTACTCTCTGTGACCTTTATGCATTTAATACACAGAATTCCCTTAATGCACTCTCTATGCCCTTTACACCTTTAACCCTTTAACATGCAGAGCTCCCTTAATGCACTCTCTATGCCCTTTATACCTTTAATACACAGAGATCCCTTAATTCACTATCTATGCCCTTTATACCTTTATAGGTTCATAGGTTCATATGTTTACTAGGCTAATGACCACAAGGGTTTTTTTAAGCCTAGTCATGCATCCCGAATCTTTGACAAGTTCTGATACCCTTGATAAGAGTAAGCATGGGCCTGGGAGATGATCCATTAGAGACAAAGTTGCCAAACCAGGAATGAATTTCCGGTTTCCCATCCAATTGTCCAAGTTGCACTTGAATTGGGTTAGGGAGGAACTCTGTTTCACAAGGATGAGGAGCCTGTTCCACAGAAGGGGTAGTCTCTGGGATACATACCTATCTCTCCATCAGGTCCTATTTATATCACAGGCAAGGTTTACATCTTTAAAACAGGTAATTATGGTGCTGTTTGTTTTGTGGATAAGCAGGAGGTCCATCAGAGTGAGGTCTGACAACCCCCTGCATGCCAGGCATAGATCTCCCCTCAAACGCCTGTAAGAGACAGAATACAAAGATAGGGCTTTGAGGCGGTCTGCATTGAACATATTACTTACTCCCTGTATTTTTTTAGTGAGGAACCTCTGTGGACATTCCAGTTGTTGGATATGCCTGGTTAGGTACATACCAAAGGGGGCATTGTACTCAATGATAGGTCTGATGAATGCTGAATATTGTGGAATGTTGACTTGCTTGGACTTAGATGCCATACCTTTGTTTATAAGTTGCGCAACATAGAATGATTTCCTCACCACTGTAGACACATGATGATCAAAGGCCAGATTACTATCTATGTGTGTCCCTAAGTCCCTGATTACTGGGTCAGCTCTAAGGGGTGTTTTGTCAATATGATAGTTACCAGGGATAGATGACTTCCCAAAGGATACTATTATATATTTCTTGGCATTAATTTTAGTCCATGGCTCTGACACCAGTTGTTTGTCTGTGTCAGCCCCTCCTGCAGAACATTCGTGTCAGTGTTGGATTCAATGACAGCTCCTAATTTGCAGTCATCTGGAAATTTTGTCAGCCAGAGACCACTGACATTGGCCTTGACTTCTGAGAAGTAAATGCCAAAAAGGAGCAGTCCAAGGACTGATCCCTGAGGGATTCCACTTGTGACTGGCCTCTTTGTAGAGGTGGACACCCCAATTCTAACATCCTGGGTCCTGTCTGTAAGCCAGTTGACTATCCACCAGTTGACATATGGATTTGTACTTAACCTCTTGAGTTTGTCAACAATACCTGAGTGGGGTATTGTGTCAAATGCCTTGGCTAGGTCAAGGTAGGCAGTGTGAATGACTTTGCCCTTATCCATTGCTTTGGTGACCTTCTCAAAGAAGTCCACCAGGTTGAGTAGGCATGATCTGCCCTTAACGAAACCAAACTGGGTTGGGTCCAGTGTCTGGAGGTTTACTATATCTCTACTGATCATATCCATGGTAATTATTTCCATGGCTTTACATACAAGATTAGTGAGACTTATGGATCTGAGGTTCCCAGGGTCTGTAGATGGCCCACGCTGTGCAGAGGATGACTATTGTCTTTCTCCATTCATGAGGCATGAAGCCTGTTTGGAGGCTACAGTTAAACAGTAATTCTAGAGACCCTGATAGGTTATGTTTCATGCTATTTAGAAGGCATCCTGGGATATTGTCTGGGCCCATTGATGCAGTGTTCTTGGTCTTAGAGAGAGCATTAAGGGCCTGTTCCCTAGTGATAGTAGGAGGAGTTATATTTGAAGAGGGGTAAAGTTTGAACTGAATTTATCAGTCAGGAGGTTTTCTATATCTTCTGGCTCGGTATAGGTGGCTCCATTTACAATGAGCTCTGCAAACAATTGTGTATTGCCTTTGAGGTTGCGGACATAGCTAAAGAATGCTTTGTGGTTGACCTTGGTGTGGGAGGCCAAACTTACCTCAAATTTGGCTTTGGTAGACTTTATTTGTCCTCTGAGTTGCTTTAGTTTAATGAGTGCTTTTATCCTGTTGGGTGCTGCACCTCCTAATTTTTGCCATGATGTTCTTCCTCCTGTTATGCAGACAACTGATTTTGTGATTCCACCAGGGTGGCTTGTTTTTTTTAATTAGTTCTGTACTTCTTCCTGGTGGGTACAGCTGCCTCTATGCAACTATTAACATGCTTGTACAGAGTTTCTGTGAACAGTTCTGCATAGGCAGAAGTGTTCTCAGGATTTATGGGGCTTGAAATTTTGCCAGGTTCTCACTTAATAGCATGAGGTTAGCCTTAGAATAGTTCCTGAATATTCCAGGTTGAGCTGGGGGTCCAGGTTTTATTTTTACTTCAAAGGAGACCATATTGTGGTCTGACCTTACCAGAGAAGGCATTACAGTAGGGGGTGTGCACAGTCTCCCATATTAATGAGGACCAGATCCAGTATGGTTGCACCCCTGGTTGGTGTATTGACTATCTGGTCCAGGGAGTTTGTGTTTACAAAATCCAGGAATCTCTGTGCATGTATGTTTGGTGTCATATAGCATTCCCAGTTAATAGTGGGGTAATTAAAGTCACCCATGAATATGGCATTGAGTTGGATGGTTAGTGTTCCTAATACGTTTAAATACATGGTATTGGTTTCCTGGGTCATAGAGGGGGACATATAGCTTGCAAGGAAGTGGTACTGGATTTTATTTATGGTGATATGAATATGGATCAGCTCAAGTGCATTGTCCTGTTTGACTAGCCTTGAAGTATATTTATTTTTGATGTATGTAGAAACACTTTCACCTTTAGTCCCTGCCTGTGAAGTAGCTGGCCTAAATGTGTGGAAGGCATTACAACCTTGCACTCTTGGTGTGCTCTCTGCGGCTTTAAACCATGTCTCAGCAACCACACAGACATCAGCATTTTCTAGGGTAAAGAGAGCTTCTAGGGAGTGGAGTTTTTTGTTTAGTCTCCTAGTATTGAGCAGTAATACCTTTAGATTTTCTTGGTTTTGATTTGCTATGTTGGAAGTACTTTCAGTTTGGCATTGCCTAAAAAAGGCACTAAGGGAAGACAATGTTTTAGCTAATATTCAAAAGCCTAGAGGTGAGAGGTGCAGACCTTCCCTGGCAAAGCAGCATGGTCTGTTGACCATCTCCTTCCATGCTGACAAATATTCACCCCCTTAGAATGACACCAGAAACTAAACCAATTATTAAAGTCAATCATCTTTTGTTCATATAGTGGCATCATCCTTGGAGAAGGTAAAATGCTGCTCAATGCTAGGCTCATACTAGCCTGAGACACATATTCCAAGAACTCCATGATATCTGTCTTCATATAGTCTAGGGAGGTACATCTCAGGTCATTTACTCCCACATGGAATATGACTGAGTCATATTGGTAATTGTGGTCCAATGAGTGCATGAGTAATGTGAAGGATCCTAGCCCCTGATAAGCAACTGACCATAACTTTCTTCTTACTCAGTCTGGTGAGAGTGTGTCTCATGATGGAGTCTCCAATGACTAGAATGTTGGACTGCGTGGTGACTTGCCTTATGGGCTTAGAGGTAGAGACTCCATGAGATGTAGCTCTATGTGTTGATGTGGGTGTTGTTTAGAAAGAGCACATTTGGGGCTGCTGAGGGTATTTGTTATGTGTACTTCATCTAGGAGGTCTTAGTGGTTTAGGAAGGTTACACGTAAGTGCCTCAGCATATGTGTATCTGTATGTCTGCTTTGAATTTTGTGTGAAGGGTGCAGCGTCTGTACTACTGACAACCTTATTGACATTAGGATTACTTTTATGTGAGAGCTTTGCCTCCAGTGACATTGTGCAAATACATCTCTCACATACCATATCAGTTTGCTTGAGAATTAACTGGTTGTCAGTAAACAAGAGGCAATTTCTACATTGCATCAGGATGCCCATATCCCCCAAGCCAGTAATGGAGACAGTAGGAAAATTCATATCCATGGCAACAGACCCTTTTTTATTGATTAGACAGTTGGAGTGAGAATATCAATCACTGTCAAGAGTATCCGGTTTGCAACTATGTGGACAGTGCTTGTCACTGCATACACAGAGTTCCCTTAATGCACTCTCTATGTCCTTTATAACTTTAATACACAGAGCTCCCTTAATGCACTCTCTGTGCTCTTTATACCTTTAATACACAGAGCTCCCTTAATGAACTCTTTATGATCTTTATACCTTTAATATACAGAGTTCCCTTAATGCACTTTCTATGCCCTTTATACATTTAATACACAGGATCCCTTAGTGCAATCTCTATGTCCTTTATACATTTAATACAGAGTTCCCTTAATGCACTTTCTATCCCCTCTTTATACATTTAATACAGAAGAGTTCCCTTAATGTACTTTCTATGCCCTTTATTCCTTTAATACACAGAGATTCCTTAATGTACTTTCTGTGCCCTTTATACTTTTAAAACACATAGTTCCCTTAATGCACTCTCTGTGCCCTTTATACATTTAATACACAGAGTTCCTTAATGCACTGTCTGTGCCCTTTATACCTTTAATACACAGAGTTCACTTAATGCACTTTCTATGCCCTTTATATATTTAACACACAGGTTCCCTTAATGCACTTTCTGTGCCCTGTATACCTTTAATACACAGAGCTCCCTTAATGCACTCTCTATGTACTTTATACCTTTAATACACAGAGCTCCCTTAATGCACTCTCTATGTACTTTATACCTTTAATACACAGGGTTCCCTTAATGTACTCTCTATGTACTTTATACCTTTCATACACAAAGTTCCCTTAATGCACTCTCTGTCCTTTATACCTTTAATACACAGAGTTCCCTTAATGCACTCTCTGTGTACTGTATACCTTTAATACACAGTGTTCCCTTACTGCGCTATCTATGTACTTTATACCTTTGATACACAGAGTTCCCTTAATGTACTCTCTATGTACTTTATACCTTTCATACACAAAGTTCCCTTAATGCACTCTCTGTCCTTTATACCTTTAATACACAGAACTCCCTTAATGCACTCTCTGTGTACTTTATACCTTTAATACACAGTGTTCCCTTACTGCGCTATTTATGTACTTTATACCTTTGATACACAGAGCTCCCTACTCTGCTACCTATTTCCCTGTCTGCACTCTCTATACCCTTTCTTTTTCAGTGACTCTCCCTCTTGGACCCATGGAACAAAACCATAACACTTCCTATATTGTTTTCTCTCGGGTTCCTATCATAAGAGCAAATGCTTAAATTAGTGAACGGTCTTATATTGAACTTTAAAAAGCAAAACCTGAAAATGTCGAAGGCACAGAACATCGATTTTTTTTTCCCAAAGAAAAAAAATCGATGGGGGATTCTCCGGACTTTGCTGTTTTCTCCACTGTAGTGCGATCTCAAAATTGGTATATTTAATTTTGGGGGGGGCAAAGCCCCCATTTTATTTTGCCTGTACATTGTTTTTTTTTTGGATCAGTGAATTGTTTCCCTGGGAAAAAATTTGCTGATCTGTTCCTTCAACATTTTAAGGTTTCGCGTTTTTAAGTTCGATAGAACAGCATTCGCTATTTTTAGCGTTTGATCTTGTGATATAGACGCTTTCTCTCTTCCTCTAAAGATTGATCTCTAAATAGTAACCCCCAAAATAATGTCCCTAATGAATGTTATCTCTTTATTTATACAAAAATATATGGTTTATACTCTGTATGTCATTTTGTTCTCTCTGCTACACCACCAAATGGAAAAGAATCTACACTACAACTGATAGACTCATAAGGTCACCTTGTAAATGAGATTTATTTATTTATTATTTATTTGCTTTTGTTAACCAGGAAAGTTCACTGGGCTGAACTGAGCCCATTTTCAGTGGAGTCCCGGGAAGAAAAGCTCCAAAAAAAAACCAATGTACATAATTAAGAGATTATTTAGAGAGTTAATAACAGCATTTAACAATATACAATAGAATAATATAGGATTCAGAAGTGACACAGTATTTATTATATTATATATATATATATATATATATATATATATATATATATATATATATATATTCTTATATGCTTTGTAATATATAGACACTGCTGAAATACTCATGTACTCTTGAAATTAATGTACACTGTTTAAAATATCATGTAGTCTGTAAATTCTTGCATACTGTTTGTACACTTTCATTCTATGTATAATTTTGCTATTTTTTTGTATAAAATATTCCCTGGCCTCTGCTGAAAAATGGTTTAAATAAACCCAGTCTGTATTTCCTGGGAAACAAAGGCAAAATAAATAAAATAAAAACTTTTATGGATTAGTGAGCCGTCTTGGACTGAACTATTTTATTTAATTGTACTACTTACCATATGTAACTATTTTAAAGGTACTGCTTATTTTGTAACAGTAAATGTGAGATTCTGTGCACGTCCTGCTCAAGATGTCACTAAGTCATCAAATGCTCAATCACTTTTAGACAGCTAGTGAACTAACAATCATATATATTTGTGTTTTTAAAGGTAGAAACTACCTTTAAAATTACACTGAGTTTTGATATTTATACAATTTACAACTTGTCTATTAAACTATCTGGAGAGTTATGACTTACTGAGAGTTTATAAGCTGTCATACCTTAGTCTTGTGAATGTGTGTGTGTGTGTGTGTGTGTGTGTGTGTGTGTGTGTGTGTGTGTGTGTGTGTGTGTGTGTGTGTGTGTGTGTGTGTGTGTGTATATATATATCTGCATATGCCTTTATTACTACAGGCTGGTAGGGCACTTAAACTGAGACGTTGTTTAAGCTGCTCATAGACATGTAGCTCACAACCTAATAACATTCATCACTATGCACAGCATGCATGGTTATGAATTAAATTATTCTAGAACAGTGCAACTTACCCTAGCTGAGGAGTACAAAATTGCTCTTCTGCAAGCTATGCATGAATCCCAGCCATGAATGCTGTTTTGAAGTTTTCTTTTGGCCTAGAAATTCATTTTCCCCTGATGAGATGGCTTAGTAGCCAAATACAGACAACAGGAAGCTGTCCCTTATTTGGACTAAAGCAGGTGGTGGACGTCAGACACAGAAAGCAAAGCAGGAGCTTCCTGCTGCTGACAATTCTGTTGGCTTGGAACTATGACAATGGCTCCTGCTGACCCCTGGCCAAGATTCTTCAAGACTCATATGCAGTGGAAATGGTTGTTAGACGTTTAGGACCCCTTTCTCCCTTATGAGTTAACAGAGTCTTTGTGCTGTGTTTGCTGAAGCTCAGTGATTTCCTATTAAGCTTCTGATGGAGAATTTCTATGTATGTTTTGCTAATACTTTTGGACTGGCTATACTGTGGATATGCAGTTCACTGGGATGTTTGGTAAGATTATTGTTTTTATTATACAGGTGAAATGTTTAGGGGTGGGAAGGTCATGGATACAGGTGAAATGTTTAGGGGTAGGGAGGTCATGGATACAGGTGAAATGTTTACGGGTGGGAGGTTATGGATACAGGTAAAATGTTTAGGGGTGGGAAGGTCATGGATACAGGTGAAATGTTTAGGGATAGGGAGGTCATGGATACAGGTGAAATGTTTAGGGGTAGGGAGGTCATCGATACAGGTGAAATGTTTACGGGTGGGAGGGCATGGATACAGGTGAAATGTTTAGGGGTAGGGAGGTCATCAATACAGGTGAATTGTTTAGGGGTGGGAGGTCATGGATACAGGTGAAATGTTTATGGGTGGGAGGTCATGGATACAGGTGAAATGTTTAGGGGTGGGAGGTCACCGATACAGGTGAAATGTTTATGGGTGGGAGGTCATGGATACAGGTGAAATGTTTAGGGGTAGGGAGGTCATGGATACAGGTGAAATGTTTAGGGGTGGGAGGTCATGGATACAGGTGAATTGTTTAGGGGTGGGAGGTCATGGATACAGGTGAAATGTTTACGGGTGGGAGGTCATGGATACAGGTGAAATGTTTAGGGGTGGGAGGTCACCGATACTGGTGAAATGTTTATGGGTGGGAGGTCATGGATACAGGTGAAATGTTTAGGGGTAGGGAGGTCATGGATACAGGTGAAATGTTTAGGGGTGGGAAGGTCATGGATACAGGTGAAATGTTTAGGGGTAGGGAGGTCATGGATACAGGTGAAATGTTTACGGGTGGGACGTCATGGGTACAGGTAAAATGTTTAGGGGTGGGAGGTCATGGATACAGGTGAAATGTTTATGAGTGGGAGGTCATGGATACAGGTGAAATGTTTAGGGGTAGAGAGGTCATGGATACAGGTGAAATGTTTAGGGGTGGGAGGTCATGGATACAGGTGAAATGTTTAGGGGTGGGAGGTCATGGATACAGGTGAAATGTTTAGGGGTGGGAGGTCATGCATACAGGTGAAATGTTTACGGGTGTGAGGTCATGGATACAGGTGAAATGTTTAGGGGTAGGGAGGTCATGGATACAGGTGAAATGTTTAGGGATGGGAGGTTATGGATACAGGTGGAATGTTTATGGGTGGGAGGTCATGGATACAGGTGAAATGTTTAGGGGTGGGAGGTCATGGATACAGGTGAAATGTTTATGGGTGGGAGGTCATGGATACAGGTGAAATGTTTAGGGGTAGGGAGGTCATGGATACAGGTGAAATGTTTAGGGGTGGGAGGTCATGGATACAGGTGAAATGTTTACGGGTAGGAGGTATTGGATACAGGTGAAATGTTTATGGGTGGGAGGTCATGGATACAGGTGAAATGTTTAGGGGTAGGGAGGTCATGGATACAGGTGAAATGTTTATGGGTGGGAGGTCATGGATACAGGTGAAATGTTTAGGGGTAGGAAGGTCATGGATACAGGTGAAATGTTTACGGGTGGGAGGTCATGGATACAGGTGAAATGTTTATGGGTGGGAGGTCATGGATACAGATGAAATGTTTAGGGGTGGGAGGTCATGTATACAGGTGAAATGTTTACAGGTGAGAGGTCATGGATACAGGTGAAATGTTTAGGGGTGGGAGATTATGGATACAGTTGAAATACTTAGGTCATGGATACAGGTGAAATGTTTAGGGGTGGGGAGATCATGGATACAGGTGAAATGTTTATGGGTGGGAGGTCATGGATATAGGTGAAATGTTTACGGGTGGGAGGTCATGGATACAGGTGAAATGTTTAGGGGTGGGGAGGTCATGGATATAGGTGAAATATTTAGGGGTGGGAGGTCATGGATACAGGTGAACTGTTTATGGGTGAGGAGGTCATGGATACAAACGATGTTGATATGCTGGTCATTTGCAGTACTGGTATTGATCAGGTGGATTGCATGACTGCCACTGTGTTCAACAGTCAAATATGTCACACTATTGACATGTCTTCTCTTGTATAACCTGTAAGGGAGCAATACTGTTGCATACATATATATCTATCTCTCTCTCTCTCTCTAAATATATATATATATATATATATATATATATATATATATATATATATGTGAGTGTATTTGTATATATATATATATATATATATATATATATATATATATATATGGGTCTACCTTGTATCAACAAAAGTATATTTAATCAAATTTTACTTACCCGACACCACTTCTACGAAACGTCACTAAACCGAAAGCACGGACTGCCGAAATCCTTTCCCTGTGAATGGAACCACTTAGCCACAATGGTGAACTTTGCCCTTTCTTCAGTGTACTGTGATCTCAGACTTGGTATATTTAAGTACGGGGGAGTGTGGGGGCTATGTCCCCCACTTTGGTGAGTTTAATTTTGGTCTTTTTTTTCCCATGGTGTCCAAGTGATTCCTTACACAGGGAAATAATTTTGGCAGTCCGTGCTTTCGGTTTAGTGAAGTTTCAGAAAAGTAGTGTCGGGTAAGTAAAATTCGATTAAATGTACTTTTGCTGATACAACCTAGACCCATATATATATATATATATATATATATATATATATATATATATATATATATACACACACACACACACATATATATATACATATAGTAGAAATACATTTCACTGAATCTCATTTTGTTGAATCACAAATTTGTGCAAGAAATCAGTAAAAAGTCATTTTATTGAAAAACAATTCATAGTAAACTGTAAAGGTCTATAATCACTGTTGGTGTATTTTTTGTTTTTGCACCCAGCAGTGATTCGATGTACATATTTTCTCCTTTATTCCACTGTTAAGTGACCATGGAGTTAGTGTATTTAAATAAAGGTGTATCTGAGGGGTCAACACACCACATGGGAGGTACAGAGAGGCTTGTTCTCCTGCAAAAAAATAAAAATAAAACTTAAGAAACATTGCTTTAATGAAGTTTTCTGTGAAATATGATTCTATAAGATGTGTTTTAGTGAAATGTGTTTTTCAGCAAATTTGTTTCATTGATCTGTGATTCAGGGATACGGATGTGAGATTCAGTAAAAACAACCACAGTCATTTTTATCTCTATATCTATATATAACTTTTGTCAGCACTGAGATTAAGACACACTGTGATGATGGTCATGTTACTTACAGGAGGCCTGGATTCCCATAGTCCCTTTAGTCTTGATTTTCCTGAGGTGCAGTACAGCGATTTGCTGGCAAGGTGATGCGTCAGCACCTTACTGGAAGTACCATTGTTGCTACAGTGTTTAGCATTGTGTTGAAAGACAGAACGTCATAGAACATTTGTTAGATGGAGGTTTTATGTATAGCTTTGGTTGGCTGATTGCTATACAGACTCCCCAGTCTCTTCTGGAAAATATCATATGTGATGCTCCTTATCGAAGCTGACATAGTGTGATGGTAGACTGTTCATAGAGCCTAGACTACAGTTCATTATAAACAGTGAAGTTAAGATGATAACATTTGCAGTAATTCTTGTTCAACTAGTTTCATAACTGAGTAAAATAATTAATGGTCCTGTGGTGTGGTTAACTCATGTCTCTAAAACAGTTGCATCTGCCCTCATTAGAAAGAGGTTTTTATTGTGATTTCTGGAATGAGTTGAGGAAATTACCCTTACACATCCTGGAACTTGCAGCAACTGTAACAAAAGCACATGCACAAAAAATAGAAAAAAAAAAACACCAATAAACCAACTTCTCTTAAAAAAACAGCACTACTAAACAACTTACCACCTCCCCCTTTTATTCAAAATATAAATCAACGCAAATACAAAAACAAAACCATTGGCCAATGAAATGAGAACTTGACAAGAAATAATATTTCTACATACTTATAAGATCCACTTTGGCTGCTTGAGTTCCATTTAGTCAACCAGTTTTGAAATTATTTTGTTTCTCTGACTGTTAATTTCACTGATTAGTATGCTTGTATTAGAGCTGTTTGTATGCTGTAGTTCACATAGTGAGACTTTTATAGTAGAAATGCAGTTCATTCTGGGAGGTTGAATCTAGTAGCCTCCTAAAAAAATGAACTGATCACTCTTTCTTCAAGGCATAGCGACCTTAGAGTGAAAATAAAAAATAAACATGAATATAATGAACTGAAATCAAGATGAGTGATAAAATGATTTTCTTTTTTGCCTTTAATATAATGCAATATTAAGCAAAAGAATGTAAAACAAGGTACATTTTGCAAAACACAGTAAATAAAATCCAATAAAATCAAGAGAAGACTACATTTTATATGTTTAAGACAGAAGGATAACTAAAAAGCAGAGAAATGAAACAATGACAATATATATATATATATATATATATATATATATATATGGGTCTAGGACTATTCACTGAAAGCACATTTCACTGAAAGTCAAATGACTGTGCACAAATCACTGAAAGCACAATTCATTGAAAACACAATTCACTGAAACACATTTCACTGAAAGTTATATATGGCCTTTTCCCCACTTTAGTGTGACCCTGGAGTTAGTATATATAGTAAGGGGTGGTGTGGGGGTCACCGCCCCCCCCCCACATTGGGGTGTGTAGCCCCCCCACATAGTTTGGATATATATTATGTTCAGAAAAGAGTAACTTATTGTAATTGCAAGCATCCATGTATATAGCTCAAAATATTTAAAATACGTGGGGGGCTACACCCCCCACACCCCCTTACTATATATACTAACTCCAGGGTCGCACTACAGTGGGGAAAAGGCCATATATAACTTTCAGTGAAATGTGTTTCAGTGAATTGTGTTTTCAGTGAATTGAGCTTTCAGTGAATTGTGCACAATCAAATGTGTTGCAGTGAAATGTGCTTTCAGTGAATAGTCCTAGACCCATATGTATATATACTTCAGAGCCAACCATACCACCCATGCCTAAACACAGCATTACTCACAGTCAGATATGATTTATATTTGGCTGTGGGTAATACTATATTTACATACTGTTGATACACAGACTATTTCAAGACCTTCTTCTGTTAAGTTACAGTTTGTTTAAACCCTAATATTTTATTGTATTTTTTTAAATTAACAAAGAAACAAGGACATTTACTTTATCATTAACTTTAGTTAATTACTGAAGCCCATGAACTAAAAGTCAGAAATGATGGTATACAACTCAATTTTAACTTAAGCATTTATGCTGCCAATTTACATATTTATAACAATGCAAAAAGTGCTAAATTCAGGGCTGAGTTGCCCGTACCTTACTTGGATAGCGGGAAGTTTCACCTGTGAGAGAGGAGAGCTTTGAGCAGCCTATCTATCCCTGGAGGAGTGGTCCCAGCACAGAAGTTTGTAGTCTGTTGGCCATTTTGGGCTAATTCCTGTCTCTTTCATTTCCCTGCCATAAAAGCCACCGCGTGGTTTTTGGCTTGTATTCAACTCAGCAAGCTCCTACCTGGTGTCATGCAGAGTCTACAAGCAGCAGAGAACTAAATAGAGACTTTTGGAGTGGTTTAATTACATTTTTCTGCTTTTTATACTTTGCTAGTGTGTTTTCCACCTAAACGCCAATTTTTCAGCGTTTATTATGATTTATAAGCTTGTACTTATCTGCGTTTGTACTTACCTGACTGCCTGCACTTTTTAAAGTCAGTTTTTGTTAAAAAGTTTGTTTAACTGTTGTAGGCTACACACTAAAGTGTGTTAGCCTTTCTGTGCATTTAAAGAAAGTCGTTTTATCTGTTATCACTGTATTTTCTGCTGTTTTCTGCCTTCTAAAAAAAAATATATATCTTTGCTTTTCCCACCTTCCTAAACTAGTGTAGTCCAGTTTTCAGGCTAGTGCTGAATTCAGGGCTGTGTTTCAGGTTTCTGAGTTGCCCATATCTTACTTGGATAGCGGGAAGTTTCACTGTTCACCTGTGAGAGAGGGGAGCTTTGAGCAGCCTATCTATCCCTGGAGGAGTGGTCCCAGCACAGAAGTTTGTAGTCTATTGACCATTTTGGGCTAATTCCTATCTCTTTCATTTCCCTCCCATATAAACCATGTTTGCACAGTTTTGTGCACCACGCAACATGGGTTAACTAGGGTTAAACTATTCCCGGCTCCACAAAGTCTACACTTCACTTTTTCCCTTGGAACTCTTTAAACTCTCAACCTAAGCACTCAGCCACACACCTAGCGCCCAGCACTAGCTAAAGCTAACAACAAGCACAACTCCAGCACTAGATTGTCCAGCAGGGCAAGGCTCTTTATTCATCCCAACCAGCCAAAGGTACAAAACAACCCACCCTATTATTCAGGCATGACCAAAGGGCAATTTCCAGTGTATTCTCCTGTCCAGCTAGTGAATCTGAGTATCATGGGTCAATGTCACAACTGTCTCATGTACACAGACAACCCTCTCCTACTACCACTCAACTCTAACACATGTGAGAGATGTAACTATACAGCCAAACTGGAGGCTAAGCTCTCTCCACCCATGACTGAAACAGTCAGTCAAGAGGAGAAGGTCAACACCTGCATCACACCTCCAGCTTCACATAGACCAAATATACAAGCACAGGCAAAAGATACACATAAACACACAAAATCATACTCGGAGGCTCTAACTAATAACTTACCAAAGAAACAGAGACCTCCAAGGCAGACTCCCAAACAACCCGCACCAGTACATCACATCACCAACCAAACAACACATAAACCACAAAATCAGTGTGCCACACACTCTCAGCCCTTAAGGCTAAGTAGCATACCTAACACACTAGTAATAGGAGACTCCATAGTCAGGCACACTGATGTCCCACTTACCAGACTGGACAAGGAGAAGGTTACGGTAAGCTGCCTGTCAGAAACCAGAATCCACCGCATAACACAAGCACTTAGGTCACTCCAGAACAAGTACAAATATGACTCTGTCATCATACATGTTGGTGTGAATGACCTGAGACGTACCTCCCTGGACTATATGAAAAGAGACATGGAAGAGCTCTCTGATCATGTAACTCAGGTGGGTATGACCCTGACCCTGACCCTGACCCTGAGTAGCATTCTGCCCTCACCAAGAATGATACCTCAGTATAAAGAAAAAATGATCAATTTCAACAATTGGTAAGCTTCTGGTGTCATTCAAAGGGGATCCAGTATCTGTCAGCCTGGGACAACATGCTCAATAAGCCTCGTTGCTTCGGAAGAGACAGCTTTCACCTGTCACCCCTAGGCTTTCAAATACTGGCCAAGGCTCTTGCTGTCCCCATTGTGCCTTTTTTAGGCAAGGCCCAAAAGTCAAACAGGCCACCATAACCAGCACAAAAAACAAGAAAATGAGGGTTATGCTACTCAATGCCAGGAGTGTAAATCTCAAAATGCACGCACTCGAAGCACTCCTCAGTATGGAGAATGTCGACATCTGTGCAGTAACAGAAACCTGGTTTAAGGCTCCAGAGAGCACCCCAGCACTACCGGGATACAACTCATACCACACATTTTGGCCACAGAACACAGACTGAGCAACAAAAGGAGGGGAATTATCCATATTCATCAAGGATACTCACACCTCCAGGTTAATGGCACAATATGATACTACAGAGATCATCCATGTGCAACTAACGCAAGGCAAAACTGAAATGCAATTTGTGGCTTGTGACAGCTCACCCTCCATGTCCCAGGATCAACACTCGACCTTCCTGGAGACACTGGAAAACATTAAGGTCCTACAAAACACCCTGATATTGGGCGATTTCAATTACCCCTCCATCAACTGGGAAAACTACTCTAGTACTAACTCCCAGGCCCAGCGATTCCTGGAATTTATCAACTCAAACGCCTTGGATCAGCTGGTAAACTCCCCAACCAGAGGTGGAAACATACTAGACTTGGTCATCACCAACATGAGTGACAGGTGCTCCACACCGGAGGTAAACCAGTCACTGGTTAGATCTGACCATAAACTAATCACACTGAATGTCCACACCCCATCATCTCCCCCACACAAGGAAACCTCAGTGCAAAACTTTCCCAAAGCCAACTTCACACAGCTCAAGACTGAGGTGGGTAGCTTCATACCCCCTACACCTATGGATAACTCCGTCCAAAATGCAGAAGTCTTTACAAATGCATTCTATCAACACCTACAAGGATGTATGGATCATGCCATCCCTAGTAAAACCAAGACTCACTCCTCCACGAGAAGGAAACCAGTCTGGTGGACCCCGGCCAGTCTGGTGGACCCCGGCAATCAACAAACTATACAATAGAAGGAGGAAACTAGTCCAGAAAAAAAACAAATCCCAAGAAGAGAAGACATCCCTGAGCAGTATTAGTAAAAAATGAAAAAATGTAGGTCCCTTATAAAATCTTCCAAGGCAAATTTCAAAAGAAAGATATCCAAGGATTCAAAAAATAACCACAAAGCCTTCTATGGCTATGTAAAGAATCTAAGTGGTAAATCACAGATATGCGCTGAGCTGATGCAAAATAGCACAAAATATACAGAACCTACAGACATTGCCAACATACTGGCAGATAAATTTAGTGCCAACTTCACCCCCCTATCACCCCCAAAAGGACCCATAGTAATACACGAAGAGTCCAGCATCCCTGAAATCACAAAAGCACAAGTAAAAATAGCCTTTACAAAAGCGAAAAACATAGCATCAATGGGGCCAGACGGAGTCCCAGGTTGCGTCCTGCACAAACTGCAAGATGAACTAAGCCCTCTCCTAAAGAAACTTTTCAACCTCAGCCTATCCACAGGCTACATGCCCATAGAATGGCGCACAGCAATGGTTATTCCACTTCACAAAGGGGGAGCAACAACTGACCCTGGTAACTATCGACCTAAAAGCCTGACCAGCCTGGTCTGCAAGGCTATGGAGCGTATCATCATGGAACTCATTAACAAGGACACAGGAGACCTCCAAACACTTGACCCAACTCAGTTCGGCTTTGTTAAGGGCAGATCATGCCTACTGAACCTGGTTGACTTCTTCGAAGCAGTCTCCAAAGCCATTGACGAGGGTAAGGTGGTTCATACAGCCTACCTAGACCTTGCCAAGGCTTTCTACACCATTCCTCACTCGGGTATCATAGACAAACTCATCAGCCTAAACATAAACCCCTACGTCATGAGATGGGTTGCCAGCTGGCTTACAGACAGAACCCACTTGGTAAGAATAGTGGGATCCATGTCCGAATCTAAACCAGTCACAAGTGGTGTCCCCCAGGGTTCAGTCTTGGGCCCGCTACTGTTCGGCATATATTTCTCAGACATACAGGCAAACACAAAAGGTCTATGGCTGACCAAATTTGCTGATGACTGCAAGCTGGGAACCATAATTGACACTCTGGCTAACACGGACATTCTCCAGAAGGGCATCACTGAGACTGACACATGGTGTCAAAGTCATGGCCTCAAGTTAAATGCCAAAAAATGCATAGTTATCCCATTTGGGAAGAACAAAACACCCACAAACTACCACATTAGTGGCAGCCCCCTTAATTCAGAAGAGGTAATAAGAGACCTGGGGACTCAGGTAGATAGTAATCTCTCATTTGACAATCACATCGCCAAAGTAGTTAGGAAATCCTTCTATGTAGCCCATCTAATTACTAAAGGGTTCTCATCAAGAAATAAAGAGGTAATAGTGCCCCTATACTTGTCACTCATCAGACCCGTCATAGAGTACAATGCCCCTTTTGGGGTGTACCTCACAAGACAGCTGGAGTGACCACAGAAGTACCTCACCGAGAGGATCACAGGCCTCAAACATATGCCATATGCAGCCAGACTGAAAAAACTCCGGCTTTACTCAGTGGCATACCACTTGCTCAGAGGTGATCTCTGCCCAACCTACAAAGTCATGTTCAACTCAGAATTGATGGACATGCTCCACCTAAAGAAATCCAAGTCACTATGAGCCACACGCTCCAGTGAGCTAAACCTCGACACTACAATAAATAGAACATGCTGGAGAGACAGATTCCTGTCACAGAGACTCCCCACGCTTTGGAACAAAATCCTTAATTACATTAGACAGAGCACCTCAATATTACTCTTCAAGAAGAACTTTGACGAGTGGATGGGAAATAGAAAGTACACCCCAGGGATCACGTCTATGGCTCTGCTTGACAGAGGCGCAGCTAACTAATTTATGGGGTGGCGAAAGCTGACACTTACGGGCTAGGCTTATAAATGCCCTTGGGCAGATAGCCTAGTATCTACCTATGAACCTATGAACCTAAGAAGTTTAACTAACAGCGCAGAAGATATTCCTTACTAAAGGGATATTCTGCAGAGGATAGTTGAATGTCCGGCCAGCATACCAAAGCCTTAGCACCTTACAGGCACCAAATGTCAGATGTGTGTCATACATTTAAGGTATAAGAAACATAGGTGGTGTATGGGCGCCTAATCCTCCGAACTGAATTGCTCGAGGAGAATCAGAGCAACCCAAAAGGATCCCATGTGCAATCAGAAAGAGGAGAAGAAACAGAACGGGGGAAAGAGTGAGAGACCGAATACTGCAACACTGAGAAATAGGACATCTACCGTTATGGTAATATCTTATACAACTGTACTACGTCCTTCTTTGTCATTGTTGCAGTATTCCTTACTAAAGGAAGAGTACAAAAGCTACTGGAAAGAATGAGAGGAGGAAGTCACAGAAGAACCCTCCAATAACCTATGCAGGATGGCCCTGGCAAAACCAGCTCTGGTCCTAGAAATCACATCCAACCTGTTGTGTTTAGTAGAAGTGTATACAGAAGACCAAGTAGCAGCTTCCAAAATGGATTGAGTAACCAGACCCTTGAAAAAAGCACCAGAGGGGGCTTGATGGTTAAGATGCTTACCTTGCAGATACAAGGCACAGGGTTTGATTCTCACATGGGATAATTGGCTGGGTTTAAAATGACCCGCAAGGGCAGCTAGTTTGCTAGACTTAAAAAGGCCCTTGTGGTTGTTAGCTTAGTAAATGCCTATGAACCTATCAACCTATGAACCTCCCTGGTAGAATGAGCATGAACAGAAGCTGAAAACTGCTTACCACAGAAATAATAACAAAAAAGAAATGGCCTTAGAAACTCAAGAGGAGATGGTTTGCTTAGAAACAGATAAACCCAATTTCTTGGAATGGAAGGAAAATGAAAGCTGAAAGTCACCATAACAATAAATCGATGCTGTCTGTTTCCATCCTTCCTTAATGTATGGGTCTTTTATCCAGCTTTGGTCACTTCTAAGCTTGGATCCATTGCTCAGGCTCCTCCCCGCACCAATAATCCCTGTGTGGAGAGTGGGCTACCTCAGTTCGAGTTTGCCCCCCAATAAAAGGGAATTTAAGAATATAAAGCTGCTGCCAGCCAAACAACTTAGCTGATCTAAATGCTGCCAACCTGTGAAAGGAGAGCAAAAGGGAAAGAAAAGACCTTCAGAAGCCAAGAGAAGGTCAGCTAGAGCCACCCTTGAAGGAGAACATGATAAAAAAAAACTTGGCATACAAAAAAATTAAGTTAGGAGATGGTGGGAGGGTAGCTGTAAAAGGACTGAAACAGGCAACATAGATATATCACTATGGTGAGTGCATAACCTTTGTATCGTACGTCTTCTGTCCATTCCTCAATGTATGTGACAGACCCCCCAGTATTTTCTTATTTTGAAGGCCTTATGGAAGGATACTCTGGAGCACACCTGAACCAAAGGAGGCTCTAGATCTGGATTGTATATCTAACTAATGCAAAGACATGCATCTGGAGCATTTCTTCCCAGGCCTCCGCTGAAAATAGGCTCTGTCCTAGTCAGACTTTCCTGGTCAACAAATGATAAAATAAAAATAAATAAAAAATATATACATAAATAAAGCTAAGAGTGTGAGATGAAGGCATATTCCATGGACCAGGTAGCTGAAGTATATGCCATCACTTGGAACACTAGAGAAGAAAGCTGTAGACAAAGTCACATATCTGATGGAATGAGCCTTTAGGGTTGAAAGAAATGGCAAACCTTTTTCTTGATAAACAAAGGAAATGCACTGTGACAACCAGCATAAGAGGGTGGCTTGGGACACTGCTTTTCCCAATTTAACGGAGACAAGGGCACAAGTAACTCATCAGATTTCCTGAAGGGTTTTGTTCAATGCAAATAAAAACATAGCTGATGATGAACATCTAGCAAACACAAAATTAACTTTCCCTTGTTCAAAAAATTTGGGAAGAACACTGGAAGATTTTTGGACTAACTAGTGGATGATTCAGAAGCCACCTTAGGAAGAAAAGAGGGGTTAGTTTTCAGGGACACTATGTCCTTGTGAAAAATTAGGTAGGGGCGTTTTGAGGATAGATTGTGTAGCTCAGAAATTCTCCTGGCAGAAATGATAGCCACCAGAAATAAAGTCTTCCATGATAAAAAAGTTCATATCAACCATAGCAGCACATTCAAATGGGGGCCCAGTCAAAGCCTGCAGCACAATAGTAATACCCCATGGAAGGACTGGATCTCTAAGTGGAGGAAGTAGTAGAAAGATACCTTCGAGGAAAGCCTTGGATAATCTGAGAGATGCAACAGGCATATGATTTTCACCCAAATGGAAAGAGGATATTGCAGATAACTGTACCTTGATTGTGGAAGAGCTGACTCCACATTAGAAAAGGTGTGTGTGAGGAAGTCCAAAATTGCTGGAAGAGGGGCTGAAAAAGGATCAATATTTTTTTTTCAGTCACCCACACAGAAATCCTTTTCCTTATGAATTTTTGTAGTCAAGGGTTTTTGGGAAGATGACAAAATATGGAAAACTGAAGATTAAAAACCTAGACTGCCAAACCATCATTGGAACTGGAGAAGCTATGTGGTCAGTTTGAGGGAATGAATGTTTGGGTAAGGTGACCTTGATGGGGAAGATAGAAGATCTAGGTCTGAGCCCAGTACCCAGGGGGTGGACTAGATGAGGCCAGAGGAAGGGAAACCAGACCTGACAAGGCCATTAAGTGGTATGATGAGGATGACTGTGACCTTTATCACAGATGCTTTCTGATGAAACGTTGGAATCAGGGGCATCAGGAGAAAGGAGTAAAGGAGCCAAGTGTGTATTAGAGCATCTCTGGGTGATTTCCCCTTTTGGGGAATTAGAGCAAAGAACTTGTTGCATTTGGTGTTGTGGGGAGAGATGAAGAGGTTGCAACAAGGTCAGACCCAATGACTGAAAAATCTACTTCTTTACTAATGGATTGAGGGCCCACTCATGAGGGAACAGGATAGTTCTGCTCAACTTGTCTGCAAGGATTTTGGAGTTTCCCCAGGATATGCTTTGCTATTAGAAAGCAGCAAGAAGTTATATGTCCATTGCCGCACTCTCATGGCCTTTCAGCATAAAAGACAAAATCTGTTTCTTCCTTATTTGTTGCTGTACCAAACAATTGCCATGTTGTCTGTCTGAATAGATATCACACACAAAAGGAAAAATACTGAAAGGCCTGCAAAACCAGGAGAACTGCTCTCATCTCTAACATAATGATGTGAAGGCTGGCCTGTGTTTGGGACCGTGTGTCTTGGACTGTCTTTTCCAGATAATGGCCCCCACACCATTTGGGAAGTGGCCATGGTCACTGTAGCTTGCAAAGAAGGAAGAATGAAAGGAAGTCCCTTTAAAACATGCAGAGATGCTGGTCACCACTGCACGTGAGTTCTACAAATGTTCATTAGAATCACTAAAAAAGACATGGGTTGTTTCCTGACTGCCCATTGAATTTTCAGAGTCCATTAAAGAACTTGCATGCAGAATCTGGCTAGTGGCACTAATGAGATGGGGGCTGCCATGGAGCCTAGAAGATAAAGGATTACTCTCACTGATGGCTTCTGGTGAGATAAGACTTTTTGGGCTTTATCGTGAAGGGATGTAACTCTTGTTTGAGGGAGCTTTGCTATCTGAAGTCTTGTGTCCAAAAGTGCTTAGATGGAGGACTTCCAAGATGACTGCACACTAACAGCTGAATTCTAGCGCTCCCAGTGTAAAAAAAACTCAGCAGAGATGGCCAGTGGACTTCTCTGTTTTGGGGAAAATTTCAGTAACTGACTAGTAAGTTTACTGCCTGGATGCAGAAAAATAAAAGAAATACAGAGGACCTGAAGGAAAACCAGCTGCAAAAGGTGAGGAAAAAACATTGACTGGGAAAAGTACTTCATCTGTTCAGCAAAAAGCAGTGCAAGGTCCAGACATGACTTCCAGTAACCTAGAGGAAAGCTAAACAGCACAGGCCAGGTGAACAGGGACCAATTCTGCATCGCCTTAAATCTTCTTTCTGGAAAAACAACAGGCAACTGAATTTAGAAACTTGGGTAACGTCCACCACATGATCATGAAGGGATTCACATCCAGATCCCTGTAAATTACTGTTTAGAGCACTCACATTGCTAGAGTAGGCCATGAAGAGGATTACTGCCCCATTGATCATGGAAGGGATTCACATGCAAGAATTGGTGAGGCCCCCAGTTCCTATTACTCTTCACTTATCAGATGATGGTACAATCTGGTCATTAGGGATGTATCTCAAATCGTTCCAGGCATACCGTCTGCTCAGAGGTGCCAGGATGCCTGGACTTAAAAATCTGTCATATGCTGCCAGGAATTAAAACTCCAGCTCTATTCGTAAAAAAAATCCAAATCCACATGTAAGAAAGGCCGGCTTAAATTGGAAACCTTCCTATAAAAATCAATCAAGAGGACTGGTTGAGCAATAGAGACTCTGTACGGGATATGACGGACTACTGGGAGGTGAGACTATCAGGGCACAGAGCCTGTGCTGACTCCCAGTCCTAGTGAGAAGAGACATATGGATGTAGAAAATCACAGACTTATAATGGAATCATCTCTGTGTTACCGAATCACACTCTATGCACCTACAGGACGAGGTTTTCGCAACTAATGACACAATGAACGCACACAAAATTGGGCTAGGCTTATAAATGCCTTAGGGCAGATAGCCTAGTATAAACCTATGAACCTATGAACCTATAAGACAACTGCACATAGACCTGGTTAAAATAAACAAAACAACGATGGAGTATATCTACTCAAACAACAAAAGGCTGAATAAAATGGAAGAAACTTTAAACAGATATTTAGATGAGGTGATAAAACTGCAAAAATCAGAGGACAAACTGAAGGAAAGACTGGCTGAATATGAGACTGCTCAAGAAGAGATATTTCAAAAAATAATAGACTTAGATGACAGAGCATGCAGGGAAAACCTAAGATTTTCAGCTGTACCAGAGAAGCTAAAAGGAACAGACTGCATTAATTTTATGAAAGTACAAATAACCAACTGGACTGGTATTCCACAGCAGGGGTTGTTAATTGAAAGGGCTTCTCATGTCTATGCTCCCAACCTGGCTATGAAAAACCTTGACCTTTAATAGTAAAGATGCAATCCCACCAGCAGAAGGAGTTGATTCTGACAAAACTGTGTCAGAAGGACAAAGTACTAAAAGTGGGAGACAGCAGAGTGTTTGTGGAGAATGATTACATATTGTACACCAGACAGAAGAAGAGTAAATATATTCCACTATTCACGGAAAGTTGATAAGCAGGCATGAGATTCAAACTGCTGTACCCAGCTATCTTCAAAACATTCTTCCCTGGAGGGACAAATCATTTTTTTATGAAGTACATGCTAAGGATTAAATACTTTGTCTGATAAAAAAGTGAGTTAAGAAACAAAAGGAGATTCTTCTTCTTGTTCTTCTGGTAATGAAGAACACAGACAGACTGTGCCAGTGAAACATTTTCCAATGTTTCAATGGAAAATGCTGGAGAGAAGGAAGGTAGCATGAGAGCATGAGAGCTGACTAGAAGAATAGAGAGCACACTGGAAGTGAAGCAGAGACAGGATTTGGGTGATGGAGATGAACATGAATAAAACCAGTAACTTGGAAATTAACAAATTTGGGATTATAAAGCAATAATTATATTTGTGAAATATGAGAGAACAAGAAAATCTGGAAATATTGAACTTTTTTGGATTTTGTTGAACTTGTGGTGGACTCTAATGTTTGGAAAAATACTTAGGAGAGAGGAAGAGGAGGGAGAAGGTTAACTGTAAGTTAAACAATTTTAATAGTACTATTTTTGCAGTATATGATTTTCTTTGCATGTAATAAAGCAAAGTTTTCTCAGTTGTTTTTAAGTGTAATGGTGATAATATCGTAAACTGGTGCTCCTGTTTTTTTTTTCTTTTTCCTTGTTCAGTTTTAAGAAATGTAGGTAATGCAATGTAAAACAAGTCTGGTTAAAGAGCATGACAAAAGAACAATTAATGTGCTTTTTCTTATTCATGCATGGGGGAATGATTGGATTAAGGCTGTTAGCTTGATCTAGTAACAAGTTTTCAGAGAAAGTAAGTAAATGAAAAAGAATATTGAAAATCATATGGCTTTTTTTAGCAAATAAATGTATGGTTAGCAGCAATTCTGTATCTGGTCCTCATGTCCATGCATACAATATGATAAAGAGAAATCGGCTACAATCTGATAAAGAGAGACTGGCTAAAAAAAGAGAAATTGACTAGAAGATAATATTCTCTGAAAGCATTCAGGTGTTTTCCCAGCTGGGAGAACTGTAAAGATATGACAAAACTAGGCAGCCCTTAGTATAAGCACAGACGGCACCATGCATCTTAGCATGGATAACCTTTCTTTTAGGTTAATTCAAGTCTGTGAGCATGGCTGTCAGTTTGGGAAATTTGTTCCTATTAGGGAGATAAAACTTTGGTATTTGAAGATGTACATAGTTTTATGTGTTAGTATTAAATTAATAGGTTTTAGAGGGTATTGGGGGTGTTTTTCTCAGGGCTTTCATTAAAACAAAAGGTTTTGTAAGATGTGACATAGGCTCAAATGGATATGACAAGAAACAACTGTATAAAAATTCAACCTGCCAAACAGTGCATGCATGTAACACAAAAGCTGGAACTAGATATTTAATAAAAAGCTGTTACACATACAAGGTGGGGATAATAACTTTTTAATAAAATGATGCTTTCTGTAATGTATTTAAATGTCAATGGTCTCATAGATAAATAGAAAAAAGAAAGAGTAGTGAACTACATTAAAATGTAGAGTGCAAATATAATTATGCTACAGGAAACACACTTGGAAAGAAGTGTACATGTGAATTTGATAAAGAAAGGTTTTCAGGGTTGTTATTCAGTGGAATATCTGGGACAAAGGAAAACAAGATAACTTATATTAATTACAAGAGGAGCTCCAATAGTGATAGAAGAGGATAAAAAAGATAATAATGATATATTTATATACTAAGGTGCTACTGACAAGGGAGGAGAATTGCATTGACATGTATTTGTATTCTATCTAAAACTGCTATAATGGAGCTTTAGAAAATTCTGGGAGAAATAATCAGCTTTCAGCAAAGAATATTACTTACAGGTAGAGACCTGAATTTGATTTGCAGCAGTCAGATGTGTCTGGGGGGCCCAGAAGGGAAAATATAACAAAGGAGGGTATACTTTTGAAGAAAGTTATGAAAATATTTGGCATGGAAGATGTGAATTCAATACTAGGAGTTTGGAGTGAATTTACATATTATTCTCCAAGATACAAAAACTGGACTAGGCTAGACAGAATTTATATTTCACAGGAACATGTGCATTTAATTAAAGGTCTTAATACATACACACCCAGTAACTATTTCAGACTATGCACCTATAATAACTAAAGCAACAACAGAGTAATGAAATAAAAATGAGACACTGGCATCTTCCCACCTATCTGTTGAAAAGAGAGGAATTTAAGGAATGGGTAGTGGAAATTATTCAGGGGCTATTACAGAAGATAGAAATTTCTTCTGAAAATATAGCTAGGGAGTGGGATAAAATTAAAGTGGAGGTTAAAATAGGGTGAAAATAAAAGAAAGGGAGATATGGTTAAGAAGTTACAGGAATTATTTAGAGGGACTGGCAAATGTTAAATATTGCAGAATAGGGGGATCACACAGAACAAGAGGAGCCGCAACTGCAGAATGCTAAACAGAAAATAAGGGATTAACGCGATAATATGCATGAGTTTAGAAAGATTGCTGTTAAGCAACTGTTTTTTGATAACAACTCTAGAGCACAAAAACCTTTAGCACAATGATTCAGGCAACAGAAAATAGAAAGGGTTGTCGCCAAGCTTAGGGAGCCTATAACAAGGAAGGTAACAAGCGATCCTGTAGCGGTATTAGAAATATTTTGGAAATTCTATCAAAGTCTGTATAAAGCAGAGAAATATGGAAATTAAGAAAACGTACAATTGGAAATGTTTATGGAAGAATTAAATACGCCAAGGTTAGAGGTAGATGAGGCTCAATTGCTAACAGTTAGGATAGGAGGAGATGAGATAAAAATGGTGATGTATAACCATACCTCTCAAGTGTACAGATTTTTGCCTCATATTTTTGGTCTGTTTCTCATAAAACTGTGGTTTTCTGGCATATCACTGCAGGTTGTAGTCAGAAAATAATGACAGTCATTTGAGTTGCAGACTTAATACAGTGCAGAAAATTCATGCTAATGCAAAACGTGTTTTTCTATCTACTTTTTAAGATTACAAGAGCAATATTTAAAAAGTGTCCCTATTTTTGGTCCTTTGTCTCCCCATTATGTATAGCTTTGTCCAGATTTCTTGCTGGAAGAGGTTGAAAGATATGTGTATAACCAATCTACAGGAAAGTCCCCAGGAAGATATGGTATTCCTGTGGAATTTTGGAAGCTAAGAGGGAAAAGACTAGTAAAGATCTGGAAGATTTTAACAGTATTTTAAGAGGAGGAGAAGTACCAACATCCTGGAAGAAAGCAGTGGTAGCTGTAATACCTAAAGAGGGTAATGATCCAGCTTCATGCAGGCCCATTTCAACACTAAACCATGATTATAGAGTGCTTATGTCTATAATGGCTAAAAAACGGCAAAAGTGATGCTAAACTTAATAGATGTGGATCAATGTGGTTTTGTGGAGTGGAGGCAAACATTTGACAATATTAAAAGAACATTGATGATTCAGAGGGAAGCGGAATGTAAGAAAAATACCACTGTTGTTGGTGGGTCTTGATGCAGAGAAAACATTTAACAGAGTGAACTGGGACTTTATGAGCAGGGCAATTGAAGCATTTGCATTCCCCTGATAACATTATAAGGTTAATTAGGAAGATATATGAGGGGTGGGAGGTGAAATTTTAAGTGGGTGGGGTTCTCTTTGATAATTTCTGATTGAGAAGAGGAACCAGGCAGGGGTGTCCTCTTTCCTTTTGTTATTTGCATTATATTTAGAACCACTGGCAAGAAAAAATAAGGGACTCAGAAATTCAAGGATATAATTGGTATGGTAGTCAAGAAAAGCTGGCTCTATTTGCAGATGATATTATTTTATACCTGACAAAACCAGAAAAGGACATTATAGTGTTGTGGAACATTTTAAGACAGTTTCAAATCTTTTCAGGATACAAAATTAATGAAGCTAAAACAAAGGCAATAGTGGTAAATTATGTACCCACACATGAATTGCCTCAGCAATGTGGCAGTTAATGATATGTGGGAAGAGATTAAACAAAAAATAATACAAAAAACTGAGAAACTGGAAGCTCTGTTATAAGGATATGGATAGCAAGATACAGGCAGTTCAAATGTGTTTAGTCTATTTAGTCTTTTACACAGGTTAGGCATATTTTTATTAACCAGAGGAGAAGTTGTGAAGAGCAATTAATAAAGAGCTGAAGGATTTTATCTGGGAGGGGAAGATGGCAAGAGTCAAGTGGGATAAACTGATTCTTCCAATAGGACAAGGTGGATTGGGATTACCCGATTTGAAGGGGTATTTCAGAGCTACACAGTTAAGGCTCTTATACATAGCCCAAGTTGAAACCTATAATTCAAAGTGGAAAGGAGTGATGATGAATGGGGGGGGGGCAAGAAGCAAGGAGAGACTGGGATATTGGATGCAGATTTTTAAGGAGAATAACAATAATCATACAGAATATTATATTCATAAAGTAGCAGAAAGTATTCTAAGAACTAAGCTAACATGGGAATGGAGGAATCTGCCAATAGGGATGATTGCAATTAGGGATACAGACAATAGGCAAAAGGGGTCTTGAATTTATTGGAGAAAACTGGCGAAGGAATCAAGGTATTGGGAGAAAATAACTAGAGAGGGAAAGGTAATAGAATGGGAATAAGCCAAGAATTTATTTGGACTGCAAGTTAAAGATTGCCTTCCCTATCAAGGACTGATATCAGAGTGTAGTTACAAAACTATATAAACAAACACAAACGACTGTAAAAACAAGAAAAGAGAGCCGTACATTTACAAGTAACTAGAAAACAAGTCTTTTTTTCCACAAAACGTCAGTATGAAGCGCTTTTCATTAAGCTAGATAGCAAAACTTTTTTCAGATATAAAACTTAACTAATGTTTAAATATACACCATGTGACTACATTGGTCATTAAAACACATTCATTATTCATTAGCAGATCATTGAATTTAAACATACAGTACATTGTTTTAAAACCAAGAGACTTATGAAGTCAGAAACTAAAACTAAAGAAGTCAGAAACTTAAGAAGTGCTTGACATTCCCAACAAAAGATCTTTTTCTCTTTCATTTATTTTTTAGATTTATTTAATATTTAAATTCATACTAAAAATATATATATGTGTGTGTAGAAAGGAAATGTATTTAAAAAAGTTTGTTTTGTATACATATATGTATATGAGCTTTTATCTCATTAGGGCTTTCAGTTTTAAAATGTTTGTGATAGAGCAGAACTCATTCAAGCCTGGATACTGATAAGCATTTAGTTTAAGTTGCCATAACAGTTCTGCTCTTTCAAGAAGTAAGGGCATTGGTCCATCTCTTATATCTGTCTGGACTTGGTCAATGACTTTAAACTTGAATTTGTCTGGAAAGTCACTGCAATGTTTGGGTAGTGCATTGTCAAGTTTTTCTTTCTTATTATTGTAAATATGTTCATAAACCCTCTCTTTAAACTGACGGCTGTTTTTTCCGACATAAAATGCTGGATACAATTGGCATGATGCTAAATAGACTATAGATTTAGAGTTACAGTTAAACCTTTGGTGTAACCAATAGGTCTTGTCTCTCACATTAAATCTACATCCTGTTTCAATGTATTTACATTGATTACATGCTTCACACCTCAGCATCCCTGGGTTTCTAGTACGAATTGGTCTAGCTGGTTCAAGATTTTTTTAAGATTCCTTCCTTTCTTGAACGTCACCACAGGGTGGTAATCTAGTTTACTTCTCATATATTGTTCTGCTGTTAATAACACCCAGTTTTTCTTAATAATGCTTATTAAATCATCTGAGTCATTACAAAATGTTGTTGTGATACTCAGGGTATATGATGTGACATGTCTAGTTAAACTTATGTTACTTACTGGGTGGGTATTCCTCAGGTACTCTGAAAAACTATCTGTACCTACCTCACTAGATCCAGTGCCATCTAAGACTGGTTTGTAAATGCCCTGTTTCCTTTTATTACAGACTTCTATGATCAGTTGAGATAGTAGTTGTGTTGGATACCCCCTATGTGTGAACATAGACCTAAGGGTCTCACACTCCTCTTCAAAATGAAAATCCTCGGTCACCATCCTTGCTGCCAGGACTAGTTGTCCTTTCATAACCAATTTCTTTTGCTGTTGAGGGTGTGAACTGGTGTAATGCAGGAAAGAGTTTGAGTATATGCTCTTCCTGTATATCCGGGCCCTATATCTCTGTTTATGTAGGTCTTTTGTTAACTCAATGTCCAGGTAGGATATAGTAGTCTCCTGGAATGTGCTAGTAAATTTAAGGAATGATGTTGTACTATTAAAATAGTTAACTAAATTTATGGCTGTGTTTCTATCCCCTATGATCAACATAAAAATATCATCCATAAAGCGTGTGTAAAAAGTAAACAGTGAGTTGACACTATTATTGTCCAAAATGTACTTATGTTCCCAATGGGCCATCACCATGTTGGCGAAACTCGCCCCACATGGTGAGCCCATTGCTACCTCTGATTTTTGTAGGTAACATTCATTGTCAAATGTGATGGAGTTGTGTGATAAGACTATTTCCAGCAGTTCAATGATTTGTTAATGAATAATGAATGTGTTTTAATGACCAATGTAGTCACATGATGTATATTTAAACATTAGTTAAGCAAGGTTTTTTATCTGAAGAAGTTTTGCTATCTAGCTTAACGAAAAGCGCTTTATACTGACATTTTGTGGAATAAAAGATTTGTTTTCTAGTTACTTGTGAACGTACGGTTCTCTTTTCTTGTTTTTACAGTCGTTTGTGTTTGTTTATATAGTTTTAGAAGTATGGCAGCTGAGAGCTCATACTTATGATGTATATTTAAACATTAGTTAAGCAAGATTTTTTATCTGAAGAAGTTTTGCTATCTAGCTTAACGAAAAGCGCTTCATACTGACATTTTGTGGAATAAAAGATTTGTTTTCTAGTTACTTGTGAACGTACGGTTCTCTTTTCTTGTTTTTACAGTCGTTTGTGTTTGTTTATATAGTTTTAGAAGTATGGCAGCTGAGAGCTCATACGCTTCACAAAGTTCACTACTGGATCAACTGCAAGAAGAAGTGGGTAACCTAACAGTTTTAATTAGTTTGATGAATCAAAAATTAGAGGACCTAACAGCACGGGTTGAGTCCTTAACCCAGGACAATGTGCAGAGACCTAGGAATGTGCTTGACAGACCTACTACGACTACAGCAACAAGTTAGGGTACCACAGCTCTAACTAGAGGACCTGGTGCTAGCAACAGTATGCCCCCGAACCACAGTAGTGGTTGCATGGAAGCAGACCTCGGGGGCTAGAGAGCAGTGTTCTATTATCAAACAACCCCTCGGGGCTTATTAGAGTCCCTGACTTGAACACCTGTTTAAGCGAGCAACCAGGACTAACAGAACATTTCAACACTATTCAGGGACAACCGGCTGGAGGAGTTGAGAACATTGTTGACAACTTGAAAATGCTCGATTTTAAACTGCTTAAAATACATAAATTGCAGTTGGAAATATGCTACTTTAATGAGTGCATGAAGGAGAATATAGTCCCAAAGGGGCTACGATTGTGGCAATATCCAATGGGTTTACAGCCTGGTTCAGAGTTTCATTATGAACTCATTCGGTTATTTAATAGACATGGTTTAGAACTACTTGGGGTAATGACAAAACACTATCAACTCTTCCTTAACCAGATATCAGTGGAAGTTACAGAGTTAGACAACTTGATTAAAGTTGACACAGACTTTAATAGGTACCAATGCGACTATACTCGGATTTTCACAAGTATTAACCAGCAGATACAAAAAACAAGGACACTAAAATTAAAAAACTTAAAAGAGATAGATAAGAGTATGCAAGGGGAACAGCATACGCAGACCCGTCCCCATCACAAATTTGGAACACTATTGGAGGAGGTCAACCAAACCCCCAAAGACACAGACTCAACCAGGAAATGCATTTAGAAAGTCATACAGTGATGAACTACAGTGGAAATCAACATCACAACAGTGTGTGTACATTAAATATGGAGAATAACAGTGTAAATTCACAAATTAACCAACAACAAGAAGGTGCAGCACTAGTGCTCAAGGGAGGCAGGAAAATAACTATCAAGAAAATTATCACAACACCCAAGGCCTCAAATCCAACAGGAAACAGCAGCACTTCCAAAAAACATACAACACTCGGAAAACCAACAAAAGGAAGAGGTAATAAGCCAGGCCAAAAAAGGGGTAAGTGGAAATGTTTGTTCAGTTATTACCAATGCTTCAGGGGACTTTAAAATCTTTAACAACCCAGAGTTTGAAGTAGACAAGTTACTTATTGATGTCTTTGCAAAAGGCTTAATGTTTGTTCCAGCCTATGCCACAAACCTTTCAAGGTTATTGCCGGATTTTAAACTGTATCTACGTAAACTGAATTTACATCTATTATTGGGTAACACTGAACATCAAGAAAGGAAAGAACTGTATGTAACCAACACATATAACCCACCAGTCCACCCAACACTAATGTTATTCGAACGCCTATGTAAACTGGACTTTAGAGCAAAATTTAGTACAACAACGAAACAGACAAGTAAAAAACAACTTGTCTAAAGAAGAAAGGGAAGCCCTTCATAACCTAAAAACTTTACCAATTCGTATAATGAAGCCTGATAAAGGCAGAGGAATAGTGTCAATGAATTTAACTGATTATATAGAAAAGATGCATAGAGTCTTGAACAGTGATGTGTATAGTAAAGTGAGTTTGAATGAAGTCAATACAGCACATAGTCATATTAGGTCATACATTAATGACCTATTTATTGAAGCCATAATTGACATCACCACATATAGCTACATGTCGATGCTATACCCAAGAATACCTATTTTATTTGGCATACCAAAAATCCACAAAGGCTTAATAGATCCATCTATGAGGGCCCTAGTGGATGCAAGGCAATCAATCACATACCCTTGTGCAAAAGTAATTGACAATACTGAAAAGATACGTAGAACAGGAATCACAAATATGCAAAGACTCATGGTCTTTTCTAACAAATATTAACAATTTAAGTTTTAGGGGTGACTGTAATTTCCTTACAATTGACATGTGTGACCTTTACACATCAATCCCCCATGACACAGGAGTAGAGCGGGTACTTGAAATAATGAGATCTAGAAAAGCACCAGAATCAGAAATCAGACTGATAGAAGAAATGCTGGAAATAGTCTTATCACACAACTTCATCACATTTAGTAATGAATACTACCTACAAAAATCAGGGGTAGCAATGGGCTCACTATGTGGGGCGAGTGTCACCAACACAGTGATGGCCCATTGGGAACATAAGTACATTTTGGACAATAATAGTTCTGAGGATAAGGCAATTGTAAGTCACTTATGTACTTTATGCCTTGGATATAGGGTATATGTCTGACATATGGCACCCGGACTCTAAGGTCACAATTTAGATTTCCCTGATGAAAATTTTCTGCATAAGGTAAACTTTCTGCACCATCAGAGAAACATCTTCACTCTGTGCCTAGAATTTAAAGGAGGATCTCAAGGAAGGTGTGCTAAAATGTGTCTCAAGAGATGAGTATATCAAACAAATAAGCAATCTACAACTTGAGAATGATGAGCTTGGTGCAGGACTAAGCCACATCCATCATACCAATCAGGAAATTATCTTCCACTCTGACCTGGGAGGACCAACCCCCTTTCTGTCTGAGAAGTTTGAGAATCTCTCCGAACTAGATAACCTCAAGGGTAGATCTGGGACATCCTTCTCCCTCATCAAAATCACCGTCAGTGATAGGTGATTCCTTAGGGGAATCCAAGTGTTTCCTCTTACACTTGTGTTTCCTGTGAACCTCTTCTCTGGGTTGTTCAGGAGGGGACTCAGAAACTGACATCTCTCTGTTGGGATCCTGGAAACTGGCTATCATGACTGGAGAGGGAGAATAGGCAATGGATCCTGGGAAATCCTATGATGGAGTTCTGGATTCAGTTATGAAAAGGTCAACTTTTCTCTGGGTTGATAGAGTATTCTCTTGAAAGCCTCAAATGCAGAACTCTACAAGGATCCAGGGGCCTTGGTATTATAGCCGAAACTCTTGAAGGTGGCTCAACCCTAGAATCCATTTGACTAGATACAAAACTTTTTCCAGAGCTGAACCATCACGTGTATATGTCCAAAGAGGAAAGAAAGGATCCAAAGACCTCAGATCCCATCCTATCCTGTGGGAGTCGATGCTGATGGTTCGTCTCTGATGGATTCAACAGGGTTGGAACACACTTTTTTAGAGAACTCATCAGAGTCAGGGAAGTATGGAGCTTTAAAAAGAAGAATAAAACCAAACACAGCCAATAGTAGTAAATAAAACAATAAAAAGCTAAAATATCACCAAAATACAAGGTATAGAAACAAAAAACTTCAGGTTATTAGCGTAATAATGATTTAATAGACGCTTTCATCATATAAGTGACTTCTTCAGAATGAATACACTAAAAATCTACATCACTTAAATATATCAGTTTAACCTATCACATTTAAAAAACAATTAGATATTTAATCAATCAATTAAAATCATGTTTCTTAAAGACAGATAGCCAAAAATAAACCGTATATAAAGTAAAACAAAATTTTACATCATTTGCATGACAAAAACAGCTATTAAATTATTACTCTAATAACCTGAAGATTTTTGTCTCTGTAACTTGTATTTTGGTGGTAAATATAGAGCTTTGGCCCCTGTGCAGATCTGCCCTGGGTAAGAGTCTGATCCAGGGAATCCCTTCTGAGAGGTTGGATTGGAGAAGTGTTTTTTCCAGACCTGACAGCAGTTGGAGCTGGAAGTACCCCCATTTGGATTTGGGTATGAAGGAATCTCCTCATCATCCTGGCCACATTAGCTTCAGTGAGAAGACATAGCGGACCTCAGAGAAGAAGTTGAAGAAGGTGGCCTGGGAGGGTAACAGGGTCTGTCTTGCAAAATTGGACACTGGACCCTAGGGGAGATAGGATCTGGGGAAAATCTAGGCAGTGTTACAGATCCAGTAACTATCAAATCTAAAAATTATGTTGGCTTCGTAGGTCTAGAAATCTTAGTTGCCAGAACCAATGTAGGTGTAGGATCTGGTGCTCTCTTTTTTGCTGATTTTGATATCTCTTTGTCTTTTCTTTTCTCTTTCCACCTCCGTTTGCTTCTCTCTGGATTTATCAGACCCCTTTTTTGAAGAAGAAGATGGAGGAGGGGAAGAAGAAACAGCTCCAGACCTCCCCAATCCTGAAGAGGGGGTTTCGCCTGTGATAGCCTGAAGGAAACCCTTTAGAATGAGCTTATTTCTTCTTTCTACAATAGCTTGTTGTCCAAAAGCATCACAGATACAACAGATGATGTCTAACTGGAAAGGCCCTAGGCAATACACACACTTACTGTGTGGAGCCTGAATTAGTAGATTGTGAGAACAAGCTATGGATTTTTTTTTTAAATCCAGATGGTTTATCTGTCATCCTCACGGACAACAGAGAGAGAAATAAAAGATCCCAGTAAGACAAGTTACCCTAGAAGAAAAAAATTAAACTCTAGTATATATATTACTACTTTTTTTAAATTAAGCCCCAGAAAGGCTGGAGAGAGAAAGAGAGAAAAAGGGGTAATGAGCATAAGCACTAAAAGAGAGGAAGAATACAAAACAATAACAAACATTAGCAGAAAAGAAAAGTACTTATCTATTTAAGATATTTTTCTTGAAACACTCTCCTGAACATGAAGATTTGTCAAATTCTTATGACAGCAAACTAGATCTGAGGTAGCTCGCTCTCTACATAGGGATTATGGGTAGAAGGATGGAGGTAATATCTGGGTGGTCTAGGCTGTTCCAAGGTATAACAAAATCCAGTCACTATCTTTCTGTGGAAAAGGCAAAAAGAAAGAAGATGAATGG
The DNA here is from genome assembly GCF_019279795.1 of Protopterus annectens. Lineage (NCBI taxonomy): Eukaryota > Metazoa > Chordata > Ceratodontiformes > Protopteridae > Protopterus > Protopterus annectens. The sequence goes on along the minus strand of NC_056733.1, from coordinate 1,119,405,867 downwards.
TCTGACTTAAAGACAAATCATTAACTACTTTGGGCATAAAAAAGGATTAGCACAAAGAAAAACCCTGTCTGTGAAAAAAAGGGGGGAACTGCTATGAGTGCCTGAAGTTCAGAAACTCTCTTGGCTGAAGTAAGAGCCATCAACAGAACAGCTTTCCAAGTACAGAGCTGCAAAGAAGAAAAAACTGCAGGCTCAAATGGTGACTGAGTAAACTTTTCAAGAACAAAATTAAGGTCCCAAGAAGGTGGGGTAGGCTTTCTTGGGGGTCTAATATGAAGGACGCCTTTCAGAATTTGTTTGACTTCAAATCTAGAAGAAAGGGGTGGATTCAAGGGCAGACAAGCAGATATGGTTGACAAATGACCTTTAACAGATGAGTATGTCAGAGACAAACTGAGTAAAAACAAACTAGTGAACTAAAAAACTGAAAACGAAAAGTCACACAAGCCACGAAGCTCCGAACAAGTACCGATTTATTAAAGTTAAGCGCTTTTCGTTGCCGCACAAGCAGCAATTTCATCAGACATTAAACAGTGTACTCCGATAGAATATATAAATTAACTTACAGTCATATGATCACATTCAAGTCAGCTGAGTTGCATCTCATGAATGTTAAAACTCGTGAGAATTGAAGATTTAAAAGTGTGTACTTAAAATAATAACATTACACATGATCGATTCTATAATAACAATCAACAAGCATACTCATACTCATAAAAATAAGAATATATGTAATTAAACAAAATTATAAAAAGTATGTGAAAGTATTCAAGATGTCAAGGAAGTTCCTTAATCATTAACTAACTTTCACAGTTTACGAGATACAGGACAAGAAAGTTGTATATATATGGTTACTAAAACTGGTGGCTCTAACAAACTATCTAAATGTTCTGCTGTTCTGAAATAACGACTTACACAAATATACTAAACTGTGATTAATAACATCCTCGAGGTTGTTGTACCTTGCTCTAGGAAAAAAGGGTGAACACTTTTCTAACGTAAAATATAGTCCTAAAAAAGAAGAGAAACCCCTATTTGTTGTGGTGAAACACTCTATTCAGTTCTATTGTGTTCTATTATGACAAGACCAAGTTGCCAGAATACAGAACATGTACATAAAGGGGCTTACTATCTGGTTAAACTTTTTAATTTAAGAAGACATGCTATGTTACAGGACTTATTGAGTCCTGGTGGCAAAAAGGTGTTAAGTCTGATTTGCCAAGATAATTCACATTCCTCCAGGAGCCAGTTAATAGGGCCCCCCCTAGTGTTGTTTTGCATGTGATCGATAATTGTAAATTTAAACTTGTGGTCGTTGTTAGTAATATTGCCAAAGGGTTCTCAACTTCTGTCTACCAATTGCATAGGTGTGTTCGTACATTCTATCTCGAAGCCTACGTTCAGTTTTTCCAACGTAGAAGGCTGGACACGAACAACACCTAGCAAGGTAAACTACGAATTTGGAGTTACAGTTGTATTTCCCTTTAAGAAAAAATTTCCCTTTGTTGGTAGTAAATGATTCACCCAACTCAATATATTTACACATGTTACAACACCCACAAGGTTTCATACCCACTACTTTACTGAAGGAAAGATTCTTCCTCTCTACAATATTTTTAAGGTTAACACCTTTCCTGAAAACAATACAAGGACCTGTAGTGAAATCCAAATTAAGGGACCTATCAAGGGAAATGAATTCCCAATTTTTGTTTAAGATCCCTCTAATGACTTCACTATTGTGGATGTATGTAGTAATAAAATGTATTTTATACTCCTGGGAGCTACTATTTGTTGAAAAGTGGCTCAAAGCTAGGGGTCTACCAGGGTTCGTTTGTGTGACCAAGTTTATACTAAAAGGTGTATTCCTGGTAGAATTCAAGAGTGGTACAATAAGACCTGTTTCTCTTTTGTAATGAATTTCCCAGGTCAAACTTTTAATCAAATCATCTGGGTACCCTCGTTGAATAAACATATTACTCAGAAATGAGCATTCTGCTACAAAATCTGAGTCGAGGGTAACCATCCTTGCTGCCCTAATAAGTTGTCCTTTGACGATAGAGCGTTTTTGATGCAAAGGATGGTTACTCGAAAAGTGCAAAAAAGAATTGGAATATGTCTTCTTTCTATGTATTTTAGAAATATAACGGCCCTCCTTTGTGTCTTTCACTAGTTTACAATCTAAGTAGTCGATCTCCTTATTGTTGAAGTCAAATGTAAATGTCAGGAAGTTGGTGGTTGAATTCAAAAAATTAACAAATAACTGGGCTTCAAATAAGTTACCTTTAAAGATGACAAAAATGTCATCTAAGAAGCGTGTATAAAATATTAGTCGTTCACTGTAATCGGTGTTGGTGAAGACAAAATTCTTTTCCCAATAGGCCATCACCAAGTTGACGAAACTTGCGCCAATGGGAGAGCCCATTGCCACACCTCATTTTTGTAAATAATAGTTGTCATTAAACAGAAAGAAATTATTTGTTAATATGATGTCCAACAGAGTTTCAACTGTATATATTTCCTGGGTTGAAACCTTTTTAGTCCTTAACATAAGACCTTTAACTTTATTTCTCTACCTTGGCCTCATATTCCAGTACTCTTTGGAATTCCCAAAGTCCATAAAGACACATGGGATCCACCAATGAGACCCCTAATTGATGGACGGGGGTCTATCACATACCCATGTGCAAAAGTGGTTGAAATACCTTGAATCTGACCCCTACATTTGTAAGGACTCTTGGTCTTTCTTGAATAAAATCGACCAGCTAATTTTTGACCCAGAATTTAACTTCTTGACCATAGATGTCAAGGAGTTATATACATCTATCCCCCATGATGAAGGGATTGAGTGGGTCAGTCTTATGGACCAAAAAGGTGTCACCAACAAGATTTTGATTCTATCTCATATGACCTTTTGCAGGACACATGGCAACAGAGGAAGAGGGGGATAGGCATACAGAAAATTTACCTCCAGGAAAAAGACATGGTGTTCACTTTCCAAGCCAGAGGACTTGGCACTCTGGAACAGAACCTGGGAAGTTCAGAGGGGAGTTAAAAAGATCTACTTAAGGAGTACCTCACTAATGGACAATGTCTAGGAGTACCTCACTGTCAAGTATCCATTCGTGAGGATCTCCTCTGGATATGCTCAGATTGTCTGCCACTAAATTATGCTGTGATGGAATGTATATTGTCCGAAAGCTCAGAAAATGGTGAATTGCAAAATACCAAGCCTGAACAACCAGTCTGCAAATGAAGGTATGATTTTCTAATACCTTGTTTGTTTATGTAGTACATAATTCCAGTGTAGTCTGTGAAGATTCTCAAAGGACCTAGGACCAAAAGGGAGTGCAAGGCATGAAGAGCAAAAATCAAAGCTCTCGTATCTTTGGTGTTGATATGGTCCTCCAGTTGCTGGGAAGACTGAACTCCCTGAACCCTGATGCCTTTGGAAGAATACACATACAGGGCCTGAGTGAGGAGTGAAGCCTGAAAAGGGAGGCCAGGATTCAGATAAATCTGATGAATCCACCATAGAGTCTGAGCCAAGGCAAAATAGGGATGAGAAAGTCCAGAAGATGGCAGTATTGAAGCCAAACAATTTAGAGATGCCACTGAAACTTCCTCATGTGGTCTGCTGAAGGGGACCGTGCAAGTGGTGGATGCCATGAACCCCACAGCTCAAAGAAATTATCTTGCAGGACCCTCTGGAAGAGGAAGACAACAGTGGAAACAAAGCCAGCACTGGCAAGGTGTGAATTCTGCAACCCAGAAAAAGTTGGTCCTGAGAAGGGATCAGAACAGACTTCTGGAGATTTAAAGTGAACCGCACACTTCAGAATAGAAGCTTAGTATATTCTAGGTCCTAAAGCAGAAGCTACTAAGATGTGGCTTGAATCAGAAGGTTGTCCAATAAGATAAGATTGGAGCACCCTGAACTCTGCACTGGGGCCAGACATTCAGTATAGAGTCTCAGAACTCTAGTAAGACCAAAAGGCAAAACAAAGAACTGATAATGTGAGGAGGAAATAGAGAAATGTAATAATTTCCTGAAGATAGGGTGAATAGGAATGTGAAGGGAGGCATCCTTTAACTCTAGAGATACCGGAAGGCATGAGGAAGCAATAAAGGAAGAAGAAACTGGAGAGAAAACATATTGAATGAGGGAACTTTTAGAAATGTGTTGAAAAATGGGGGATCCAGAATGGGCTTCCAAGAGCCCTCCTAACATTGTGGAATAAAAATGACATGCCCTGCTGAGAGGGCAAAACAGGTTGAATGGTCCCTTGCACCAAATGAATCCCACAACAGGGGTTCTTATCTTTTGAAGGCTCAGTAACTGAAGCACTGCGACAAATGACTTGCAGACTGAATTCAAAGTAGCATTCGGACTGATAGCAAAGAAGTTCTGAGGATTAGGCAATTGTAAGTCATTTATGTACTTTATGCCTTAGACATAAGGCATATGTCTGACATATGGCACCTGGACTCTAAGGTCACAATTTGGATTTCTCCGATGAAAATTTTCTGCATAAGGTAAACATACTGCACCCTCAGAGAAACATCTTCACTCTGTGCCTAGAATTTAAAGGGGGATCTCAAGGAAGGTGTGCTAAAATGTGTCTCAAGAGATGAGTATATCAAACAAATAGGCAATCTACAACTTGAGTATGATGAGCTTGGTGCAGGACTAAGCCACATCCATCATACCAATCAGGAAATTATCTTCCACTCTGACAATTAGGAGTTACTTGCATAAGGCCTCCTAGCTTTCTCGGGACTTCTTCTACATGTGGGAAAAACTTCTTTTCCTATTGAGGATTAACATTTCAACATTCAGGTGATGACATTAACTTCATTCAGCGCTGAAGAGTATCTTCCTGTTGAAACAATAGCTCCTCTCCTTAACATTGACATGAAATTGCAGGAATTTAAAAAAAAATCTCATTGGGACCGATAGCAAAAATGACAATATAGTGGTCACTAGAACATTTTATTTTGCTGCATTAGCAGAAATTTTGAAGTACAAGAACTAAAGGAACTGCATAAAGCAAGTTACCTTCCCAAGTGCTTGAAAAATCCAAAAGGTTCCTGGTCCCCTACTGGGTTTACTGAGCATCCTCTAGTGAAACAAGTAAGTGACTATGTAACTGACCCAGAGGATAGTTACCAAAACCATGAAGGTGCAACTGGCACACATTTAAATTAAACTGCTCAGTTGAGACTGCCTGTAAGAGGATTATCCGTACCCCTTAAAAATTAGCTACTTGTAAATGAAGGTGCAGGGACAATGATAGGTCTGATATCTGTATGGCTATCCTGAAAAAAAAAGTGACCACTTTGCTTAAGTACTACATTACATCAAAATTAAGAACAACAAACACTGACAATCACTATTCTCCTGTAAAAGTTATTTTTGCAGGGGCACCTCTACACCCTCACTACTTAACAAATACTAATTACAGGACCAGTATATCTTGGAGAAAAGGGACTACTTCACGCCACAGCGATTTCAGATGTAGTGTACATAAGTCCCCATTTATGCTCATTCAGTCTTGAAATTCTGGAACTCACATTTACGAGTCTTGGAATTTAAAACTGTTACCTTTTTCTGCATATCCTCTAACCTCTATGTTAAGACAATCACTGACACTTCCTGCAAGTTGATGAACATCTTAATTGATGGAAACCAAACTTTCTGGATTGACAGGAACTCTAGATGTGGACCCCAGCTGGATTCTCGTGTTTCTGGTCAAGGCCCTGGTAGTTTGCTGCTCCAGAAAGGATTTTCTTGAATTTAAGAGCACTGTGCCCACCACCTATTTATCTTTCCATAAGGCTTGGACTTCACTAGGATATGCTTCTGAGTGCAGTTTATCAAAATCAGGAGAACTGTAACTGAAAATTCAGTCAAAGGAGGGACCAGCTCCATGGCTTCATTCCTTCCTCATTGCAGAAAAGGGTAACAGTTTTGAATTCTTAAATGTGAATTCCAGAACAGGACGACTGAATGAGCATAAATGAGGGCTTATGTATACTACATCTGAAATTGCTGTGGCACAGACTAGTCCCTTTTCTCTGAGGTATAAAAGTCTAGATGAACTGGGATTGTACCACTCGACTGTATAGATTTTCGCAGAATGTCCTGGTTTTTGTCTCATATTTTAGGTCCATTTTTCATAAAATTGTGTTTTTTATTTATTTATTTATTTATTTATTTATTGACATTTGTTGACCGGGTTAGTCCAGCTGGGCTTTTGGCCCATTTTTAGTGGAGACCCGAGGAGAAAAGCTCCAAGAATTACAGTAACAAAAAAGAAAAAGTTAACTGAATTCTACAGTGTCAATAAAAACATATTACAGATAAAGAGATTTAAAGCAGTTGAGTTATACAGTATTTATAACATTCAATACAGATTATATTAAAGCAACTGAGTTATACAGTAACTATAAAATTCAACACATAAGTCTGAGCACATAGATTATATTATTTGGACAGTCATGAGATACCAAGAGAAAACAAAAACAAAAAAAAAATTTCTACCAAATCGTTGAAGATTTAAGCTAGAAAATAATGACAGACATTTGAGTTTCAGACTTCATACCCTGCAGAAAATTCACGCTAATACAAAACCTGTTATTCGTATCTATATTACCTGATTGAAAGTTTAGGTTAAAAAATACTTAAACATCAACATGGTAATATAGAAAATTTAAAACAGTGAACGGCCAATTTAACTTAGTGAATGAATTCCCTCAGCCGCAAAAAAAAATAAAAAAAAATAAACCAAAATAAAGTGGGGGGCTTCACCCCCCACACCCCCCTAACTAAATATACCAACTCTGAGATCGCTCTACAGTGGGGAAAGGGCGTTAAATCAGCCGTTCGCTTTTTTTTTGCTTTTGTTATTACCAGATCGACATTTAAGTATTCGCTAACCTAAACGTTCGATCAAGTAATAGGAACCCTGTTATTCTATTTACTTTCTAAGTTTGCAAGATCAGCATTTAAAAATTGTCCTTATTTTTAGTCCTTTGTCCCCACCATTATTTATGGCTTTGCCCAGATAGTTGCTTGGTGAACATTCTGGATGGTTTTCCTAGACCAAATAGCATAACTTCAGACTGAATGTGTTGTTAACACACAGTGAAGATGAGCAATCATCCATGAGCAGGGTTGTCATACAGTCTTTCTGAAAAAGAAAGAAGAAACAAAGGGTCACACTTGTAAACGTTTTCACTTTTAGGGGTTTGAAGAGACGACTTAAGAAAAAACGGTGTCTCCAAGTCCCATCTTGCCTCTTTGGAAGTCAAAAGAACTCTGAGGTATACCTTACTAATATGAAAGCAGGAGGCATCATCTTTGTGGGCCTCTTGTTTAACATCTTGTGGAAAATAGACTTTGATGTAGTCAGCATGGTCTTGGATATTTTTGGAACAGATTAACAAAGAGGTTTGGGAAATATACTTTTTAACCTGAATACAAAATATTTTTTTGCCACTGACATGAGGACATTTTGCTATAACTCTGAGATGAGATCATAACAACTACAGACAAGACCATAGAAGTGTGGCAGACATGTAACAAGCAGATAGGCGGGTTTTGTGACATCAACATTGTCAATTAGGTTTTAAGTATATTGAATGAATTGATTTTGGAAAATCTATCATCATCTTCTTCTTCTTTCGGCTGCTCCAGTTAAGGGTCGCCACAGCGGATCATCTGTTTCCATTTCTTCCTGTATTGGTCTGTCACACCAACAACCTGCATGTCCTCTCTCACCACATCCATAAACCTTATCTTAGGCCTTCCTCTTTTCCTGTTACCTGGCAGCTTCATCCTTAGCATCTTTTTCCCAATATACTCTGCATCCCTCTTCAGCACATGTCCAAACCAATCTAATCTTGCCTCTCTGGCTTTGTCTCCAAACCTTCCAACCTGGGCTGACCCTCTAATATACTTATTCCTAATCCTGTCCACTCTCATCACACCCAGTGCAAATCTTAACATCTTTAACTCTGCCACGTCCAGCTTTGACTCCTGCCTTTTTGTCAATGCCACCGTCTCCAACCCATATAACATAGCTGGTCTCACTACCCTCTTGTAGACCTTCCCTTTCACTCTTACTGGTACTTGTCTGTCACAAATCACTCCTGACACTCTTCTTCACCACTCCATCCTGCCTGTACTCTCTTCTTCACCTCTCTTCCACACTCACCATTACTCTGAACTGTTGATCCCAAGTATTTAAACTCATCCACCTTTGCCACCTCTACTCCCTGCATCCTCACCATTCCTCTGTCCTCCCTCTCATTCACACACATATATTCTGTCTTAGTCCTGCTGACCTTCATTCCTCTTCTCTCTAGGGCATATCTCCACCTCCCCAGGGTCTCCTCCACCTGTTCCCTACTCTCACTATAGATCACAATGTCATCTACAAACATCATAGTCCACAGGGGCTCCTGTCTGATCTCATCTGTCAACCTGTCCATCACCATTGCAAATAAGAAAGGGCTCAGAGCTGATCCTTGATGTAATCCCACCTCCACCTTCAATGCATCTGGCACTCCCACCACAGAGCTCACCGCTGTCACACTACCCTCGTACATATCCTGTACCACCCTTGCATACTTCTCTGACACTCCCGACTTCCTCATACAATACCATAACTCCTCTCTAGGCACCCTGTCATATGCTTTCTCTAAGTCCACAAAGACACAATGCAACTCCTTCTGACCTTCTCTGTACTTCTCCATCAACACTCTCAGAGTAAACATTGCATCTGTAGTGCTCTTTCCTGACATGAAAACATACTGCTGATCACTAATCATCACCTCCCTTCTTAACCTAGCTTCCACTACTCTTTCCCATAACTTCATGCTGTGACTGATCAGTTTAATCCCTCTGTAGTGACTACAGCTCTGCACATCACCCTTATTCTTAGAAATCGGTACCAAAACACTTTTTCTCCAGTCCTCAGGCATCCTCTCACTTTCCAAGATTTCATTAAACAATCTAGTTAAAAACTCCACTGCCATTTCACCTAAACACCTCCATGCTTCCACAGGTATGTCATCTGGACCAACAGCCTTTCCATTCTTCATCCTCTTCATAGCTGTCCTTACTTCCTCCTTGCTAATCTACTGCACTTCATGATTCACTATCTGCACATCATCCAACCTTCTCTCCCTCTAATTCTCTTCATTCATCAACCCCTCAAAGTACTCTTTCCATCTGCTTAACACACTCTCCTCGCTTGTGATTACATTTCCCTCATTATCATTTATCACCCTTACCTGCTGCACATCTTTACTAGCTCGGTCCCTCTGTCTAGCCAATCAGTACAGGTCCTTTTCTCCCTCCTTAGTGTCCAACCTTTTATACAACTCTTCATAAGCCTTATCCTTAGCCTTCGCCACCTCTCTCTTTACCATGCACCTCATCTCCTTATACTCTTGTCTACTTTCTTCATCTCTCTGACAATCCCACTTCTTCTTCGCCAACCACTTTCTCTGTATACTCTCCTGTACTTCTTCATTCCACCACCAGGTCTCCTTGTCCTCCTTCCTCTTTCCAGATGTCACACCAAGCACCTTTCTAGCCATCTCCCTTACTAGCTCTGCTGTATTTACCTAGCTATTCGGTAACTCTTCCCTGCCACCCAGTGTCTGTATTAACTCTTCCCTGAGCTCCACCTCACAATTACCCTTTTTCAATTGCCACCGTTTGATCCTTGGTTCTGCCCTCACACTCCTCCTCCTCTTCTTGATCACCAATGTCATCCTACAAACCACCATCCTATGCTGCCTAACTACACTTTCCCCTGCCACCACTTTACAGTCTCCAATCTCCTTCAGACTGGCCCTTCTACATAAGATATAATCCACCTGTGTGCATCTCCCTCCACTCTTGTATGTCACCCTATGCTCCTCCCTCTTGTTAAAATACATATTCACCACAGCCATGTCCATCTGTTTCACAAAATCCACTACCATCTGACCTTCTGCATTCCTTTGCTTAACACCATACCTACCCATCACTTCCTCATCCCCTCTGTTCCCTTCACCAACATGCCCATTGAAATCTGCTCCAATCACCACTCTCTCACCCTTGGGTACAGTCCTCACCACTTCATCTAACTCACTCCAAAATTTTTCTTTCTCGTCCATCGCACACCCAACTTGTGGAGCATATGCTAAACAACATTTATCATTACACTATCAGTTTCCATCTTCATAAACATCACTCTATCTGACACTCTTTTCACCTCCAAAACACTCTTAGCATACTGTTCCTTCAGGATAACCTCTATGCCATTTCTCCTCTCATCCACACCATGATAAAACAATTTGAACCCACCTCTGATACACCTAGCCTTGCTGCCCTTCCATCTGGTCTCTTGCACACACAATATACCAACCTTCCTTCTGTCCATCATATCAGCTAGCTCTCTCCAGTCATACTGCCAACATTCAAAGTTCTGAACCTCACTACCACAGTCCTAGCCTTTACCTGCCTTCAGGCAGGCCTTCCCCCTCTTCTCCTCTTTCGGCCAACAGTAGCCCAATTTCTGCCAGCACCCTGTTGGCCAACAGTACTTGTGGCGGTCGTTGTTAACCCGGGCCTCGACCGATCTGGTATGTTTATCTGTACTGTTGTGAACTATCATCATCCCTGGCTGAAAAACATTTGGGCAATTTTTTTGACCCTTAGCTAATGGGCCTCAGAAAGCCCTGCAGCCTTGTTATAGGGTTGGATCTAGACCTTTGAATCTCTCCTCTGTAAAGAGTGAACTGCCCTTTAATCTCCACTGTGATAAAAATAAACATAATTTTTCCTTAAGAAAGAATAAGAATATGAAATGTCATGTAAACAACTACTCAAGTTTTCCCTAATCTTAGTATCTTAAGGGCATTTGCTTCAGAACTATGTGGAACTTCATAAAAAGTAGAAGAGTTCTAATTTTGTGTGTAATATTTTTAGGAAAAGGCTGCCATTTTAATCAAGCCTGTCTTCACTCTATCACAGAAGCAGCAATGGAATTCATGGAGAAGCAAGCAAAACATGGACAGCTTTACATAATACTTTTTAAACCCTGGGCAAATATTAAAAAATGCATTGTTGTTGTCTTTCGGCTCTTCCCAGTTAGGGGTCGCCACAGCGGAACTCCGGTCCGCTTATGATTGGCAGTAGATTTTCACGGTGCTGAGTTGCCAGCTTGACGCCCAACCTTCAACGAAGGCATGCCCATTCACGCATGTCTTTCGAAACGCCACTCGACCCGCGGGGAGGACATGCAGACTCCACACAGAAGGCACTCCCCGCACACTATCTGAGAACTGAATGGGAGAACCTCTTGCTGTGAGGCAACAACGCTAGTGCTGCACCACCGCGGATTATTACAAATATTAAAAAATGTGTATAGTCTTAAAATCAGATCTTCTCAAAACATCTATAACTAGTGAAATTAACTACTCATTTATACCAGCATGGCAAATGGACATAAACAGAAGAATAGTTAATGCTTAAATGTAAAAATGAATCTTTTGCAGCAAAAGAATTATACACTTATTTCAGCAGGGCTGCAAATTTCCAACAGAAATACTTTCCCATCCTTTGCTCTCTCTATAAATATATCAGCCTTATCTAGGTTGGGGAAATGGGGTTTGAAACATCGCTTACATCCTTTAAACTCAAATATATCAGTCTTATCTAGGTTGGGGAAATGGGGTTTGAAACATCGCTTACATCCTTTAAACTCAATGTGAAATCAGTCAGCACCTTTAAAACTCCATAAGATAAATATAACTCCACAAGATAAATACGGTCATGTAAGCGTACGTTCCACAAGGTCTTCCAGGTTCTTGTGAGTGGCTATTGTGTGGATGAACGAAAATGGAATGCAGGTCTAAAGCAAAGACTCTGCAAATGCTATCAAATTTCACTCTATTATATATCTCAGTTACTCTCTAAAGAAATACTTCAAACTTGATTTTATTAAATTTTGAATGCTGGCATCTTTTGTGGGAGTGAATCCTCAATTTCATCTAAAGCACCATCTTAACAATTAGATTCAAACTCACTGCTTTCATAAACATGAAATGAGTGATGACAAGACTGAGAAATGTTTTTGTTCTTTGCTTAAGAAGCAGGCTTAAAAAAAAGTTGGGTCTTACCACATATATCATTTTAAACCTTTTCATGTAATGACATTCCAAAAGAGAGAGTAGAAATATGCTTCAGATAATCCTTAGCTTCAGTATTTGGCAGAAATGCTAATTATCACAGGATTTGGTCCTAATTGTCAAGGGAAGCTTGTTGAAATCTTGCTTCAGTGTGTTTGGTCCTCCAGGAATGGTAAATTCCCTGAGATTTGCATAGACCCCCACATTCTCCAACTAATATAAACATCCACCAGGGTTACTCCATTTATGGAAAAGTGTTAAACTCCAAATGGAGATTTTGATGAGTTTGCCCTGAAAAACTATGACCATACCACTTATGGGATTTGGTCCTTAATTTTAATGGCAAAAAGTTTTCCTCCTGTAAAAATGAAACGTTCCTAATTTTTCAGGGTGGGTTCACTCAAACCTCCCCAACATAGGGGAATTCACATTTCATATCCCTTGTAATTTATTGAACATTCTCCAAGGTAACATTACTTTTGAAACAACAGACAGACTGGATGAACCTGTTTGTATATTTGAGTCTGCTCCTGATGACATGGACTGCTCCTAGTCACTGATGGAAAAATTGTCAAAAACAACAGGGTTGTGCATGGGAAGAAGAATGAGGAAGGAGTGGTAACGGAGCAGCTATACATGTACTCTGCTTTAATTCTGTTTAAAATTTCCCTTTCAGTCAAAACGTGAGTACTGTTAGTGGTAAGGGGACTTAATCAATTGTCAATTGTTGGCGGTACAAGGTGATTTTACCGCTGAGCTTTCTGCTTTTATTCTGGTTCTGACTATGGACGGCCTATGGACAATGTAGATGACCAGGAAATGGGTTCAGATACAGGGAAGGAGGCAGAGGAGCTTCAGGCCATCAGATGTTTTGCTGTAATCTCAATCTGACATCATTAAAACATCTGTAGATGATATTCAGCAGATTAAATTGGTGACTGCTTCTCATTGCACCTTGGAGACTGTTTTAATAAAGTACAAGGGATATGAAATTTGCAGTCTATTGGTGCAGTACTGGAGAGGTAGTAGAGCAGCGTACAATCGTGGCTTACCACTCTAGCAGTATTCAGGACTTACAACTGCATTCTCATTCTCTTGAGCTGAAGCTAGAGGATTTAGAGGATCGGACCCACAGGAACTATCTGTAGGTCACTGGACTGCCTGAAAGTATGGAGGAATCCAACCCAATTGTTTTCTTATCAAAAATGAACACTGTAACAACCTATGGGCTGCAACATCACCAATAATTGAGAGGGCAAATAGGATTACACCCATGAAAAGGATGAGCAACCTGCCTAGACATTTCATATTTAAACACCTTACTTAATATTATGGGAAGGTAATTCTAAAGGTGATGAGAAACAAATTTAAGCTGGCTGATTTTCCTGTGCAGGTAGCATATGATTATAGTACCACTCTTTATGCAAAAAGAAAAAAAAGGCCCCCTTTATGCAAACTTGCAGCAATCTGGGCTTTATGGTGAACCTGCATTTCCTATTGTTATCACAAAAGGTAATGTGTGATGCCAATTTCAATCCCCTCAGGAGGAGAACCAGTTTTTGGGGGAGTCTACCAGTGTTTCACATGCTGAGGCAACTCGCTCCACTATACTTGTGGGGAGCTCTGTGAAAAGAGAGATTGTTCCCTGTCCTTCTCACCATACAAACCAATAGCTTACAAAAAGGGTAGAGAAGCAAGGGCTACTACTAGATCTGTGCATATGATACAACAGCCTTTATGACAGAAGCTTTTTTCAGAGTCCTTTCCATTATCCAAAAGCTTCAAAGCACTAGCAACTGCTCCAGATGAAGTGCAGGACATAGTAGTGGGTTAGCAGTTTATGGCCCTGAAATCCCAGAAGAAGAGGTTGAGGTGGTGGCGGAGTCAAGATGGCCAACTGATAGCAGCAGTTTTTCAGAGCTCCATGAAACTAATGTAAAAAACAGGAAATAAGTTACTTTATTTTAGCAAAAATACTTAGAATTGATAGATGAAAGTATAAACTATATTATTAGTAACTTTGGTGAACTTAGGAAAGTTTTTTCCTGTCAAATTATAAAGGAGAATATATCATTTGTGGAGATGAGCAGGCAGATTTTAGGACTTCTCATTCTGACATGACTTTAAAAAAAGAAATGCAGCTTGTGACATCTGCTCTACAAGAACTCTCACTAAAAATGAATGATTTTAAGGAGAATTTACAAAACCTCAAGGAAAATTGTCAGAAACAAACAGATTCTCTCAAAGAACTTATACAGCAGCATCAATCCAGAATAACACACCTAGAAGCATCCCTGAATGATCTTGATGGAAGACTGAAGGAAGAAGAAAGCCAGAAAGATTTTCTCATCAAACAAAACATTTGGCTTCTCAGTAAAGTGGATCACCTGGAATACAGGGAGAGAAGGTCAAATATAAGGATTTTTGGCATCCCTGAGAGAGCTGAAGAAGAAGATATCATTTCCTTCCTGAATACCTGGATTCCAGAGATTTTAGATATAAGGGAGGGTCTGTCCTTTGGTATTGAAAGGGCTCATAGAGCTTTAGGAAAGCCAGTGTCAACATCCTCCTCTACTCCTCCCAGATCAATAGTCATAAAGTTTCTATCTTATTTGGACAAGGAGTTGGTCCTAAAATCTGCCTGGAGGAAAAGCCCATTAAAATGTAATCAAAGATTTGATAATGACTATTCTACCAGGTTTTTTGGAACAGAGGAAAAAAACTTGGCCATTAATAAAACTGTTAAAGCAGAATAACATCAAAACTCAGCTTGTCTTTCCTGCCAGAATAAAAATTCTATATCAGAATGAAATGAGATCATTTAATGCCCTAGAGGAAGCCACTGCCTTTATTAAAACAATAACATTATTTCCTTACCTGAAGATATGGAATGGGCATCTGCATCTCTGAAGAGAGTTACTGATAAATCTTCTTGGACTGATGTTAAAAAGTAAAAACAAAAAACTGAGACAAAGATTGCAGTTCCCACTAAATCTCTCAACGCATCTGCTGCAACTGGACTTTAATTTGTTTTATACTTGCTAAATCTTCAAATAAGGTATGTCATGACAATATTTTTCTTATTGCTTTTCTTTCTCTTTTTGCTTTTCATTTCTATACTTTTTTGTTCACATACAAATGAAATAACTGTTTATGCTTTTAGTATATTAGTATAATATTACTGGTTTATTGAGTGATATAATTGAACAGTAAGCTATCTTTGCTTTTATGACCTTAAGATGACATGCTTTATTGCAAATAATATATAGCCCTTTGCCCTGATAAATGTTCTTCTGAGTTATTACACAGGCATAGTCACTGCTTAGATTATTTATAAAAACTGTTTTGGATACATGGGATAACAGGGCATATCTATGTTTGTTTGTCTTTTCGGCTTTTCCTGGTTAGGGGTCGCCACAGCGGAACTCCGGTCAGCTAATGATTGGCAGTCGATTTTTATGGTGCCGAGTTGCCAGCCCGATGTCCAACCTTCAGCGAAGGCACGCCCATTCACACATGTCTTTCGGAGGCCACTCGACCACGGGGAGGACATGCAGACTCCACACAGAAGGCACTCCCCGCATACTAGCTGAGAATCGAAAGGGAGAACCTCTTGCTGTGAGGCAACAATGCAACCGCTGTACCACCGCGGTTAGTAACAGGGCATATCTATGATTTGGTATATATTAACTAGTTTTTTTTTTTATATTTATAACTTCTGATTGTTTCAGAATATATATTGGTACCTGTGTGAACAAAAAGCTGTTTACTGGCTTTTTACATAAATTGGGTCTCTCTGACACTTATATGTTTTATGGCACAAGGTTTTTAAATGGTTACAAGTTATGTTTCCTGTAGAGTTTAATGTTAAAGTACTGTTTTTCTCTCTCATTGGCATTGAATGTTATTTTACTGTTTGGAAGTATCTGACAGTTAAACTTTGCATTTGTAAATAAGTAGACTTTGTGACACAGTTAAAGTGAGGTCAGGAAACTGTACTGTGTAGTGTGCTGGACAGGAAAATGTCAGTTTGAAATCTAAGAAGTGAATCTTTCTTCTTAGCTCATGACATCATGCATTCCATGCATGCAGATCAGATTACATTACATCTAATGTGTATATGCAAGCTTAAATGTGAATGTTAAGTCTTTGATTGGTTAATATAGCATAGTAGGCTTCTTTTATAAGAATTATGAGCTACACTGTCTGCAAATGTATTCATGGTTCCCTTTTATAATAGTGACTATATTTTGTGATCAAATATATACAGAAATGTTATTTTTTTCTTGTAAACAGTTAATTATAGCCACTATTTCTAGTAAATATACTGGAGTTTTTTATAAACAGATCTTTATAAATAACTTTCCTATGCAGTTAGCAAGTGTTTAGTATAGGCTTATACATAGGTTCATAGACAGATTCATAGATTTACAGGATCATAGATTAGTACTAAGCTAACTGCCCATATGAGCCATTTTAAGCCTAGCCAATTATCCCTTGTGAGACTCAAACCCCACACGTTGTGTTTGTAAGGCAAACACCTTAACCATTAGGCCACCCTCCCAACATTTACAGGAAATGCTTATGACTAATGGTAATAACTGTAAGGATACTCAAGCACCATACTAAATTCTAGGAAATATATGTATGAATAATTTTGATTGAACTATAATTACTTTGCATTTAATATGTTGATTTTCTTATTGTATCCTAGATATTATTTATATTTCAGTTGTCATGTTTTCAGTTATTATAAAGGCATGTCTTTTAGTATATTAGCACTTTGTGGCAGGGAAAGAGCTCAGTAATATCTATGACTTGTGATAACACAACAAACTTATGAGTTTCAGTATTACCCTATTACTATGGTAGATATTTACAGCTATCTCTATCTTAATTTTGTCTTTGAGTCATTCACTTTTAAGACCTGTTATCCATAGTAAGTTTTATATAAATAATGTTTTTTACTAATTTTTGTCATTTTAACTGATGCCAGTTAATTATTATTGATGTTAATCAGTTATTTAAACATCTGCTATTCCAAAAGTTTAGGAGTTAGTTAAGGACAAATATGTCTTATGGAATATTTCTAAAAATCTATGTTAACATTTTTTGGGAATGACACACACTCACTATGTGCTAACACCCAATTCTTGTGAAGTTTTTATTTAGTGGGAGTTTGTCATGATAAGATTTATTCAGAGGGCAAGTAAATACAAATACTAAATGATTATTTGATTTGTTCCGCTATTTTGAAGTTTTTATTAAAACTAATACAGATGACATGCTTAGGTATTTTGGGTAATCATTTAGATTGTTAATAAAGCTAATGTTTCCTTAGTCTATTAAGCAGTAAATTCAGATTATATATATCCTAATATGTCTCTTGCTTCCTTAGTGAATAATTACTGTATAAATGTTTAATGTTTCTAATAATAATGTAGGTAACTCATCTCTAAAACCTAACTGGAATTAATATCTGATTAAGTTGTTCATCACTACTATTTTTCTCTTAATTTATAATATATTCTTTATTTTTTACTTTGTTTTCATGGGCTCAAACCAACAAAGGTTGATGGTTGGGATAGGTAGTCTAGCAGATTTAGTTTTGTTTGCTAGACTAGGAATGTCTTTCATTCCATGTATAGGGTGTATTAAAGTTTATATCAGCTTTTTGTTATTTAACTGTTTTTTCTAGTTTTTAAATGCCTGACACAATTGTTTTACTTTTATATTTCATGGGGAAAGTTATTTGGATTGAGATAAACAGAAATACAACAACTGATATTCTATTGTCTATTCAGGAAGAGTATTATGTATACAGGATTCTATTAATACAAGTTCCTTTATTATTTGTTGTCTTTAAAGAATTCTGATATGGATTTAACTTTGATATCCTTAAAAACTAATGGCTTAAACAACCCATATAAGAGAGCCAACCTACTAAGGTATCTTAAACTAAACAAGGCTCAAGTAGTTTTTCGCCAATAGATACACTTTAAAATAAATGACACATTTATGTGGGACCCTAAGGAATACACAATAATCGCTCAATCTTCTTATAAAAATAAGACCAGAGGAGTAACAATTCTATGGAAAAAGACTTTCTTAAATCCCCAAATCATTTACAAACATGTGGATAATGATGGACTCATGGCCTTAGTTATACTTAAGTTTAATAATAGAATTTGGACCCTGGTTAATTTATACTGGTTCCCAGGTATGGGGGTTGGACTAGCTAAGAAACACTTAGACTTTATTATAACTATTTATAAATGCAATATTATATTAGAAGGTGATTTCAATTGCATCACAGATATTACAGAAACTACCAATAGGAAATCTCCTAGACTATTGGCCCTCAGCCAGACAGTTAAGAAATGGACAGAAATGTTTAAATTAAAAGATACCTTTAATGCTTTGGGACCAAATACTTTACTATTCTCACACCAGGACTATAAACATGGCACCCAACCTAGAATAGATAAAATTTATATCTCACAAGATCTTTATTCTAAAATCTTGAATTTTTCAATACAACCTTGTCCCTTTTCAGATCATAATTCCCTGTTGTTAACAATACACTTGGAATTCAATCAATTAGTTATTACTTCAAAGATTCCTTCATATATCACAAAAATTAAAGACTTTAAATCTTGGATAACTTCTGAACTTCAGCTTTTTTTAGAGATTAATTATAAACCTGAAGCAAACGCAATTATGGTTTGGCATTTTCTTAAGGCCTATCTATATGGCAAAACCATTAGCTGGTAAAATTAAAGAATGGGACTCAGAGTTACAGCAACTCCAAAATCAAATATTATCTCTTAAATCTAATAAAAACTTAATTTCTACAGATAATAAGAGGAAAATAGAAGAAGCAAATAAGAAATACAATGAAATATTATCCCATAAAACTAATTTAGCTATGGAAAAACTAAAATTAAATTCTTATGCTATATTTCCTAAGCATCTCCATAACCTATCTATGAAAGTTAAGATACAATCAAAAATTAATAATATTGATAGTATCTTTCATGAAGGGAAAAGGAAAAAAAGTCTCGGACATAGGGGACATTCTGGAGGCTTTTAATTATCATTATGCAGAGCATCATAAAGATAAAATAAGTACAAGAAAAGGCTGAGGGTATGAAGAAATCTTGACATGAATTTGTCAGAGAAAAAGAAGCAGCATCTCAGGCAATTACATGATGGATTTGTTTTATCTCCTACTAGGTGTCTGCACCTGACCCTCAGATCACAGCTTGAGGACCTTCCGAATGATACTGGTGTCAGTACTTGTCGGTTTGTTATTAATTACTGTTTTTTACTCGCTCGCCTATTTGAACAGGCGTCATTTAAGGGTTACACTCGCTCGCTTATTTGAACAGGCATCATTTAAGGGTTACCCAAATAGCTGACATGGTTATGATACTCCAATATGGTCAGCTATTGATAAATAGTGCTACACTCATGAATTTGATTTCTTGTCCTGCATTGCATTGTAGCTGGGAGTGGAACCTGAGGAGGTATGCTCCTTGTTATGTATTTTATTAAATGGTTTATTAGCAGAGTGTGTGGGAATTTGTCATTTGGGAGCAGTTTCTACTTCTCTTTTACTGTTTATTTCCTTCTCTGCTTACCTGCCCATAGTTTTTATCTTTTTGTATTGAAGTATATGTTTAGAGGTAGGGATGTTTTCCAACCTACACTTCACAGTGTACACAGGACATGAGAGAAAGGTAGGGACAGAAGTTCAGAAAACTTTCAGTGGTGATTCTGTTAGTTGCAATTAATAGGGCTAAAAATACAACCTTGGATATCATCAATGGATCATCAGGGGACTTTATGAGGGGTAGTTTTTCCTTGGAATATTAAGGGAATGTAAACTGCAGTTAAGGTAAGGGCCGTTTTCCATAGTTTGAGAGACAGCAAGGCTCATGTTTGTTTTTTTGCAAGAAAATAAGGTAAGCTGTTCTGGAGATATTTTAAAAATGTTTGAGCTGCACATCTTCTAAGAGGGGAGTGGCCATACTCTTGGAAGGCAATATGGGATGGAAGGTGACCCATTCCCTCATGGACAAGGGAAGCAATTGAATTGTCATCCTGGTTGAGATGGTTAAGGTCCTAGGGCTTCTAGCAAACCCATTGAAGATAATCCCATCCCTTGCAGAATTTTAGAGTAGCCATTAGGACGTTTTACCACCCAGACCCATTACTGTGGACAGCAGCAATTTCAGTGTCACGGCTGAGTGTGATGGACAGAGTTCCAGAAGGTAAAAGTCATCTTTCTAAAACCTCAAAGCAGGTTCATCTATTGATATACACATTTGCTCTGACTGATTATCCAACTCAATCCAAGTTTGGATTTCTGGTTATTAAATGCGCCTTGTATGGAAGGGGTGTTGGATGTGTCTATAGTCAAGGCAGTTCTCTCTGATCATGATATGGTCCATCCTTGCTGTCAGCTACCAGTTTTCAGTGAAGATATGACCCTTACTTTAACATGCTGGGGTCATTACAGGTAGCCTGAGAAATGCTGTTAAGGTATGCCAGTGGGTTAGCCTGAGTAATATCCCAGAACTAGTATGGAGTTGGGAGAATTTGTTAGACAACTGCAGAAGTATTATCAGAAGAATGAAGAAAGAGGTCACCACCATCATGGATAGCAAACTTAAGGATTTAGAACACAAACTGAAAAGGTTATTAGGTTAGTTAAAGGATAACAGTTTCCAATCCAGGGTGTGCTTGGTAGATATTTTGGCCTGTTAACAAGAATAAATAGAAAGACAATACCAGTACATGTGAGTGAGAATAAAATTATTTCATTGGGCTAGAGACATTATCTCCCACAAAGTGCTATCATGTAGACAGAAGGAGAGGCAGATGGGGATGTTTATAGCAGCCTTAAAGGATGAGATGGACACTTATTACTGCCCCAGAGAGTATCAGCCAATGTCTAGCTTTAGAATACAATTGAATGGAGGGGATAACTCTTACCTGGAACTGAAGGTAGATGATTTAAGTTGGAAGGACAATGCATTCCCCAATATTGCCCTGGGGTTGCTAATAGTTTGATTAGGCCATTGTCTATTAAAGAAATTGAAAGTACTATTGATAACCTCTCTAATGGAAAACTGCACAGCTTTTACAAGGCATTAAAGGAAAAATTGGCCCAGTTGTTATATGCATTGTATAATCAGATCAAATCAGTTGGGTCTTTTCCCTTTGAAACAAATAGAGCTAAGGTTATAACGTTACTCCAGCATGGTAAAGACCCTTTAACACCCTCTAGTTACCTCTTATTACTGAAGACTGACTTCAAAATCTTTGCCAAGTTACTGGCTAGAAGGCTTGAAAAGGTGTTTTCCAAGGTAATATCCTTTAATCATTTGGGCTTCATTAATGCACTGTGGGTGTGACCTTTGCTGCAGAAGTACTCACTGGTGATAAAAAAGATAGCAAGAACCTTGTTGAGTGATTCCAGTTGAGCATTTAACAGTCTCCATTGCCCAGTTATCTGGAAGATGGTGCAGTTGTTTGGGATTCCTGGTGATTTTAATGATTGGTGCCAACTACTTTACTCTTAACTCTCCCATCTCAATCTTCAGATGGTGTATTTTCCCCCATAATTAAGTTGGCTCAAGGCACCAGGCAAGGGTGTTCATGTTAGCAGTGTCAGCAATGGATAGGTATCCATCCCATCATTATGGGCAGTTTGGGATCAATGTGGGAGTTGATGATACTTTATTCATGACATGGTTCGCTGGCAACTGTGCCATATGGCTGGAGGAAGAGCTGAATTGTAATGGGCTTACAATTAATCAGGAGAAGACATCCCTTTTCCCCTTATCAGAAGATGGTATGTTACAGCGGGGTCTTCTGGGTGATACTCCCATCTGGATCCAATGTGAATTGAAATATATCAGTATATGGATGACTATGGAGAAAAGGCTGAGGTAGAGCAAAATCCACACCTCCTGGTGTTAAAGATTTATTCCAAACTGGACAAATTGAAAGCTCTAAATCTGTGATTTTTGTCTAGGATACATATGACTAAAATGTTGGTATTCCCCAGGATATTATTCATACTGAGGCATCTTCTTCATGTGGCCTTCACTCCCCTCCCTTAGCAAGTTACATAAAAAAAATCTGATTTTGTATGGACAGGTAGATTTCTGAGGATAAGGCAGATGAAAGTGTTTTTCCCAGCTAGTGTTGGAGGATTCAGCCTCTCCTCATTTCATGGGTATGGTTTGGCAGTTATAGGCTGGAATTTTAACCAGAATAGGCAGTCTGAGAAGCATTTTTCGTGGCCAATTGAACATGGATCACAGGAGCTCTCTAGGAACTTTGTGGTGTTGATTCCCTTATGTAGGGTGTGGGACCCAGGAGGATTACATCAACAGTTTGGGCAATTATTGCTTCCGTCTGCACACAAGAAAAGCCAGCTGAACCCCACAGTGTTTCTTGGCATAACCCACTACTGCAGATTAATGGTAAAATTATTTGGTGGAAGAACTGGTTAGTAGTGGGTCTCCATTATATTTATGATGTTTGGGATATCATGAGAAGGTTTACAACTTTAGTTGAACTTTGTACCACTTTCATGTCAGGTACTTTATGTTGCTGGCAATATCTACAGTTATGCTCATGGATTGCTGAGAATATTCACACTACACAAGATCAAAAGCTGCCCTGTCTGTCTTGGATACATTCAAACTTAATGGTGATGGAGTTTAGGAATAGGAAACAGAAACTGAAGGATATCTAACCCCTGGTGTTGGACCATCTGCAGGTAGTTCTTAGGCCATTATATTTAAAACTGAGTAACAGGTTGAATAGTCCCTATCAGAGAAAGGGTGGAAGATAGCAAAAGGA
Organism: Protopterus annectens; assembly: GCF_019279795.1. NCBI lineage: Eukaryota > Metazoa > Chordata > Ceratodontiformes > Protopteridae > Protopterus > Protopterus annectens. Next base: position 1,119,382,800 of record NC_056733.1, on the reverse strand, counting down.
TGGTTAGGTTTCAAGACCTAGCCCCTATTAACACACTTTGCAGTAACTATAATGTGGAATCTTTGACACTGTATGTTGGAATGGCTTCAATGTCATGGACTGACAGAGTAAGATCACTGTTGGCATTGCCAGGAAGGGAAAGTGAATTATGTTCGCCTAATCTGGTCCTGCCCCAGAGTAGTGATGATGTAGGATGTGGTAGTGGAGGGTGTTCAGTGGGAGCTTAGAGTAAAGTTCCACAAAAGGCAGAAAGTGACATTTTGGTTGCTGAGTATTCCCATTGATTGTGAAGGGCTGCGTATGGCAGAGACAGTATGGATGAGGTGTGTTGGAGCCACAACCCTAACACTTTTGTTTCAGAACTGGAAGTCACCATTGGAGCACTGGGTTCATTAGTTCCATTTATTAGTCTATCTACTCAGTCACTGGTATTCTAAAAGTTTAGATATCAAACAATGGAACAAAATGGTGGTCAATACTATTATAACAACTAGAAAATGAGTTTAGTCTAATTTTTATTTCTTTTTTTTTCTGTTCAAATTCTTGTCCTTAGCAACGATCACAACGTGCTTTTCAGTTTGATGTTTACAAAGTCTCATTAATAGTCTAGGTTTTTGTACTCTCCTTGTTTTCTTTGTTTTGTACTGATTTTATGTGCTTGGCTCAACTGATCAGTTTTGTTAACTTGGTTGGATAACTAATAAAGAATTCTATGAAAAAAAAAATTGACAAAACTACCAATTTAGGTTTGCTCATTTTTCTTCAAAGAGGTGCAACCCAAAGGATTTTTGGGGGCGAGTAAAGCAATCTTTCCCCCAAAATCTCTAGAACCTACAGTGTTCTAAAGGACATACTTTGTCAAATGTGACTTCAATAACTTTGCCCTTGATATTCAGGACAAATTCCTTGTACGGTGTGACTCTAGAGGACAGTTATTCTAGTAAGGGTGGTATAGGGGGCAATGTACCCCACATTAGGGGCAGGAGAAAGCAGCCCCCTAAAAACTGCAGGATCTACTACTTTTGTGAAGGATAAACTCCATTAAATAGGACTTTAATGAATTTGCCCTCAACATTTAGGTCCAAATCCCAATATTCCTACTCAAACTCTGTTTAGGTCAACAGCTATCTTCAAAAACATTTGGAACACTGGCAATATTTGAAAGCTTCACTAAAGAGTGCAGAGATTATGACACTTTCCTCTTGAGAGTCGGTTTCTTTTTTTGTATGTGTATGTCTTCCCATGAGAAATATTTCCTTACTTTTTTATGTTGACAGATTCCAAGAAACTGTAGGCTTTCTGAAACTGCATTATTTTGTAAAACAATGAATATTTCTAAAAAAAATAACTTAAATATACCACTGACATTGACAGGCAATTAGAATAGCAGGCAAGTCATCTGGTAAATCAGAATTCTCTCCAAGAAGAAAAAAGCAGGAAACTGTAATTTCAGCATTCTGATGAAGTCCTAGATGCTACAGAATGAAAGCCCTTAATGACATTAAAGTGTTTGCCTGCTTTCTTGTATTGGGTTTACTCTTTTAACCCATTTCTTCAGTGAGTATTTACACACAACACAGTCACCTTTATTTTGGTATTTTGTCGTGGTTTGGTGACATTTGGGCCATTTTCTTTGTTAATTCTCCTAGTGTGAAAGCAGAAAGTAAGAAAACAGGACCAGTGAAATTGTAAGCTTGGGTAAAATTTACTTTCTGATTAGTAAGTACACTGTCTGGACGCCATTAAAGAAATAAAAAATTGGAGAACCTGAAAGAATATCAACCATAAAAAGTGAACAGAAAATCCTGTTCAGCAAAAAATAGTACAAGCTACAGCTTTAGTTCAAGAGATGGCGTCTAGTAAATTAGATGAAAAAATCAATCAAATGTATTCAGATATGATTAAAATAAATGAAACATTGAAGGAAACATTAAAATAATGTCACCAAACCACAACAAAATATCAAAAAAATACATCAACTCATACAACAAAAGATTGGAAAATCGAAGACGTTTTAACTTGCTGTTCAGATGAACTGATAAAACTGCAAAAATAAAAGGCTGAAATGAAAAAAAAAACAGTCTGGCTGAGTATGAGGTTTCTCAAGAAGAGCTGTCTCAAAAACCAGAGTTGGAAGACAAAGTGCATGCTGTACCAGAGAAACTGGAAGGAACAGACTGTATTAATTTTATAAAAGCACAAATAAGCAACTGGACTGGGATTCCACAGCAGGATTTGTTAATTGAAAGGGCACATAGAGTGTATGTGCTAAACCTGGCCATAAGAAAGCAGTCAAGACTTATATTTGGAAAGATGCAATCATACCAGCAGAAAGAGTTGATCCTGATAAAACTGTGACTGAATGGAAAAGTATTAAAAATTTGAGACAGCAGAGTGTTTGCAGAAAATGATTACTGCACACCAGGCAGAAGAGAAGCAAATTTATCCCCACTATCAGGGAATGTCATAAGGCAGGTATGATATTTAAGTTACTATATCTGTCTTCACAGTATTCTTCCTGGAGGACCAAAGATGTTTTTGAGCAGGTTAAGTAGGAATAAAAATGTTTCTCCAACAAGAACTGAACCAGCAAGCAGAAGGGGACTCTAATTCTCATTCTACTGATAGTAAAGCTCATAGACTTTGCCAGTGAAACCTTTTCCAATGCTCTAAAGGAAAATCCTTGAGATAAAAAAACAAAAAAGCACAGGGGTTGACGATAAGAATCAGGAGAACCTTGTACATGAACCACAGTCTGATGCTGGGAAATGGAGATGATCAGGAAGATCAGCAACACTGAAATAGTGATGAAATTAGAGACTATAAAGCATCAATAATACTTGTGAAATAAGGCTTCGCAAAGAAATGTGGCTGAGAAAAGACTGGACTTTTGTTAACTCTGTTAAACGTGTGGGTGGACTGCAGAACATACACTCCTCGTTATGTCATTAATGTTTAGGAGGACACTATAAGGGAAAAAGAAGTAACTAAGTAAAACATTTTTTTTGCTCTTAATAGTATTTGTATAAAATATTTAATGATATAAACTGCATGTTGTATTGTAAAGCTGTTGTGTATAGTGTGCAGTCAGGCATATTTTAAATGTTGAGGAAGAGTCTTTTCAGTGACTGTTGCATGTGTTAAAGATATTAAAGTGAAACACTACTTTTTTAGTGGTAAGAAACATAGGCTTTACAGTATAACAGGAGAAGAAAGGCCGAACGGAAACAAGCTTAAGTAAATATAATACTCTGATCTTGGGCTGATTGGGTAGGGTAGGGTGTAAAATTCTATTAATTATATGTAAAATTAATATAATTCACCTTGTTTTGTACAAAGGTGAATGACTTCCTTAAGCTATAAACAAGTTTTTTTATGCAAATGGGCCTTAAAAATAAAAAAAATAAAAAATAAAAACGATGAAAACCATGAAAAATACTACATTTTGTGCATCTGCAAATATATTAGCTTGTTTTTCTTTTCTGTTAGCAAATGTTCTCAATGAGAGACATGAAGCTTGCAGCTGAAGGCAGACGGTCAGGAGAATTCTGTGCATTCTGCTCTGACTGAAGTTTACAAAGATTTCTTTATGCATCTGTAAATTTGTTGACTTTTTTTTCTCACTGCTGACTACTTTTATATGGAGACATGCTGTTTACAGGAACAAGCAATTAATCTCAAGAGTTTTGAGCAGTCTTTGCAGAGGGAAATGCAAAATTTAAAGGTACAATGGCAAGCAATTCAGTGAAAAATAAAGTTTGAAATTATGGGAAGTGAATAAGTGATAGTAGCCTCCCCAGTAGTTGTATTACTTTACTACATTTAATACAACAGTACAAAATTTAGTCTTATTTAAAGGTAGCCAGTGTACAGTTTAGTCTTACTTAAAGGTAGCCAGTGCACGTTTCTTAGGGTAAAAGTTAATGTTTTTTGAAAGCATACAACTCTTTTTCACATATGGGAAGGGAACAGAGATAAGAAAAAAACAGTCAGCAATTTTTATACAAGGGAACTGAGGCTTTAACATGTGTTTTAGCATAAATAATGTTAATTTTATATTTGGTTATGCCTGTGGGTGCAGTTGTTGGTATGGGACAATTGTTTCTATCTGGAGGGCCAAACTAACATTGCTGAAATACATAGTTTTGTGTATTTGTTCTAAGTTAAAAGTTGATGAGGGTGTTCTAAAAATGTATTCATTTTTGTTTGTTTGTGGGTTTTCATTAAACAGTCTTCAAAAATGTGACACAGCTTCAAATAGAGAAAAAAACATCTGTATAAAAGATAAGACTAATAAAAATTAGTGTTTGTATGCAAGGCAAACGTTGGAAATAAGCATTCAAAAAACTGTCACCTGTAATAAGTGAGAACAATAGCTTATCATCATAATGACTACTCTATCCATATTATCATGGAGTATAAATGGCCTGACAGGTATAGACAAAAATAAAAGAGTATATAAACTTTGAATCATAGACAGGAACTGTGTCGGCAGTTTACCAGCTTTCACCACACTTAAATGTGAGCAATATTAAGTCCATATAACTCGGTGTTGTTAAATAAAACTTCTTTATTCAGACAGAGAGTAAGCGCTTTCACCATCAGACTTCTTCAGACTTCAACATTCACATACATCATTGGTTTTAAATAGCAATGCCAAATGAATAAAATAGCTGATGTCTATGTTTTCTATTAACTATTAAAGTAACAGGACACAAAAATTTCTAGCACATAACATGCCCGAACAAATACATAAAACCTAGTCATACTTATCATATAAATAACTGAACGCTATAACTAAATGCATATATCTAATCAAGAACAGTACTTTAAAAACAGTTTTTTAAAAACTCTCTATAATACATAAACAATCTGTTAAACTTATTCTAAGTACTTGTATGGAACTATGAAAAGTCATCTGATAGACTTCCTATCTTATAAAATATATAAAAAGTATATTAAATTTAAGACTTAAATGTCTTAATATTCCAGAACATGAGCAACTGTTTCTAAAAACATGTAGCACTATTTCTGTTTAGGTTTGGCCAATCTTCTTTTCTTTAAAATGGGCTTTAAATTCACTTTATCATTTAGCCCAGGATATTGGTCTGCTCTGCAACGTATAATCCAACGTAGTTCACATTCTTGAGTGCAGTTGTCTAAGTCTCCTCCTCTAGTGTTTGGCTTAATTACTTGTATAACTCGGAAACCAAATGTATGTGTACTACCCAGGATATTACAATGCTTAGCTAACGCATTGTTCTCAGAACCTATATGCATATGATAAATATGTTCTCTAATGCGTTCTCTATACTGTCTACAGGTTTTACCAATGTAGAACACTGAGCAAAGTTGACATGTTGCAAGGTATACCACATTGGTACTGTGATAGTTTGTTCTTGTATGGAAAGAAAACTCTTGACCAGTCACTGGATGTTTAAAAATATCATTCTTATCTATGAACTTACACTGATTGCATTGCTCACATGGAATAGTGTTATAATTATGAGTGTTAGGCATAAACTCACATGTATTCATCGGATGGTGACAAAGCAACTGCTTCAAATTCCTTTTTTTCTTATATAAGAACTTGGGTTTGTCACCTACTATACTACTGATGTCCTTATCCAAAAGGAGTGTCTCCCAGCAGTTTTCAATAATGACTTTCAAGTCATTAATATCACTTGTAAAGTGTATTGGTATACTTAACTTATCAAACCTTGAAAGATGACTCAATTCTACATTATGGTCTCCCTCTGAAAAATATGGACTTCCTCTAGTGGTCCTTAGATCATGTACTACAGAGATAAGTCTATCAATATTCCTTTCCCTATAACGTCTCTCAACTAATCTAGATCTAAGACTAGATAGTTCATCCCTGAACCCTTCGTCTGAAGGGTTGAGTCTTGTAGCTCTCATGAGCTGCCCTTTTATAACATTGTCAAAGACATGTGTGGGATGCATGCTACCCCTATGCAATAATGTGTTCCTGTAGCATGCTTTCCTGTGGACTGACGTGTTTAACAAACCATTCTGAAGTCTCATGATGTTGACATCCAGAAAGGAAATCTGGGTTCTGGACGAGCATGATATAAAGTTAAGAAAATGGGTCAAATTGTTCATCGATGTCACGCTACATGTTTTTAGAAACAGTTGCTCATATTCTGGAATATTAGGACATTTAAGTCTTAAATTTAATATACTTTTTATATATTTTATAAGATAGGAAGTCTATCAGATGACTTTTCATAGTTCCATACAAGTACTTAGAATAAGTTTAACAGATGGTTTATGTATTATAGAGAGTTTTTAAAAAACTGTTTTTAAAGTACTGTTCTTGATTAGATATATGCATTTAGTTATAGCGTTCAGTTATTTATATGATAAGTATGACTAGGTTTTATGTATTTGTTCGGGCATGTTATGTGCTAGAAATTTTTGTGTCCTGTTACTTTAATAGTTAATAGAAAACATAGATGTCAGCTATTTTATTCATTTGGCATTGCTATTTAAAACCAATGATGTATGTGAATGTTGAAGTCTGAAGAAGCCTGATGGTGAAAGCACTTACTCTCTGTCCGAACAAAGAAGTTTTATTTAACAACACCGAGTTATATAGACTTTAATATTGCTCACATTTAAGTGTGGTGAAAGCTGGTAAACTGTCGACACAGTTCCTGTCTATGATTCAAAGTTTATGTACTTATTGCCGTTTTTCAACAGGAACGTATCTCCCGTTGTGGGTATATTTTTTTATTATTGTTGTGGCTTATATCTTTTGTCTTAATCCACATAAGGGAGATGGCAGTAACGTTAAATGATGATATTGAACTCGCGTATACTTTGAAAGAACCGGTACCAGTGAACTCAAATTCTTTCCGGTTCAACGACTGTGTTTCCGGAGATGACAATATGCTTCTGTTTTTTGAACCAGATTTGACGAACAGGCAGGAATCTACCCTCGGTGGTAATTTAGTCGAACTTTCTGAAGACCTGAATAGGTTGCAGGTGGATATATTGAAATTGAAGCGACTCCAATTACAACGCCAACATTTTGAGGCGTGCCTACACAAACGAATAGTGCCTCGTGGACTTCGCATCTTAAAGATGCCGACTTCAGGTAACATTTTTCCTGAGTTGCTGATTAAATGGCAGCAACTCAATTTGGAGCTTAGCTTCAACTACATGAGGTTACTTATAGATTTCCATCGTCCTGAAGAGGAACAATTAAGAAACAAAGTAACCCAGTTGCATGATACGATTTTACAGAAGTACTCCAACCCCAAAGCAGTGCTGGGGATGGAGAAGCTTATGGATAATGTACAATTATTTGAGAAATGCCTTCTTGAGCAAAAAAGAAATAAGATATCAAGAGACATTAAAGATTTTAAACTCGGTCACGTGTTTACTTGGCCGAGACAGAATGCTGATAGTAGAGATGTGAATAATACTGTAATGAACTCTGTTATAAGAAATGCTTCTAGTATAGATAATGTTGTTAACAATAGTGGTGATGTATGAAGTGAAAATGGTAAAATTACAAAAAACAATACCAATGTTACTAGAAGTGTTGACATGTTAAATGCCCAAGTTGACAGAAATGAAAGTAGTAACAAACTGGACAATGCTAAGGATGTCAGTGCTGGTTCTAGTAGCTCAGCAGTTGACACAGCTCATGATATGATACCTAATGCAAGTAGTATGAAACCTCTTGAACATAATGACGAACCTGTAGTCAGAAGTAAAACTGGCAGAAGTAATTTGTTGCCCAATTTTACATTGGCAGGTAACCAGCAGATGCTGTCCCCTTTCCCAATAGAACTACCCCGTCTGGGGGGGATGTCCAGATCCATGAGCAGGGGATGACAGAAGAGGAAGGGATTTGGAGGGGAGTACAATGGTCCAACTTTGAAGAAGATCTGGGGAAGAGTCGAGAATCCTTAGTTATGAATTTATCCCACAGACCATTAACCATGTCTGAAGAAGAAGTCCTTAACAAAGGACTTACCTTCATACCCAGCAGGAACAGCGATATTACAGAGTCCATTTTGGACATTAGGATGTATGTACGGAATATACAATATGAAGCTGGATTTTGGTAATGATGAAACATCAAATCATGTTACAAGTAACATAAACATCTTTAAACCAGTCAGTACTTATCAACCAGTGTTACACCCTATTTTAGATACTTTCTCCAAACTAGTAGAGAATGATTTAAATAAATATTATGAGAAGAATGTGAAACATAGAGTACAATGTCAGAGAAATAACCTTAGTTTTCAGCAAAGAATAGCACTTACTAAATTAAGGAAGGACCAATCCGTTATCATAAGACCAGCTGATAAGGGAGGTCCCATTGTATTGTTAGACACTGAAAACTATTTAGAAACCATGAAAATGATGTTGAATGATAATACTTATTACCTGAAGATAGACATGGAAAGTATAACCAACAAAGTCTTTCAAGTCTATGACATGTTGGATGATTTGGCAAAAAGTTTCACCATAACATCTAATCTGTTTAAATATTTGAAAGTGAGTAACCCGTTGATTCCAATTATACAAGGCCTCCCAAAAATTTATAAATCTATGTACAATCCATCCATGCGACCCATTGTTGCAGGTCAAGGATAGCTCACTGAACCGTTTTCGGTGTTTGTGGAACATTATTTGAGACCGGTCGTTGAAGCGAACCCGTTTATATTAAAAGATAGTAAACAATTTTTGTTGGAGTTGTATGACTTTACTAGAACATTGCGGGACAATGACTCTTATATTTTAGTGACACTAGATGTGAAAATCCTATTCACGGTTATACCAAATGAAGTAGGTGTGACAAGTGTACAAAGGTACCTAGACATGAATACAAATCTGGATGGAAGGTTTATAGATTTATTGGCTTTGTTCTTGGAAATAGTATTAGACAACAATGCTTTTATTTTCAATGATGATACTTACATCCAGAAAGATGGCGTAGCTATGGGCACTTCATGTGCCAATAGCTACACCAACATAGTCATGGCTGAATGGGAATACAACTCCCTTTTCTCTTTAGGTGAATTCCAACAATATGTTGGATTCTATAGGAGGTTTGTAGACGACCTCTTCCTAATTTGGAAAGGGGATGAGGTACAATTAGCAGAATTTGTGACATCGATGAACAATTTGACCCATTTTCTTAACTTTACATCATGCTCGTCCAGAACCCAGATTTTCTTTCTGGATGTCAACATCATGAGACTTCAGAATGGTTTGTTAAACATGTCAGTCCACAGTAAAGTATGCTACAGGAACACATTATTGCATAGGGGTAGCATGCATCCCAGACATGTCTTTGACAATGTTATAAAAGGGCAGCTCATGAGAGCTTCAAGACTCAACCCTTCAGACGAAGGGTTCAGGGATGAACTATCTAGTCTTAGATCTAGATTAGTTGAGAGGCGTTATAGGGAAAGGAATATTGATAGACGTATCTCTGTAGTACATGATCTAAGGACCTCTAGAGCACGTCCATATTTTTCAGAGAGAGACCATAATGTAGAATTGAGACATCTTTCAAGGTTTGATAAGTTAAGTATACCAATACACTTTACAAGTGATATTAATGACTTGAAAGTCATTATTGAAAACCGCTGGGATACACTCCTTTTGGATAAGGACATCAGTAGTATAGTAGGTGACAGACCCAAGTTCTTATATAAGAAAAAAAGGAATTTGAAGCAGTTGCTTTGTCACCATCCGATGAATACATGTGAGTTTATGCCTAACACTCATAATTATAACACTGTTCCATGTGAGCAATGCAATCAGTGTAAGTTCATAGATAAGAATGATATTTTTAAACATCCAGTGACTGGTCAAGAGTTTTCTTTCCATACAAGAACAAACTGTCACAGTACCAATGTGGTTTACCTTGCAACATGTCAACTTTGCTCAGTGTTCTACATTGGTAAAACCTGTAGACAGTTTAGAGAACACATTAGAGAACATATTTATCATATGCGTATAAGTTCTGAGAACAATGCGTTAGCTAAGCATTGTAATATCCTGGGTAGTACACATACGTTTGGTTTCCGAGTTATACAAGTAATTAAGCCAAACACTAGAGGAGGAGACTTAGACAACTACACTCAAGAATGTGAACTACGTTGGATTATACGTTGCAGAGCAGACCAATATCCTGGGCTAAATGATAAAATTAATTTAAAGCCCATTTTAAAGAAAAGAAGATTGGCCAAACCTAAACAGAAATAGCGCTACATGTTTTTAGAAACAGTTGCTCATGTTCTGGAATATTAGGACATTTAAGTCTTAAATTTAATATACGTTTTATATATTTTATAAGATAGGAAGTCTATCAGATGACTTTTCATAGTTCCATACAAGTACTAAGAATAAGTTTAACAGATGGTTTATGTATTATAGAGAGTTTTTAAAAAACTGTTTTAAAGTACTGTTCTTGATTAGATATATGCATTTAGTTATAGCGTTCAGTTATTTATATGATAAGTATGACTAGGTTTTATGTATTTGTTCAGGCATGTTATGTGCTAGAAATTTTTGTGTCTTGTTACTTTAATAGTTAATAGAAAACATAGACGTCAGCTATTTTATTCATTTGACATTGCTATTTAAAACCAATGATGTATGTGAATGTTGAAGTCTGAAGAAGCCTGATGGGGAAAGTGCTTACTCTCTGTCCGAATAAAGAAGTTTTATTTAACAACACCGAGTTATATGGACTTTAATATTGCTCGCATTTAAGTGTGGTGAAAGCTGGTAAACTGCCGACACAGTTCCTGTCTATGATTCAAAGTTTATGTACTTATTGCCGTTTTTCGACAGGAACATATCTCCCGTTGTGGGTATATTTTTTATTATTTCTGTGGCTTAAAAATAAAAGAGTATTGAATTATATTAAGAAATGCAGAATGTAAATATTAATGCTGAAGGAGGCACATTTTGAAAGAAATGAGCATACAAATTTGACAAAGAAAGGATTTCAGTATGGTTATTCAGCAGAATATCAGGCACAAAGGAAAATGGAACTAATAATACTGATTGCTAGAGAGGCTCCAATAGTGACAGAAGAGGAAAATGACAGCAGTGGTAAATTTGTGGTAGTACAGGGTTATTAGCAAGGGAGGAAGATTAAGATGACATGTACTTGTATTCCACCAAAAACTGCTATTATGGAGCTTTATAAAATTTGGAAGAAATAATAAGCTTTTAGGAGGGAATGTTATCTACAGGTGGGGAATGGACCCTGGTTTGCAATAGTGAGAATGAGAAGGGAAATAAAACAAAACATGGTAGATTTCTGAAGAAAGTTATGAAAATATTTGGTATGGAAGATGTGAATTCAGTAATAGAACTTGAACAGAATTTACATATTATTCCCCAAGGTACAATAACTGGGATAGAATGGATAGAGAATGAAAGTATGTTCTTACCATAATGTTCCATCTGTGTTGTCTATTTTTATTCTTCCTCCACCTGAGGGTTCCAGCTCCAATCTCGGATTCAACTTGACCACTTTTCAAGCTGAAGATTCAAAGCTTGAGCTCCTCCCCAATCTCTTCCATAATGCCTCATTCCCCCAGATTACCTCAGATTAAGTTTAGCCCTAACATATGCCTAGGATATCAATATACCCATATCTATAAATCATGATAAACTCACGAGGCAGGACAGAAAAAGAGAGAGAGAGAAATATTTCAGAAGCTCAGAAAAGGAACAGTGATTCCTTCAAGTCTCTCTGCCAGGTCTTACAGAATTTTGGACAGGGGAAGGAGGGTGGGAAAAGTGGAGAAAGAATGAAAATCGACAACATAGATGGGACATGATATTAAGAATATAATTTCTTTATCTGATGTTGTCAATTTTCATTTGTTCCTCCACCTGTGGGACAGAGTCCCCAGCTGCAATAGCCTACAGTGACCCTCATTGAAGGATATTTGTGAGCACTGGAGAGCCAAAGGCAGCCCTGTTTCTGGAAGTAATGTCTAATTTATAATCCGCAACACATGTATGGGAACTTGACCAGGAGGCAGCAGCACAAATATCATCAATTGACAAAGAAAGGATTTCAGTATGGCTATTCAGCAGAATATCAGGTACAAAGGAAAATAAACTAATAATACTGATTGCTAGAGAGGCTCCAATAGTGACAGAAGAGGAAAAAATGACAGCAGTGGTTTGATAAGTCCAGGCAAAGCAATACCTTTCAAAGAATACATGAAGGAAATTCAATCTCTTAGACATTTAGCCAGGGTTGGTTTGGCAACTGCTGCCCCTTTTTTCACATCTGAAAAAGATATGAACAATTGATCAGATTTCCTGAAAGATTTGGTCCTGTCCAGATGAAAATGCAACTGCCTATGGACATCCAGAAGATGTAGCATGTATTCTCATTTGCTCTGAAATTTGGGAAAGAAAATGGGTAGGTTGACTGATTGATATTGTTTTCAGAAGCAACTTTCAGTAAAAATGATGGATTGGTCTGAAGAGATACTTTGTCTTTGTGGAAAATTAAATAAGGAGGTTTAGATGAAAGGCAGTCTTCCTAGACAGAAACTTCAAATCCACTTTAGCTGCCAGTTCAAAAGGAGGAAGCACTAATGCCTGTAATATCAAGGTCAGATCCCAAGGAGGAGTAGGATTCTTGATTGGAGGATGAAGCAAAAAGGTACCTCTGAGGAAAGCCTTACATAGTTTTGATGATGCTAGAGAGGCAGAATTCTCTCCAACATGAACATTTGAAATAGCTGCCAATTAAACTTTGACTGTGGAATAACTAGCTCTGTTTTGGAAAAGAAAGCCCAGAAAATCCAATACTACTGGGATAGGAGCTGTAAAGGGGTCAATAAACTTCTGTTGAGCCCAAATGGAGAATCTCTTCCATTTTCTCTTCTAGATCTTTCTGGTCGATACTTTGTGGGAAGAAATCAAAATTTTTTTGGACTGGGGATAAAAGCCTGGCATGTCTAGCTATCACTGGAACTGGAGAAACCATGTGGTCTTTTTTAAGCATTGAAATCTGGGTGAGTTTACCCTGAAGGATGGGACAGTACATCTGGTAGAGGTTCTAGTGTCCAATTAAGGCAAACCATATGAGACCAAAGGAAGGTGAACCAGACTTGGTGAGACTAAAAGGGAGCAATGAGAATTACTTTGTTCTTCAACCAATGTGCTTTCGAAGAAATTTGGGAATCAGAAGTAATGGAGGAAATGCATTAAGTAGACCGGAGGGCCAAGCATGGACTAGAACATCCCATGGTGACTATCCCTGAGGGGGGATCAAGGCAAAGAACCTGTTGCATTTGTTGTTGTGGGGGGTCACAAAGAGATTGCAGCAAGGCTGACCTCATTTGAGAAAGCTCATGTTTACCACTGACTGATTTAGTGACCACTCATGAGGCATCAGTAAAACTCTGCTAAGCCTGTCTGCTAGAATGTTGGACTTCCCCCGGAATGTGGATTGCAGTTAAAAATGGTTGGTAGAGATCACCCATTGCCACACTCTTATTGCATCTCGACACAGTGGGTAAGATCTGGTTCCTCCTTGCTTGTTGATGTACCACACTATGGACATATTGTCCATGTGGATCACAATAGTCCCTAGAGGGAGAAAGCTGTGAAGTGCTTGCAATGCTAGAAGAGCCACTCTCATCTCTAGGATGTTGATATGTAAATTGGTCTCCTGAGAAGTCCACATGCGTTGAACAGTCCATCCTGGAAAATGACTCCCCACCCTGTCTGGGAGGCATCTGTGATCAGCATGGCATTTGGCAGAAGCAGAACAAAGGGACAGCCTTGGGTGACTTCCAAGGATTGTAGCCACCATAGGAGAGTCCTTGCATATGCATGACAGCCTGATGGGGTAATTCAATGTGCGACCGTGTAAAGACCATTGGACTGACAACATCCACTTTAGTATTCACATGTATAATCGTGCAGTCAGTAATAGGTTTATTGTGGCAGCTATCAAGCCCAACTCCCTGAGCACCATTTTTGCCAAAGGACTGGGCCTTCCTAGAATCTGGAAGACATGACACATGAGGGTCGACACTCTGTCTGGAGGTAGGTAAGCCTTGGTTCTGGTCATGTCTAAATGTGCCCCGATATCATCTATCAGTTGAACCAGCAGCAGTTGTGAATTTTGCATGTGCCTACAATGATGATATGCCTACAATAGGAGCAAGCCATAACAGGTAGTCCCTGGCTTGAATAAGTGGATGCCTGGTCAAAACAGTTAGGAGTCAGTTGTTCAGATAAGGAAAGACATGGAATCCCTGCAGTCTGAGATGAGCTGCATCTACTACCATACATTTAGTAAACACCTTGGAAGCTATGGTGAGACCAAATGGCAGCACCTGGAACTGATAATGACTGGGGCCCCCAGCCTGAAACAAAGATACTGTCTGGAGCACCTGTTCCCCTTGATATACTAGTACTCATCCTTCAAGTCTATAAAGCACATCCAGTCATCCATCTTCAGAAAGAGTAGGATGGACTGAGCCATGACCATCTTGAACTTTGAGTTCTTCACCTTCTTGTTCAGAGATGTTAGTTCCAAAATTGGCCTTGGATCCCCTGTCATTTTTGGTACTAATAAGAACCTTGAGTAAATGTCAGAGCTGACTTATCGGGAAGGACTTCCTGGATGACTCTTTTTTGAAACAGCTTTGGAATCTCTACCACTGCTGCCTCCCTTTGATTGCATGGTACATCTGGGAGGTGATTCATTGGTTTGTGAAGAGTTAAAAAGGGAATAGCATATATGACCCTTTGCACCCATCAATCATTTGTGATGGCTACTCAGGCTTCTTGGTGCAAGGATAAGCACCCCCCAACTGCCTCCAGAGAAGGGCAGCCAGGCAACCCTTCAGGGGAGCTGCAAGGGCCTGTCCAAAAAGAAATCTCAAGACCCTTGATTTCACATAACCCCTCTCCCTCAGGGATGGCGTCCAGCACTACAACTGTTTCCCCTCTGAGGAAAAGTCTCCCTGAGCTTCCTGAAAAGGACCTTGAGATTTTCTAAACCACATTTTTTTTCCACCATGCTGATTCCTAGAGAAGAATCTTTGTGGTGTAGAAAACTGGATTCTGATGGCTGACAAAGTCTTTCCAGCCTTCTCTCTCCTGGAGAGTGTGTCTCGAACTGTGAGACCAAACAATGATGAACCATCAAAAGATGCACTGACAAATGATGCCTTGAAGGGTTCCATGAAGTCACACAACCTCATCCAGGCATGATGCCTAATGTCACTACCTGAACTGGCTGCCCTTGTGGTGCATGGGAAATTAACATCAAAGATGAATTGGATACTGATTGAAGAGTGGCCGTTCTGGAGGAGAAAACTTTGCACTCCTCATCAGACATGGACTCTGGGAGTGGGCTAGAAAGTTTCTTGATTAAATCCCTTTCTAGCCTGGTAAAATGGGACAAATAGTTTAACGCTCACAAGGCAAAGGTGGACAAAGCATGAACTCTCTGAACCTGTCCAAAATCCTAGACCCCTTATTAGGGGGATGGACAGAGGAGCTCTCCTAAGCTAACT
This sequence comes from Protopterus annectens, assembly GCF_019279795.1. Classification (NCBI taxonomy): domain Eukaryota; kingdom Metazoa; phylum Chordata; order Ceratodontiformes; family Protopteridae; genus Protopterus; species Protopterus annectens. The sequence continues at coordinate 1,119,367,234 of NC_056733.1, read as the reverse complement.
CCTTTTTGATGGCTACCGTGACTACCATGGCATCTACCAGGATCCCTTTCTTCCAGTGGGGTTTGTCCAAGGGAGTGCTTAAGATCTTGTCAGCCCACTTGGGTATGGGATCTATAGTGTCTTGGTCCTTCCATTCCCTGGAAGAAACTAAGTCAATAAGAGGATCTACTGGGAGAGAGACAACCAGGATGTAGATGGGCCTGTGCCAAAAGCTTCCAAAAGCACTGTCTCCTCTGGGTTAGGGTTTTGGAGGTCCATCCACCCTTCTGATGGAGAATCCCTAAGATGTCTGCAAAAGAGACATCATCGGGTGGAGATCTAAGGGACCTGTCCCCTTCCTTGAAGTCAGTGTTAGTAGTGACAGATTCCTGCAGAGAATCCAAGTGTCTCCTTTTACACTTCTTCTTCTGAGGGACCTCCCAGGTAGGATGCTCCAAAGAGGTATTGGAAGAAACCTGGGGTTCCACAGTAGGGAATGACTGATGGATTTCAAGCACAGGCTGTCCCAGTGGTAGATGAGAGGTCTCAGGTGCAGACTCCATGGAGGTAGGGATCGGATCCAATGGAAGGAGAATCAGGGGTCCCCTAGGATGGGACAGAACCCTCTCCACCACTTTGAAAGTAGACAGACTATAAAGATCTGAGAGCCACCACTCCAGAGCCGAAGCTGTTGGAGCAGACTTCTCCAGAGCCCCCGCAATCCTCTGGTCTGAGAGGGGAGTTGGAGCTGAGCTGTCGAATGCTGAGGCTCTGAGGGGAAGCGACAGTTCTGAAAAATTTGTATTCAAAATTAACCCCTCCATGGATCCAACATCTAAGTTTTGGCACCGAGATGCACTGAGCCCTGACACCATCAGAGCTGAGCCCTTTAGGAAGGCGGTCTGACTGGAATAATAACCATTACCAGATCCAATGTCTTGGTTCTCAGGGCCATTGGACAACTACAAAGCAGGAGGTCAGATCGGAGAAAGAGCCACGGGGTGGAATGGAGAATGCAGATCTAGAAGGGAATGGAGCTGACAAAATCCCCATCTGGATCTGTGCCTTCAGAAATTTCCTCATCGATCTATCCACCTCATGCTCAGATAAGCACTGGGACAACCTGATAGAGGAGGATGCTCTTTTGGGGGAGGTCACTGAGCAGGGAGACTTCTGCACCAAGACATCTAGCTCCAAGGCAGCAATGGGAGTATGGGTAACTGAAGGGAAAGAATCCAGGGTAGTCATATCTGAAGGTCTCAAATCTGATGTTTTAGGTGCCTTTTTTGGTGGCTCAGAGGAAGATCTTTCAGGGGAGCATTTTCTCTGGTCCCTGGCCTCCCTGTGCGTCTTAGCAGGGGTTTCAGGCCATGAAGTAGATGGTTGAACAGGAGCAGTAGAAGAAGGAAGCAACCCCTTAAGCACCAGCTTGTTCTTGCAGTTGGCCAATGCCTGCAGATTAAACTCCTCACTCACTGAGCAGGAACTATCTAAATCAGCTGGGCCTAAACAGTAGACACACTCTCTGTGAGCATCAGATAATGGAATCTTGCACACACAGGAAGTGCACTTTTTTAACTCAAAGGTTTGTCAGGTTTTTCAGCCATGACAAATCCAAACAGACAGAGACCTAGAAAAGAACAGAGAAAGAAGAAAGGGAGCAGAAAGACCAGACCACAAGGAAGAAACACACTGGAAATGAAGCACAAGCTAGTAGTACTTATTTTTGTTTTTTTTTAAACTTAAAAAAATAGAAGGGGAGAGACAGAGAGAGAGAGAGGGAAGACAATAAGTTAGAAACAGGAACAGTTAAAAGCCGACTTATGAACAAAAAATATCCACTAAACAACTGGAAGGAGCTCTAGAGACATAACCTTGATGTTTTCATATGATCAGCAAATGACATCTGAGGTAATCTGGAGGAATGATGCATTATGGGAGAGAGGGGAGGAGTTTTGAATCTTCAGCTTGCAAAGTGTCTGAGCCAGATCCAGAACCTACAGGGGGAGGAACGAATGAAAATTGACAACATCAGATATTATGTTTCACAGGAAGATGTGCATTTAATTGAAAATCTTCAACACACATCCAATAACTATAAAGTAAAAATGCAAGGTAATGAAGTAAAAATGAGATGCTGCCACTTTCCCACCTACCTGTTAAAAAGGGTCTATATTATGTGATCAAATGGTCAAATATTCAAACACGTAATAGTCGACCCGTAATAATCGAACCGCCACAATGTCAAATGGTTCAATGGAGATCTCTGTACAGTGCGGAAATGGAATTTTTCCATTGTCTACACTGTAGTACGATCTCAGAGTTGGGATATTTAAGTAGCGGGGGTTGTGGGGTTGCAGGGGCTGCCCCCTGCGTAGAGTGTTTAAATGGTTTATTTGGGTGGGTTTTACTTTTTTTATTTTCCATTCGACATTGTGGCAGTTCGATTATTACAGGTCGACTATTATGTGTCCGAATATTTGACCATTCAATCACGTAATATAGACCATGTTAAAAAGAGACAAATTGAAGGACTATGTAGTGGAAATTATTCAAGAGTTTTTATGGAAAATAGAACTTTCTTCAGAAGGGATAACTAGTGAGTGGAATACAATAAAATGGTGTTTAAAAATCCAATAGAAACAAAAGAGGGACAGGCATGGTTAAGAAGTAATAGAAATTATTTAGAGGGATTGACAAAGGCTAAAATATTTCAGAAAAAGGAGAACCTCACAGAACAAGAAGAGGAGTAACTGCAGAGTGCTAAAGAGAAAATAAGAGAGCATATGGATAATATGCATGAGTTTAGAAAGATTGATGTTAAGCAACTACTTTTTAATAATAACCCCACAGATTGTTAGTGCAATGACTTATGCAACATAAATTAAAAAGGGTTGCCACCAAACTGAGGGAGCCTATGACATGAAAATTCCCCAGATATCCTACAGAGGTATTAGAGAGATTTTGGAAGTTTTATGAAAATTTGCATAAAGTGAAGGAATGTGGAAACCAAGGAATAGCACAAATGGAAATATTTATGGAATACTTAATTATGCCAAGATAGAGTAAGATGAGGCTTAGCAACTAACAGTTAAGACTGAAGGAGATGGGACAATAATGGTGATGTATAATTGTTCTGCAGGGAAGTTTCCAGGAACAGATGGTATTTCTGAGGAAGTTTGATATTAGGAGGAAGACAGTGATACAGATTTGGAAGACTTTGTTTAATAGTATTTTAAAAGGAGGGTAATCCCTAGCAACTTGGAACAAAGCTGTGGCAGCTGTATTACCCATAGAGGGTAAAGACCCATCAAACCCAAATTCATATTGACCCATTTTAATTTTAAATCATGATTATAAAAGTTTTTTATGTCAACACTTGCTAAAAGAATGGCAATGGTATTGCCAAATTGATAGATATGAATAAATGTGGTTTTGTGGAGGGGAGGCAAACATTTGACAACATTAACAGAACAATGAAAGATCCACAGGGGAGCAGGATATAAGAAAATGGGTCTATATTAGAAGATCAAAGTTTCAAAACTTCGAATCTGATGTTCAACACCATATGATCGAAGTCTTCAAACTTTGAATCTTTTAAAGGAGATCTCTGTACAGCACGGAAAGGGAAGAGTTCCCTTTTCTGCACTGTAGTGCGATCTCGGAGTTGGTATATTTAAGTAGTGGGGGGTGTGGGAGGCCCTGCTTAGAGCATTTAAATGGTTTGTTTTTGTAGGTTGTTGTGCTTTATTACATTTTAGATGTTTCAAGACTTTGATTATATGGTGTCGACCATATCAGATTCGAAGTTTTGAAACTTTGATAATGTAATATTGACCCTAAGAAAATACCATTGTTGGTGGGTCATAATGCAGGAAAAGCATTTCACAGAGAAGGCTAATTATTTTATTTTATTTTACATTTGTTGACCGGGATAGTCCGACTGGATGCATGTCCATTTTCAGCGGAGGACCGGGGAGAAAAGCTCCAAGGGTAAGCAGATACAGCATTACATAATACCAGCATTACATATTACAAACAGACTATTTACAGAGATTACATAAGTAAGCAAGTTAAACAAGTTTCACAGGTTACAGTTAGTCCTGAGCACAAGTCAGGATTAAATTAAATTACACAGTAAACTGGTTAACAGATTTTTACACATTTGAGTTAGCCAGGCTTGATACATTGACATAGCCAGTTAAGTGACAAATGTTGTTTGAGTCTAGTTTTAAATTGACCTAAGGTGGAAAGTAAGGTAATATCAGCTGGAAGATAGTTCCAGGATCTACTTACAGAGTTTGCAAAGAGAGAATCACCGGCTGTGTTATTAATTCTGCTAGTCTGAATTAGTAGTTTGTTAGAGGATCGAAGCGGTCTAGGATTATTATAGGGGGTGATAATATTTTTAAGTGCAGGAGTATTGTCCAGATTATAGAGGATTTTATAGGCCATAATCAGTTGGTTATACTGGATTAGGCTAGGTAGTTCAAGCCAACCAAGCTGATTTAGATTGATGCAATGATGTGTCCTAAAAGGCAGCCCAGTGGCAAACCTGGCAATGTGGTTGTAGCAAATTGAGAGTTTGTTAAGGACAGTCTTGTTCAAATTCGAGTAGAGGGATGCATACAGAAGGGTTGAAAGAAGGTGAGAGCGAGCTATGGCAATTTTAGCTGGAGGGGTTAGGAAGGCTTTTATTCTGTAAAGTGACCCTAGTTTTTATTGATGGTTTTGATAGTTTGGTTAACATGTAGGTCAAATTTGAGATTATTGTCTATGATGACACCTAATAGTTTTGTAGATGGGTCAGGGGAGATTATTGTGCCATCATTTGATTTTATGGTAAAGGTGAAAGCGGTAGACCTACGTGTTGGTGAAAATAACAGCATTTTAGTTTTTGGGATTTAGGATCAGACGATGTTCAGAAAGCCAGTTTTCTATTGTATTAAAGGTGGTCTGGGTAGCTGACCATAACTCTACTGGAGATGTGGCTGAGCAAATCAGAGTAGAGTCATCAGCATATTGGATACAGCTGACTTTTGGGATGACAGTATAAAGGTCGTTAATGAAGATGGAGAACAGCAAGGGCCCTAGTATAGAGCCTTGTGGTACTCGAGGGTGTTAGGTAGAAGGTTAGAGAGTTTGTTCTGCCAGAGGACAGCCTGCTGTCAACCATTCAGGTAGGATTGAAACCATTGGAGGGCTCCAGTATCTAGACAGAATGTTTGCAGGGTGTGGATTAAAAGTTGGTGATCAACCATATCGAATGCCTTGGAAAGATCCAAAAGAGGGCTGAGGATATATAATTATTGTTGCGATTATGGTTTATGGTGTTAGTAAAGGCTAGGAGGGCTGAAGTAGTGCTGTGATGAGGACGGAAGCCATGCTGAGTGTCTGCCATAAGGCGATTTTGGATTAGGTGGTGCATGAGTTGTCTATGAACACATTTTTCCATAATTTTTGCAAGTGGAGAGAGTATAGCTATTGGCCTATAATTGGAGAATTCAGTAGAGCTGCCTCCTTTGTGAAGTGGGATTACATAGGATATTTTCCAGATGGTGGGAATTTTAGCTTCTACTATGGTTCGATTGATTAGTATTGAGACAGGGTAAGCAATAGCATCAGCTGATTTTTGTAGGTACTCGGCAGGGAGTTGATCAGCAGAAAGTGTAGTGGGTTTTAATTTTTTGATCAAGGTACGGATAAGTGAAGTGGCGACTGGTTGGAAGCTGAACACAAGTAGGTTTCTAGGGGTGCTACTTTCAGGACCAGGGGAGCTAGGAGGTAGTTGGCTAGCTAGGGCTTGAATTGTCTCAGTAAAGAATTGGTTAAAACTATCAGAAACATCTTCAGGGGTTTTATCAATAGTAGCAACAGGGATTGGGGTTGAAGTTTGTCCAGGATGAAGTAGATTATTTAAACCTGCCCAAAACTTCTGAGGGTTATTTTGATTTACTGTCTGTAAATTACAGTAGTATTGTTTTTTGTCTTGTAAAATTGATTTTTTGGTTTCGTTCCTGGATTGCCTGTATTTAATGTGATCTTGAGGGTCTTTAGAAGAATGCCATAAAGCCCATGCTTTGTTTCTAAGGGTAATTTTGAGTTTAGACTCTATAGAAAGCCATGGTGCAGTTTTGCCTTGGTTCTCTTTGAACAAACAGGTGCATGCAAATCAAGGATCTCAAGGAATTTGTTGTTAAAGTATGCTACTGCTTCCTCTAAGGGGAGGTGTTTTAGAATAGACCAATTACATGAGTTTAGTTCTTGTTGGAATTTGGCAGGGTCAAAGTTTTTATTGTTTCTAACCTTTCTGAGTAAGGGTTGTTGGGAATTAATGGTTTTGTGTTTAATTACATATGTGAGAAGGTGATCACTTAGGCCATTAAGGAGGGTACCAGAGGTGTACAGTTGGGGGTGACTGTTTATGAGTACCCAGTCAAGTATACTTTCTTTTTGGTTGGGTTTACCTATCCTGGTAGGGGTGGATATGATTTGTGGAAATGCATGCAGGTTAATATGGGTGGTTGGGGATTCTAAGGAACAGGTGCCCCAGTCTATGTTAAAGTCTCCAAGTAGTAGGGTTTCTTGGGGGTAGTGACATGATAACCAGTGCAGGATATCTTCAAATGTAGATATATTGTTACCTGGGGAATGTACATACAGATGATATTAATGCATTTATTTTTATTAAGTTGCAATTTGGTGGCAAGAATCTCAGAGTTATTAATCTGAGGAGGTTGTATTACATCTATGGTGACATTCAACTCAGATTTATAGAGTACAGCTACCCCACCCCCTTCCTCAAGCACGATCCAGCCTGTGTATGTTGTACCCAGGTGGTAACACTTCATTGTCTTTAGTGTTAGGTTTTAACCAGGTTTCAGATAAACAGAGAATCTCAGGGAGTGGACATCCAGAAGTGCATGCAATTCATGTACCTTGTTATTAATGCTTCTAATATTGAGATGACAGACTAGAAGAGAGTTAGTTGGCCTATTAATTGTAGGTTTGTAGCTTAGATTACAAGTAGAGGGGTATGTGTATCTGAAGTGAGTGGGCCAGGGTTGGGGTGAATATCACCACCAAGTATTAGGTTGAGTCTATACTTGGTGATGAACTTCAGGAATTTGTTTATTAGTTTGTGGTAGTGTTTGGATCTAGAGCTAATGTGTCTGGGGTTGAGATGTTGATAGACTGAACAAGATGTTGGATAGGATCTGGTACTGTAAGTATGGTTGAAGGTGGAAGGATTTACAGCTGGGGTGATAGTATGGCCTTTTGGGACCTGAAATCCTGTAAGAAACTGGTTTTCATACAAGGTAAGGAGGTATGGTGTGAACAAGAGGGGTAGTAAAGAGGAGTATATCATTATATGTGATTCAGCTAGTGAGTGAAGGAACTGTTTTACCTGGTGATGCAACACCAGAAGATAGAGTGGTGAAGTAAAGGTACTGGAAGGGGGGATGGGAGAATGCCAGATGAAAGCTAATAGGTGCTATTAAATGTTGGTAGTAGAAGAGGGGTGGGTGGAATTATCCCAGATGAAGGCAGATAGGATCTAGAAAGTGGGGGAGTGGCTATAGTACTATAAATTTAGAGGTACTGGGGGCAGGAGGGAATTGGAGGCAGGAGGGAGGAAGAGAGCCCGAGCGCAAGGGCTTAACGAAGGGCTATTGCAGTTTACAAGGTTTCCTAAGGTGTCCTAAAGCTATAAGGTAAGTATTACAGCTCTAATGTAAGAGTCAATTTACTGCAGTTACAGGGGAAGGAGGCAACCACTCAAGTAGAAACAAAGAGCCCTATGGCTGACCAATATGGTGACCTGCTTAATTACAAAGCACTGTAAGTGAAAGCTTAACAAATGCTTTTTGTGTGTAACCTACTCTGTTTAAATGTTGAGAGAAACTGATTGCAGTCCTGTAGACACCATTTTGTAGGGAACTGTAGAGTTCAATCTGTTTAAATGTTGAGAGAAACTGATTGCAGTCCTGTAGACACTGTTTTGTAGGGAACTGTAGAGTTCAATCTGTTTAAATGTTGAGAGAAACTGATTGCAGTCCTGTAGATACCGTTTTGTAGGGAACTGTAGAGTTCAATCTGTTTAAATGTTGAGAGAAACTGATTGCAGTCCTGTAGACACCGTTTTGTAGGGAACTGTAGAGTTCAATCTGTTTAAATGTTGAGAGAAACTGATTGCAGTCCTGTAGACACCGTTTTGTAGAGAACTGTAGAGTTCAATCTGTTTAAATGTTGAGAGAAACTGACTGCAGTCCTGTAGACACCGTTTTGTAGGGAACTGTAGAGTTCAATCTGTTTAAATGTTGAGAGAAACTGACTGCAGTCCTGTAGACACCGTTTTGTAGGGAACTGTAGAGTTCAATCTGTTTAAATGTTGAGAGAAACTGATTGCAGTCCTGTAGACACCATTTTGTAGGGAACTGTAGGGTTCAAACAAAGTCACACCAGGTCAGCCAAGGGGGGAAGAGAGAGGGAAATCCTAAGCACCTAGACTGGGAGAATATATGAAGTACCAGAGGAAAGTGAGAGGGTTCCTCTCTAATAAGTTGTGTTTGGACAGAGGTAAGAAGCAGGGGGTGTCCTCTTTCCCTTTGTTATTTTCCTTATATTTAGAGCCACTGGCAAAAAAAATCAGGAATCCAGAATTCAAGGATATAGTTGGTATAGTAACCAAGAAAAATTGGCTTTTTTTGCAGATGACATTATTTTGTACTTGATAAATCCAGAAAAGGACTTTTTTGTGTTATGGAACATTTGAGACAGTTTCATGTATTTTCAAGATATAAAACTAATGAAAGTAAACTAAAAGCTATAGCCTTAAATTATGAACCCACTCACAAAATGGTTCACCAGTACCCATATTTTTTGGAACACGATAACATGAAGTACTTAGGAGCACAGATTAAAAAAGGCAGCTAAGGGTATGTGGGAAGAGACTCAACAAAAGATAATGCAAAAACTGAGTGACTGGAAGTTCGTGTTTATGGATGCAATGAGTGAAAATGTTTTTAATCCCATTAGCTTTATATACAGGTCAAGCATATTTCTATCAAAGAGAAGAGAAGTTGTGAATGATTAAAGAATTGAAGGAATCTATCTGGAGGGAAAGAAAGCAAGAGTTAAGTGAGATAAATTGATCCTCTCAATAGAACAAGTGGTTTAGAATTACCTGATTTGAAGGGTTACTTTAGAGCAACACAGTTAAGGCTCATATGCATAACACAACCAGAAGGTTATAATTTAAAATGGAAAGGATGATGATGATTAAGTAGGCAGGAGCTCAAGAAATAAGGAAAGAGAGTGGGATTTGGGCTGCAGATCCTTAAAGAGAACAAATTAAAGTTATGTACTCAGTATAACTATGCATCTGTGTTGTCCATTTTCATTCTTCCTTAGCATATGGGTTATGGATCTGACCTCAGATCTGACTCAGCTGCATTCGACAGCTTTAGAATCCAACTCTTAAGCTCCTTCCTCTACCCATAATGCCCTAGAAATCTCTAATACCGCAGATCAAGTTTGCTGCCTTAAAAGGTCTTAACAAATAATAGTAGAACAGAAGAGAAATGAAACCAGGGTTCAAACCTGGAATTACATGTTCCAAAAGTCTATCAGGTCACTCCAGAAGATGACAGCAAGGGGGAATGAGGGTAGAAGTTGAGGAAGAATAGAAATAGACAACACAAATGTAAAGTTATGGTAAGTACATAATTCAAATATCTGATGTTTTTCTTTTCATTATTTCTCAACATATGGGACAGAGTCCCAAGCTACATAAATCTTGGGTGACCCTCATGGAAGGATAATATGGAAACTTGTTGAACCAAAAGCAGCTCTACTTCTGGAAATTATTTCCAATTTATAATAAGTAATAATGGTATGAACATTACATCAGGTGTTGTTGTGTCTTTTTCGGCTTTTCCCGGTTAGGGGTCGTCACAGCGGAACTCCGGTCCGCTAATGATTGGCAGTAGATTTTTACGTGCCGAGTTGCCGGCCCTGATGCACAACCTTCAATGAATGTACGCTCATTCACGCATGTCGCCACACAGAAGACGCTCTAGCTGAGAATCGAACAGGACGTCTTACTGTGAGGTGACAATGCTACTGCAGCACCACCATCAGGTGTCTGTTGCACAAATATCATCAATGTAAGTTTTACACCAGAAAGCAGATGAGGTGGCCATGTGTCTGGTTGAATGAGCCTTAGGTAGTTTTGGTAGGGAGAGACCTTGTTGGGAATATATCCAGGAAAAGCAATTAGTTATCCATTTAGCCAATGTAACTTTAGAGATTGGAGAATCCAGGCAACTAGGTGAAAAACAGACAAACAGCTGGCCCATTTTTTTTTCTGAAATTTAGTCTTCTGTATAAACAGAAACACAGTTGTTTATGCAAATATAAAAGATGTAGTATGTATTTTCACTTATTTAAAATTTTGGGGAAGACTGCTAAAAGAGTGGTTTGATTTATATTTGATTCAGAAGCTACTTTTGGTAGGAATGAAGAACTGGTTTATATGGTAACTCTATCTTTATGAAAGACAACATAAGGGGACTTGGATGAAAGAGCCTGGAGTTTAGAAGTTTTTTTTGCAGATGTAATAGCAACTAAAAAGGCTGCTTTCTAAGATAGGAATTTTAAGTCAGTTTTTGCTGAAGGTTCAAACAGCTGTTGATCCAAACCTTTAAGTACTACTATTAAATCCCAAGGCAGTGATGGGTTTCTCATAGGGGATTTGAACAAGAAGGTGCCCTTTAAGAAAGGCTTACACAACTTGGATGCAGCCAAGCAAGAAGCATAGTCTCCTGGTTGAAAATCTGATATGGCTGCCAAATGTATTTTTATTGTGGAAAAACTTAACACCATCTTCAAAAACCGAAGACAAAAACTCCAGAACAGAAGAAATAGGGGCAGTAAAGGGATCAATGTCATTTTCAGGGGCCAAACTGAGAATCCTTTCCATTTACTCTTGTAAATATTCTTAGTGGAATCTTTATGTGAGGACAAAAGAATAGAACGAATTGGAAAGCCTGGGGTGTCTAGCTATTAATGGAACTGGAGAAACCATGTAGCTAGTTTGAGGGCTGGGATACTGGGATGTTTTATCCCCCGAGTGATGTGACAGAAAATCTGGACTGGGGTCCAGTGTCAAAGGAGAATAACGAAGATGAGACCAAAGGAAGGGGAACCACACCTGGCGAGGCCAAAAAGGAGCAATAAGGATGACCGAGCTCTTCAACCAACTATCTTTCTGTAAGGATTTTGGAATCAGAGGTACTGGGGGATAGGCGTAAAGCAGACCAGAAGGGTCAAACGTGGACTACAGCATCTCTTGGTGATTTCCCCTGAGGGAGGATCAGGGCAAAGTACCTGCTGCATTTCTTGTTGTGGGGAGAAACAAAAAGATTACAGCAAGGTTGGCCCCCAACAATGGAAAATTCTCTCTGCCACTGATTAATTGAAAGACCACTCATGAGGCATCAGAATGGACCTGCTGAGTTTATCCGCTAGTACACTGGACTTCCCTGGAATGTGGGTTGCCACTAGAAAGTGGTTGGAGGAGATCGCTCAATGCCACACTCTCATAGTTTTTCAACAGAGGGTAGTAAGACTGAGTTATCCCTTGTTTGTTGATGTACCAGAGCACAGACATGTTGTTGGTTTAAAAAGCAATGATACTCAGAGGTAGAACATCTTGAAATCCCTACATTTCTAGAAGGACTGCTACCATCTTCAGGTCATTAATACGTGAATTGGTCTCTTGGGGGACCACATGACTTAGAACATCCTTACCAAAAATGCCCCTCACCAGTTGGAAGGCATCTGTGGCCACTGTAGCAGACAGAATGAAGGGATGACTTATGTGAATGTCGTCCAATTGGATCCCCCAGTGAAGATGGTTACTACATACTGGAGTAAGTTTGACTGGGAAGGAAAGAGGTCATCGAAGAACAGACCACTGAACACCTAGAGTCCATTGAAGAACATGCATATAGTAACATGCTAGTGGGACTAAAACTATATACACTGCCATGGAACCTACTGCTTGTATGACAAGTCTGGTAGGAGAATCAGGATGAGAAAGAAGTTGTTGAACCTGAGACTTGATTGTGCCTATACAATGAGGAGGTAGAGAAGCAATCTGACTTATTGTGTTTAGATGGGCACCAATGAACTCCAGGCTATTTACTGGTAGCAGCTTGGATTTGGAAATGTTGACTGCAATGCCTAGTGATTGGCAAATTTGGAGCAAATAGTCACCAGACTGTTCTAGGAGATGCCTGGTGTGGGCGGTGAGGAGCCAGTCATCTAAGTATGGAAACACTCATAATCCTTGCAGTCTCAGATAAGCTACTACCACTGCATACATTTGTTAAACACCCTGGAGCTGTAATGAGTCCAAAGGGCAAGTCTCTGAATATGTGTTACTGACTGGCTCCCAGCTAAAAGCGCAAGTGTCTTTGGGAGGATCTGTTTATTTTGATGTGATAGTGTGCATCCTGAAGATCAACTGAGCACATTCAGCCATCCTTGTGTAAAAGAGATAGAATGGGTGGAGCTATGTCCATTCGGAACTTTGATCTCCTCACACATTGGTTCAGATTGCTTACATGTAAAATCAGTCTCAGGTCCCTTGTTTTTTTGTTGGCATTAAAAAAAAAACTCAAGTAAGTTCTGAATCCTTTCTGGTCTGGTGGGACCTCCTGAATGACTCTTTTGTCTAGCAGTTTCTGAATTTTTTGAGCTGCAGCTTCTCTGTGACTGGGTGGGAAGTTTTGTAAGTTGGCATTTGGGAAAATGATATAAAGTAACCTCTGGATATTATTTTTAGCACCTAAGAATATTTTATTATAGCAGCTCAGGTGTCTGGGTGCAAAGACAAGCATCCCATGACTGCCTCCAGAGGAGAGCAGCCAGGCAGCCCCCTCAGGAGTGCTAAAAGGGTCTATCTGGAAAGGAATCTTTGAAACTCTGATTTTGCAGTCCTCCTCTGCTACTAGGATGGTGCCTTTCACTCAGACTCCCTCATTTGCCTCTGAGAGAGGTGTCTTCACTTGAATCCTGGAAAGATCCCTGAGATTTACAGAACCAAATTTTCTTGGCTCCTCTTTGATTCCTTGAAAAGGATCATTGAGCAGTAGAAAAGTGAATCCCTATGGCAGACAAGGTGCTTCCTTCCTGTTCAGTGTGGAAAAAGATTTCTTTTACAGAAGGGCCAAACAAGGATGTTCCATCAAAAGAAGCATTGATGAAAGAAGACTTGAAAGGCTTGGTAAAGTCACATAACCACATCTAGGCATGTCTTTTTATGGCAATGCCTGAACTGGCCGCCCGTGAGGTACCTTCTGATGCATGCAAAATTAACCTCATGGACACATTGGATATAGATAAAAGAGTAGCCAGCTGTGAGGATGATCTTTATAATCCTCTGCAGATGTAGTCCAAGAGAGATTTTGTGAGTTCCTTGGTCAAATCCCTTTGCAGGCTTGTAAAGTGAGCTAAATAGTTCAGGAACCTCAAGGCAAAAGTCGCTGAAGCAAACACTTCCTTTCCAAATCTGTCCAATGGTCTGGATTCTCTGTTAGGGGGATGGACAGAGGAGCTGTGTTCTGCTAACTCCTCCTTGGTGGCTGCTGCCACAACCATTGCATCAACAGGGACTCCTTTGGTCCAATGGATTTTATCTTTTGGAGGGGCTAAAACTTTGGACAATGTAGGATTGGTTGAACAGAATCTGGTTCCTTCCATGCCTGCAAATATGATAAGCTCATTGGCTGAGGTAGTCACCCAAGACGTAGATGAGCCAGCACCAAAAGCCTCCAGAAATAGTGATTCCTCACGGGAAGGATTATCTGAGGACCAACTACCCTTCTGCTTATGGATCTCTAAAATGTCTCCAAATGAGACATCATCAGGTAGTAATCTGGGGGACCCTTCTCCTTAGTTGAAGTCAGTATCTTTGGCAAAGGATTCCAAGGGGGAATCTCTGTGCCTCCTTTTACAAGTTCTCTGTTGGTGAACCTCCTCAGTGGGATGCTCTGTGGAGGTGTCTGAAGAGAGGGGTAGTTCCTGTAATGGAACCATCTGGATACTAGTTGTTACTGGCTGTCCCTGTGGAGTAGGTCTGATGGGATCAGAGCTCAGACCCATAGGGGGAAAAGTGTAGGATCTAAGGATGTAGGAGAGACTGGATCTCTTGAATGAGAGAAAACCTTCTCCATAACCTCGAAGGCTGACAGACCAGGTGGCTGCACCACAGCCAAAACTTCCAAAGCAGACAAACCATGAGTCTGTCTGGATCCATGCCTTGAGGTGGGAGCCAGATATGAGCTATCTAGCCCTGAGTCTCCAAGGGGAAAGGAAAGCTCTGACATCATAGGAGTAGATTCTGGACCCATGGATTAGACGTCGATGCTTCAGCCCCAGTACTCATCCCGATCAGAGGGAACAGGAGCAGAATTGGTCAGAATAACTGTCAGGGTTAAAGATGTTGCTGTCTTTGGCTCTGAGATGCCAGTGGTATCAGAATTCTCAGAAAAAAAGCAAACACTAAGAGTGAGGAATTACCTAATTTAGAGAGAAAAAGTTGATTTTTTTTTTTTTTTTTTATGAAAAACACACGATAAACCAGGAAAGGCCTGAAAAATGCTCAGAGAGAGGATCCATGTCTGTGTGAGATGGTGTTAAACAAAAACTGAGGTATTGGGGATAGACTAGGGCATTATGGGTACAGGGAGAGTTGTATCCGAAGTCTGTAGAATGCGGCCAAGTCAGATCCATAACCCATACGCTGAGGAAAAATGAAAAAGACATCTGGTCAACAACCATAAAGATTATTATATTCATAAAGTTGCAGAAAGTAGTCTAAGAACTAAACCAACATGGGAATGGAGAAAGAACATTTCACCAATGGGGATGACTGCAAGTAGGGGTACAGAAAATAGACAAGAGGGGACAGGAATTTACTGGGGAAATTTTGAAAATTAACCAAAGTATTGGGAACAAATAACTAGACAGAGACAGAGAAAGGTAATAGAGTGGGATGAGATCAAGAAGTTTGAACTGCAGGTTAGAACCTACCTTCCCTAGACAAAGAGAAAGGGATTGGGAAGTCCTGAGTGGAACACCTGGTGGAGTTTTTAGTGGACAGAAGCTGCTGTTAAAAATGGATAATTAGTGGGGCATATAAAACATTGCAGGATGACTATAAGAATAAATCAGAGGAGGTTACAAAAAATTGGGAAGACAGACTCTAAAAGCAATTTACAAGGGGAACAATGGAATGACATGTATGGCATCCAAGTATTCAAAAAAGTCCAGAAGGTTTAGGATTTTTATTTGGATGGGTTTGCATAGATATTGTTATACCCCAAGTAGACCTCAAAAAGAATTTTTCCTAAGGTAGACAGCAAATGTTAGAGGTGTGATGGGGAATAAAGAGAGAACTGGGAACATATTTTAGGAGCGTAATAAGTTGACACATTTTAAAATTCCTTACAAACTACTCTATCAGAAATATTGGAGGAGCAAAGGGCTGTAACTAAGGAAATGTTTCTTTTGAGTTGGGACACAGGATCTGAACTACCTAGAGGTGGTAAGGTTTTATTAAGTTTCATTCTGTTGGCTGCCAAAAACCAATTAATGGAAAATGGAATTTAAAACTTAGACCATCTGTATTTGAATTAGTGAATATCGTAAAACAGATATAAAAATGGAAGAGGGATGTTTTGAAAAGGTAAAGAGAAACTTACATACAAATAAATGGAATTTGTGGAAACAATACATTTGTAATAATATTCAGCAGAAGGACTGAGGCTTAAGAAAAGGCAGAAATTGAGCAACTTATGTAGTGTCGGACTGAAAGATAGCTGTTGTAAATAAAGTACATGCAATGTACAATGTAATACACAGCAACAAACACTACTTAAACCTTTCCAAAATAAACTACAATGCAAATCATACTACCCTTGCTCCTACTAGCCCTCACCTCCCTTTCCTACATTACAGCTATACAAACTAGCTTACCCCTAGACAGCACCTCTTTCCATACAACACTTACTGAAAAACACACCAACTCCCACATAAACTTTACAGTCTGTCCAACACTATTTAACACTAGCATTATGCTACACACATCTAACATCCACCTATCTACAACTATCAATAAGAAAGCAGTATATATATCCCTCTCAAACCTTACCTATGCTGTCAAGCACATATTCAAACCCAGTAAAAAACTTCTTATCACTGGTGACATACACCCAAACCCAGGGCCCATTTTTACTGACCTCAATAGACCTCAATCTGATCTACTAATAATATTAATATTATAATTATTAATATAAGAAGTATTTCCAACAAACTCCAAGATCTACTCATTACTCCCCTGACATTCTAACCATTACTGAGTCATGGCTGAAACCACATATCCCTAGTGAGGAAATTCTACCACCAGGTTACAACATCTTAAGGCTAGATAGGGAAAATAGGAAAGGTGGTGGAGTTGCAATGCTATTCAAAAATGAAATAAACCTCCAGCCATTTCATACCCCCTTGCCAACATTTCAAAATGCCGAAACCATAGGCTCTATCCCACCAATAAATGATAAAAAAAATAATATTTTTTGCTGCTACATTCCTCCTGGAAATAACTCTCCAAAAATCCTTCAATGGCTGAATCAAAACTCCCCTCAAGAAACAATTTTATTAGGAGACCTCAATACTGACTGGCAAGCCTGCAACTCCAACAACCCCACTAACAATATTAACCTCTATGGGTTCACACAACTAATTCGAGAACCCACCAGAATAGACAAAAAAAACCCATAAACAATCCATTATTGATTGGACACTAGTAAATAACCCCAAACATCACTATCAGACTGTATGCTTACCTGTTGTTCTCAGTGACCATCTCCTCACTTTCCTTCTGAGGAAATGGACCAAGACTCCTAAACCCATAATCTATAGACATTTCAGACAATTCTCCCAACCACTTCCATTGCACTCTGTCAACTACCCCTCTCAAATTCCCACCACACTATTTCACTACTCCAACCCCAAAATGCTTCCCTCCACCACACCTACCTAATAACCAAGCCTGCACCTCATCTGAATGCAAATTATTCTTAAAATACTACAAGCATTTCACTGCATATATAAAACATATCCTCCACACTCTCTCTAAACTTACTCACAGTGGAGACGTGCATCCTAACCCTGGCCCCAATTTCTCCAACCTCTCCACAAACCCCCCTCCAAATAGCTCCCCTATCACCCAAATCACACTTAATAAAAAGACAACAGACCACCTCATTATGTCTCTTAACATCAGACACGTGTAACAAAATCCAAGACCTCCAGGCATACATACACCTGTATTGCCCTGACATCCTTATCCTAATCGAATCTTGGCTTAAACCTCATATCAAAAGTGAAGAAATACTCCCACCTGGATATAACATCCTCTGCAAGGACAGAATATCCAGAAATGGAAGAGGAGTGGCACTGATGTATAAACATCACCTCAATATCCAAATTATCACCCAGTCAGCTCCCCAGCTTGACAAGGAAGAAATCCTCTATGCTACCCTAAAATGAAATCCTAAGAAAGCAATCAACTTAATAGGCTGCTACTTCCCTCCAGGCCAAAATACCCCCTTGAAAACCTATTAAACTGGGCCAATCTCTCCCTACCCCAAAAAACCATCATACATGGTGACTTTAACATCAACTGGCTGTCCTGCAATAGTAAACCCCCAGCACTCCACCTAGATCTTCATGGCTTCTCACAGCTTATACAATCCCCAACCAGGATAAATAAAAACCCCAATAATCACACCATTCTTGACTGGGCCCTAGTCAACAAATATCCTCACTCTTACCTGGCAGGCTCCTTACCTGACTCCCTAAATGACCACTCCCCAACCCTCCTACTAAAACACCACATAAATAGCAGCAAACCCATTGTCCACTGACACATTCACTACAAAGCTAAATTCAGCTCCAGCTCCTTCACTACCTCTCTACAAAAAATAAACTGGTCACCCCTAAAATACCTTAACCTAGATGAAGCAGTCCACTACTTTAACAGCACTTTCCTCAACATCCTTAACTCCCATGCCCCCCAAATATGTACCAAAATCCGAACTAAAAAAATCCCTATGGCTACAAAAAAAACACCAAAGACCTTATGAAATCCAGGGATAAAATATGGGAACAATGGCAACCAAAAACCCCTCAGATAGGCAACTATTCCTTGAACTACGTAACAAAGTCAAAAAGCAAGTAAAAGCAGACAAAGCCTTTTTCTATCAGACATCCCTAAACTCCTCCCAAAACAACCCAAAGCAATTCTGGTCCACAATTAACTCTATCCCCTACCGGGAAGCTAAACACCCCCCACCAACCACCCCTGTCTCCACCTGTAGCATAGCTGACTCTTTCAACAAACATTTTACAGAGACCATTCTATCCCTAACTAAAAAACACTTCCCTACATCAGCACCTAGGGTTGCCAGGTTTCTTTGCGGCTAAAACCGGACTAAAGTCACGCCCCTCGCATCACACCATTCCCACCCCCTCTCCCGCCCATGCCCCACCTATTTTGTGACATCATAGTGACATCAGCTGATGGGACCACCCACTTTGATGACTTAAGCCGTACTTAAAGGGGAGAAAAGAACACAGGCGGCACTAATTGCACTGCTAGGCTGATGCAGATGTAAGTACCAGTATTGATTAAAAGTGTCAATATGGTGCATTTTCTCCAGTTATTTATTTTCTATGTTCCTAAACCTAATTATAGATGAGCCATGGAGATAAAAGCAGCCTGTGCACATGGTGGTAAATCTGATTAAAAAAATCCAAAAAAAATGCAAGCAGTTATCTTTGCTATTAAAAAATTGTAAGTTTTGATTTACCCCATAAGGTCGTTTAAGTCAATAACATCACTTTACTGCTCATTCAGAAATGATGATCTTAACATTCCCTTGCATTTTGAAAGTTCTGTCAAATACTGTTTGTACTGGGGCGTGGGACAGGTACTCAGTTGTTAAGATGTAACATATTTTCCATTTCGTACTTTGGATTAGGAAGTTTCAGTCCTTGGCTGTGCCTGTATTGGGTGGGGGTCAATTGAGCTAAGTGTTACTGCCCCAAGTGTGATATTTTAGATGCTAGTACTTAAGATCTTGTACTGGGTCCGACTGACCTCCCACTTTTTTCTTTACATGTCACATATGCAAAAAATGGGAAAAAGTGGTTGTGGATGAATGGATTTCTAACAGGTGACTTATGTTTTATGTTACTTTCAAAGTATACGTCATAATCTCAGAAAAGCACACATACTTTAAAGAGTTTCATTAATGTTTTTCTATATCACGCCAAAGTTGCGGGTTAAAACAGGTAACTTCCTGCAACAATGCGCTCTAATACAAGTTTACGAAGATGCAGACTGGACCGCCGCTATGCAGTTGTAAAATGGCAATAAGACTGAATGAAAGATGACTCAAGCCTCTAGATCTAAGAAAGATGCACGTAGGAAAAGAAATCACATGCAGCTAGCACACTTGCCATTTTCTGAACATGGCAAAGAGGTAGTTTTATTTTTCAATGTGGTCCCTTGCGACAGAATCAAGTAAAAGCAAAACAATGTTGGGTAACTGCAAGTGCCCAAAAAGCAAGATGCACAATTTGTTTCATGGAATACGGTTCAACATAGTAGATGAGGATAATACAAATCAGGGCGTGTTAATTGCTAGCAGTATTATACTGCATGGTGAAGTTCTAAAATCAGTCTGAGTGTACTACAATGCAACACTGGGCAATGTTGGCAGAGTGCTTAAGCATTTTAAATCTTGCTATAAGATTTCTTTTGTCACTGCTTGGTAGTTGGTAGGATAATGATAGCTAAAAAAATACCGTTTTCCCACCGTGAAGTACTGCCTTCCAGTGATATCTCTACAATCCGTATAGCAGAAAATAAAATTTGTCCATTTGTATTACATCACTGCCACTTAAATTAATGTATGTACTGTCTAAACTATGTAGCTACCAGGAAAACTGAAGTTAAAATCATTTCATTGTTGTGTAGTAGCTAGTAGTGTATCGTACCGCTCCCATTCGAGCTGGATACATTTACTTTCTCCTCTCCTCTGGCGGCACAAAAAAAAAAAACGGACTTCATGAGTCCGGTTTTGATGAAATTTTTTAACTGGACAATTTGTCTGAAAACCGGACAGTTCGGTCAAAAACCAGACAGCTGGCAACCCTATCAGCACCTCCCCACACCCAAACCAACTCCACCCCTCCCTCCCTTCTTCCTTTCCACAGTACCCACCTCCAACATAAAAAAAACTACTGACAAACATTAAACCCACAAGACTAGCAGCTGACAACCTGCCCACAGAATACCTAAAATAGCAGCTGATGTTTTAGCTTATCCCATCTCCATATTAATCAACCACTCCATATCTGACTCTTATGTGCCACTCTTATGGAAAATATCCCACATCATACCCCTACACAAAGGCGGCCCCCTCAACAGACATCTCCAACTACTGCCCCATTGCCATACTCTCGCCTCTCTCCAAGATACTCGAAAAATGTATCAATTCACAGATCTCCAATTATCTCCTAAACAATAATCTCCTCTCCTACACACAACATGGTTTCAGACAACATCATAGCACCACAACTGCTCTGCTCTCCTTCACTAACACCATTCTCCAACATAGAAACAATGGCCTTTTCTCCTCTGCTGTATTTCTTGAACTATTGAAGGCTTTTGATATTGTATCACATGATTTTCTACTCTCTGCACTCTCCAACCTCTCCTTTTCCATACCTGCCATCAACTGGTTCCACAGCTATCTACGCAGCCGCCAGCAGTCAATTGCCTGGCACATCAATCTATCCCCTCACCTCCCTGTTACTCTCGGGGTTCCCCAAGGTTCCATCCTTAGCCCCTTGCTTTTCTCCATTTCTACCAATGACCTGCACACCACCACCAAACATGCCTCCCTCATACAGTATGCAGTATGCAGATGACTCCACTCTCATCTGCTCAGCTCCAACTCTAATAGAACTACAACAGATTACTCAAGCATTTTCTCTTGTGTTGAAAGTTGGCTATTAAATGCTCAACTCCTCCTCAACACAAATAAGACCAAACTCCTCATCTTTCAACCCTCAAAATCTACCCCGAACATCCCCCATTTCAACATACTTGCCAAAAACAACACTTCCATCTCACCAACAGCCCACACTAAGCTACTCAGTGTACAGATTTGCAACAAACTCAAATTTGACACTCACATATCACTCACAATAAAAAAGTCCACAAAAAACTGGGTGCCTTGTATAGAAACCAACAATACCTAACCAAACCAGCCAGAATCTATATTGCAACTTCCCAACTAATCTCAACCCTACTCTATGCATCACCCATACTCACAAATCTTCGACAATCAGACTTAAAGAAACTTGAAGCCTGCTACAATAAAATTGCTAAATTTGCATCAGGGGGCTCCCACCGCAGTCACCACTGTGTCTCCCTTAGAAACCTAGACTGGCTTGAGCTCCCTCAACTCCTACACCTAACCCAACTTACCTTTGCTCATAAACTTGTAAACCACCCTCTTAAAATTCCCTCACTTCATACACTTCTCCAACCCTACCAATCCTCCAGACCCCTTCGCTCCTGCAACAAAAATCTACTGCAAGTCACCAAACTCAACAACTCTGCAGGGGAAGTGCTATTCTCCTATTCCATATACAAAATCTGGAACTCACTTCCCACTGCCACAACTACCCTCCCTTCCTGCAGTCTCTTCAAAAATGCTCTTAAAGCACACCTAAAATCTCACTGGCTATGTCCTTGTCCATACCCCAACTAACCCCCCCCCCTTTCTCCTGTACCACTAATTAGCTGCCAGCTCTACTATTAGCTGTCAACAGGTTATCAGTATTTCATTACTATTTCATATCCTTTAACTATTAGATGATTGCAGTTCAATGTTTACTCTTTTCTCTATGTGAGAAATTAATACCACTAAGCAAATGTCTTGCATCTTATATTGTTATTATACTCTGACATATGTCATTACCTGTCAGACTGTGTCTTTGCTATAAATATGCTGTTTTTTTCCCTCTGAAATGCTAGATTATACTCTTATATTATGTGAAATTTTGCTTGTCTGAATATATGGAGCCTTCCTTGTGACATTATACTCTGACATATAGGTCATTTCTCCTGTTGAACTGTGTCTTTACTATAATTATACTGTTTCCTTTTTCATCTGATATGCTAGATTGTACTCTTATATTATGTAAATCTCATATGTCTGAATATATGGAGCTTTTTTCCCCGGGCCTCCGCTGAAAATGGGCATATACCCAGTGGGATTTTCCTGGTCAACAAATGTAAAATAAAATAAAATCAATAAATAGACACATCAGGGATGATCGTAACTTAACCCCAGATAACCTAAGCAACATTCTACAGCAATGTAACTGGCAGCCTCTTAGAACCTTACACCTAGATCAGGCAGTAGACTACTTTAATAATATATTTATCTCAGTTCTAAATTCCATTGCACCAATAGGAAAGATAAAAACCAAAATAAACTATGCTCCATGGTTAAGTAGGGACACAAGAGCCCTACTAAAAACCAGAGACAAGGCCTGGAAGCAATAGAAACAAGACTCCAATCATATCAAGCAAAAGTATAAATAACTTAGGAATCTAGCCAAAAAACAAACCAAACTAGATAAAGAAAACTACTTCCTAGGTCTCCAAGACAAATACTCAAAAAAATCCCCCAAATGTTTGGCATAGTATCAACTCCCTACTAAAACCTGGAACAATTGCTACCCCCACCCCCACCTCCCACTATACTAACAGCAAAGATATAGCTTCCCAACTTAACTGTCATTTCATAACCTCAATCCAAACTCTGTCCAACCAACTAACAAACACTAATACCTCACCAGCCTCATCTGCTGGGAACACTCCTAACAACTCTACCAACCTACCATCCTTCTCTCTCTCACCTGTCCCTACATCTAAAATTAGAAACCTCCTCCTCAAAGTAAAACCTACCAGACTAGCAGCAGATGGTATTCCAGCTAACTTCCTAAAAATAGCAGCTGACTCACTATCATATCCAGTATCAACTCTAATATACAGGTCCATTCAGGAAGCTTATGTGCCACAACTATGGAAAATATCCTACATTATACCTTTTCACAAAGGTGGTAAATCTTATGACTTTTCCAATTATTGGCCTATAGCCATTCTTTCCCCCTTATCTAAGCTCCTAGTGAAATGCATACATTCACAAGTTATGCAATTCCTGAATACAAACAATCTTCTCTCCTCCACCCAACATGGATTCCACCCTCACCATAGTACAACTTCTGCTCTTCTCTCCTTCACCGATCTGGTTAATCATCATAGAAACAACAACTATGTATCTGCTACCTTTTTAGACCTCTCTAAAGCATTTGACATGGTCTCACACCCTAAACTATTGGATGCTCTTCATTCTCTATCCTTTACTTCCCCTACTATCTCCTGGTTCAAAAGCTACTTAGATAGACAGCAATCTGTACAATGGCACAATGAACTATCCCCTCCTCTCCCTAACTCTATAGGAGTATCACAAGGCTCAGTATTAGGCCCACTACTCTTCTCTATCCTTACAAACACTCTATACACCTCCTCTAAGCAAGCCTCACTTATTCAGTATGCAGATGATTCCACTCTCATCTGTGCAGCCCCATCTGTCAACACCCTACAAAAACTTGCCCAAGAATCATTTTCTGGTATTGAAACTTGGATCACTGACATCCAACTTATTCTTAATCCCAATAAAACCAAAATTCTCCTTTTCACCCCTAATCAAACAAAATCTACCCCCTCTACTTTCACTATCTCAACTAGGAATGGCACTATCATCTCTCCTTCCACCCACACAAAACTCCTAGGAGTTGAAATAGACAACAACCTATCATTCGCACAAACCATTCAGAAAGTTCACAAAAAATGGGAACCCTTTACAGGCACAAAAAATATCTCATAGAAAAATCAAAAATCACTCTAGCTCAAACTCACCTCTTATCAAGACTTACTTATGTTGCACCAATCCTAACCTATACTAGAAAAGCAGATCTGGGCAAGTTAGAGTCATGCTATAACAAGATTGTCAAATTTGCCGACACTTCCCCCTTTAGAACTCATCACTGCTAAGTACTAAAAGAACTTCAATGGCTTGAATTTCCTAACTTACTTACAAACAACTCACCTGTGCCTTTATCATCAGAAACAACCCAGAAAAAACTCCAGCCCATAAACAGCTATTAACCTCCCACTCTTCCAGTCGCCCTCTTCACTCATTTAATACACCTCTCCTCAGTGTTACTACTGCTAACACTGCAGGTAAAGCCCTGTATTCCCACATCATAGCCAAGAAATGGAATAATCTCCCCACTAATATAACCTCTACTACAACAAACACAAACTTCAAAAGATTACTCAAACCTCATCTTAGGACAACTTGGATCTGCCCACACATCACTTGACAATCTCTATATCTTCTCTTCTCCTTCTTCAAACAACTTCAGTCTAGAATTCACACTATTCTACTCGCATAGAAATACATACTCTTAGAATAAGTCACATTGGTCTTTGTACTTCTTTCAGTGTACGCTTGCTAGTAATGTAAACTGTCTATACGTCTTCTTCTTCTTCTTTTGGCTGCTCCCATTAGGGGTCACCACAGCAGATCAACTGTTTCCATTGCCTCCTGTCCTCTGCATCTTGCTCTGTCACACCAACCACCTGCATGTCCTCTCTTACCACATCCATGAACCTTATCTTAGGTCTTCCTCTTTTCCTGTTACCTGGCAGCTTCATCCTTAGCATCTTTTCCCAATATACTCTGCATCAGTCCTCAGCACATGTCCAAACCAACGTAATTTTGCCTCTCTGGCTTTGCTTCCAAATCTTCCAACCTGGGCTGACCCTCTAATATACTTATTCCTAATCATGTCCATCCTCGTCACACCCAGTGCAAATCCTAACATCTTTGACTCTGCCACGTCAAGCTCTGACTCCTGCCTTTTTGTCAATGCCACTGTCTCCAACCCATATAACATAGCTGGTCTCACTACCCTCTTGTAGACCTTCCCTTTCACTCTTACAGGTACTCATCTGTCACAAATCACTCCTGACACTCTTCTCCACCCACTCCATCCTGTCTGTGCTCTCTTCTTCACCTCTCTTCTACACTCACCATTACTCTGAACTGCTTATCCCAAGTACTTAAACTCATTCACCTTCGCCACCTCTACTCCCTGCATCCTCACCATTCCTCTATCCTCCCTCTCATTTACACACATATATTCTGTCTTAGCTCTGCTGACCTTCATTTCTCTTCTCTCTAGAGCATATCGCCACCTCTCCAGGGTCTCCTCCACCTGTTCCCTACTCTCACTGCAGATCACAATGTCATCTGCAAACATCATAGTCCATGGGGACTCCTGTCTGATCTCGTCTGTCAACCTGTCCATCACCACTGCAAATAAGAAAGTGCTCAGAGCTGATCCTTGATGTAATCCCACCTCCACCTTAAACGCATCTGTCACTCCCACTGCAGACCTCACTGCTGTCACACTACCCTCGTACATATCCTGTACCACTCTTACATACTTCTCTGACACTCCCGACTTCCTCATACAATATCACAACTCCTCTCTAGGCACTCTGTCATATGCTTTCTCTAAATCCACAAAGATACAATGCAACTCCTTCTGACCTTCTCTGTACTTCTCCATCAACACTCTCAGAGCAAACATCGCATCTGTAGTGCTCTTTCCTGGCATGAAACCATACTGCTGATCACTAATCATCACCTCCCTTCTTAACCTAGCTTCCACTACTCTTTCCTATTACTTCATTCTGTGACTGATCAGTTTAATCCCTCTGTAGTTACTACAGCTCTGCACATCACCCTTATTCTTAAAAATCGGTACCAAAACACTTTTTCTCCATTCCTCAGGCATCCTCTCACTTTCCAAGATTTCATTAAACAATCTAGTTAAAAACTCCACTGCCATTTCACCTAAACACCTCCATGCTTCCACAGGTATGTCATCTGGACCAACAGCCTTTCTGTTCTTCATCCTCTTCATAGCTATCCTTACTTCCTCCTTGCTAATCCACTGCACTTCATGATTCACTATCCGCACATCATCCAACCTTCTCTCCCTCTCATTCTCTTCATTAATCAACCCCTCAAAGTACACTTTCCATCTGCTCAACACACTCTCCTCGCTTGTGAGTACTTTTCCCTCATTATCCTTTATCACCCTTACCTGCTGCACATCTTTACTAGCTCAGTCCCTCTGTCTAGCCAATCGGTATAGGTCCTTTTCTCCCTCCTTAGTGTCCAGCCTTTTATACAACTCTTCATATGCCTTATCCTTTGCCTTCACCACCTCTCTCTTTGCCATGCACCTCATCTCCTTATACTCGTCTACTTTCTTCATCTCTTTGACAATCTCACTTCTTCTTCACCAACCTCTTTCTCTGTATACTCTCCTGTACTTCTTCATTCTACCATCAGGACTCCTTGTCCTCCTTCCTCTTTCCAGATGTCACACCAAGCACCTTTCTAGCCATCTCTCTTACTAGTTCTGCTGTAGTTACCCAGCTATTCAGTAACTCTTCACTGCCATCCAGTGCCCGTCTTAACTCTTCTCTGAACATCACTTCACAATTACCCTGTTTCAATTTCCACCATTTGATCCTTGGTGCTGCCCTCACACTCATCCTCCTCTACTTGATCACCAATGTCATCCTACAAACCACCATCCTATGCTGCCTAACTACACTTTCCCCTGCCACCACTTTACAGTCTCCAATCTCCTTCAGACTGGCCCTTCTACATAAGATATAATCCACCTGTGTGCATCTTCCTCCACTCTTGTATGTCACCCTATGCTCCTCCCTCTTGTTAAAATATGTATTCATCACAGCCATGTCCATCCTTTTCGCAAAATTCACTACCATCTGACCTTCTGCATTCCTTTGCTTAACACCATACCTGCCCATCACTTCCTCGTCCCCTCTGTCCCTTCACCAACATGCCCATTGAAATCTGCTCCAATCACCAGTCTCTCACCCTTGGGTACAGTCATCACCACTTCATCCAAATCACCCCCAAATTTTTCTTTCTCATCCATTGCACAACCATCTTGTGGAGCATATGCACTAACAACATTCATCATTACACCATCAATTTCCAGCTTCATAAACATCACTCTATCCGACACTCTTTTCATCTCCAAAACACTCTTAGCATACTGTTCCTTCAGGATAATGCCTACGCCATTTCTCCTCTCATCCACACCATGATAAAACAATTTGAAACCGTCTCCAATACACTTAGCCTTGCTCCCCTTCCATGTGGTCTCTTGCACACACAATATAACAACCTTCCTTCAGTCCATCATATCAGCTAGCTCTCTCCCTATACCAGTCATACTGCCAACATTCAAAGTTCCAACCCTCACTATCACAGTCCTAGCCTTTACCTGCCTTCGGGCATGCCTTCACCCTCTTCTCCTCCTTCAGCCAACAGTAGCCCAATTTCCGCCAGCACCCTGTTGGCCAACAGTACTGGTGGCAGTCGTTGTTAACCCGGGCCTCGACCAATCCGGTATGTATTTCTGTACTGTTGTCTGCATGTATGATTTGGCAAAATTTTACACTGGATGCCCTTCCTGACACAACTCTCCCCATTTATCCGAGCTTGGGACCAGCACAAAGAAATGCACTGACTTGTGCATCCCCAGTGGCTGGGTTTCTGTCTACACTACCTTTGTAAATATTTAATCTAACTGTATTTCAGTCCTGCATTGCCTGTTAACTTTTTGTATGTAATCCACTGTCTTCTCATTTTGTATATTTCTCATTGTTTTAACTTCTTACTATATCTTAATTGTGGAGCTTTTCTTCCCGGGCATCCACTGAAAATGAACCTGGTCCAGCTGGATTTTCCTGGCTAACAAATGAAAAATAAATAAATAAATAATAAAAATGTATAATGTGTGTAAATGGAAACAAAATATGGTTTGTTTTCTTTTCTATTAATGTACGTGTGCCTATGTCTTAAGTGATAACTTAATATAGGTGTTTAAAACAAAAAGATAAGACTAGGAACTGAACCTTCTCTGAACCTTAGACATCACCAATGGCATTGCTTGATCTGAATTTGGAAGTAGAGCATCTATCATATTCAGAAAAAAGCAATGCATGTTTGGAAAGAGAATCTCTAAAGTTACCACACTAAAAATTTGACCTCCACGTGCTTGTTTAGAGTACTTCCTAATGTCCTCATCTCTTAAGTATTAATATCTGAAATTAAGTTTGAAATAAAAGTTATCCCCCTGGTATTGAGGAGAGACAAACTGCATAAGTTATCTGGCCAACACCTCCTGAACAGCTTTAGAGTAAAGTAACTTCTGTTGCAGTGAAAAAAGCATAACATAATAAATCTTCTATTACACTTTGCTTAAGTCTCTGTAAGTTGTTTTGTTTCTTTTTTTTTCATTAATTTGGAAAAATGTTCCAAAAGTGTTCAGAACTTGAAAAAACGTAAAGGAGAAGAAGGAACCACACACAGTTAATGAGAAAATAGAGCAATAAGGATGACTGAGCTCTTCAGTATTTTGAAATCAGGAAAAAAATGTGGTCATGGTAATAGAACAAAAAAGTAATTTATATGGAACAAAAGATCATCTAATGTCATCTAATGTTAAAGTCATAATAGAGAAAGCAGGAATAAGCTAGCTACATGTAAAAATAATTAAAAAAAAAAAAAGTATCTAACTGTGTCCATTCATCATGGATGATTTGCTGACAAAGGTATAAACGTATAACATATACACTACACTGATAAATTAAATTGTAGTGACCTTGAAACAGTGGCAACCCCCTTTGCAGCTAATCTATGATAAATGGTAAATGATATCATAATCCAATAGATAAAAATTTAAAGCAGGATGCTTCTTTGATACCACTGCTGCTTTGTCGACCTTAACCCATTATGTGGTTTACTTAATAGACTAGGCTATGTTTACACCTGAACTTCCAAAAATAAATCTTGGTTAAAGAGATCTCATCTACTTTTTTGTGGATGATTTAAAATTGAATAGTTTATCAGATGAGAATAGGAAAGCACAATACAAACAATTACAATTTTCTCAGATGGTATAAGAATTGATATTGATAAATGTGCAAAAGCAACATTTATAAAAAGAGAGTGACAATACCAAGAAAATACCAACTTGGGACAGGAATGTGATATAAAGGCAACAGGAGGTCAATTATGTGAGAATAGATGAAGGATCAACAATAAAAAAATAAACAAATCAGTACAAGCTTAGTAAGAAATAATTTAGAAGACTATGATAACTTTGATAACTGACAAAATAAATAAAACAAAAAGTGAAATATAGCCAGACGAAAACACAAAAAAATCAATAAAATAATCTGACCATGCAGGACTAATTCACCATAAAATTCATTGTTAGTAAATATGTTGTAATAGGTGACAGAACTATTAATAGTAAAGGATTTTTTTAGAAAATATACTAACACGTGGATAGTATAAGAAAAAAATGACAGCAACAAGGCTCCAAAACAATCTTGTTTGTCTGAGTTTCAATAAGGTTTTCTTTTTTGTGTAGGAGAAGGTTCAATATCAGGATGGTGGGGGGGGGGGTGACTAGCCAAATAATTTACTTAAAAGAACTATTTTGGCAACTGGAATTAGCTGCTGATACACCACAATGGCTAAATGATTATGTGTGAATCAACTACATTCTGAAGGATAAACACAACAGAGTGAAATAATCTTTATTGGTGTTTTTTGATCAAATGGCTTGGTGTGTGTATTGTGTTTCACTACCTGTATGTTTTATTATTCTGATTAAGTCTTTTAATTTAATTTTATGTTGAATTAATCCTATGTGGTGAGACTGTTATTTTTATTGGTTTTCTGTGTTTCTGTCTGGTTGCCTCTATTTCACTTTTTTGTTTTATTGGTTTGTTTTGTTTTTGGTGGAATACAGTCTGATGCCCTTGCAAGATGCTCCAGTGGTTGTGGATGCTCCAGATTCTGAACAGAATTGTTCTATTCCTTCTGCTTTAGCCAATCTGTTAATGCAGTTATCCCAGTATGTGGTTCCTACTAGGCATGTGAACCTTTCACCCAAATCTACAGTTAGTGACTTCAGCAGCAATTCAAGGAAGAAAACCTATGTAGAAGCAGTAAAGTCCGATTCCACTGATTATGGTAAAAACTTTGACATAGAGGCCTACTTAACTAATATCATTGAATTTGGTTGTATTTACAGTTACAATTACTCCATGGGTCAACTGTTGCTAAAGCAAATTGATTCCTTTCAAAAGAAACGTCTTAAGTTCAAAACACTGCAGTTGGATACTCTTTACTTTCATGAATGTCTTTCAAATATCATAAAAGTACTGTTTATGGTTCCCCTTTATACTCCGAACTACTACATTTTTTTAATACAATTTGATGTGAATTTCTTGAAATTATAGTCCAGCATAATGCTAAAACAATTGAGAGTTTCCATAAGGAAATTGTGACCCTTAATGATTCCAGTGATAGTTGTGGTACATCCACAGGAGTGTCACAAAGTTTTTAATAATGTGGCTGAGCAAGTGAATACTAATTTGGCATGTAAAATTAAGAAATTACATCAGGACAGAGTAGAATACAAGAACAATTGGTCTTTCCATTTCCTAGGGAAATATTCAACTGTCACTAGCTCTTGGCAAAGTTTTTATAAACTCCACTCAAGAGATGCTAGATTTTCACCTGACAGAAAAAAGAAAGATCCATTAGATCAACTAGATTCTTCTTCTCAACTCCCTCCTTCCAATTCATTCAGTAACAGAGCTGACGTTTTTTTTTTTTTTTTTTTATCAGCACATCTTCCCTGGAAGTCCCAGTGAGTAACAAATTGGAGGTGCAGACTGAGAAACAACACTTGGAACAATGGCTCACCATTACAATTGAATGTCAACCTCAAAAGAAATGTTACAACAGGTAAGAGGTGACCTTAATAGCATTAATAAGTATTTTAAGGAACTAATCATTGAAGTTTTGTCAAAGAATGACATTTTTAATTTTAGTGAACTTGATGTTACTAAAACACACTACCAGCTGTTTAGTATAGGCCTCACCATGTTATCATATAAGAGATCAATTGTTTCTGTGATCTTATCAGAGTTAAAAATCATTTCAAGAAAACTGAACCATTGCACAATATTTAGCAATGATTTTAAACATGATATGTTTAGTAGACACAGTCCATTTAATCCCCCTTTACAGGCACCTTTTAAACTGTTTGAAAGACTAGTGGAGAAGGATATTTCTGATTTATTGTGTGATAAAAAGCCTAACAAGATTTGCAATCTCACCTCATAAGAATGTTCTGTTTTATCTGAATTGTTTAACAACAGCATCAGGGTTATGAAATCTGATAAGTCGGTGGGGTAGTTATAAATTCTTTCATGTATATTGCTAAAATGTTTAATTTATTAGATAATGATGTATTTTATTTTAGGGTAAGTGAGGCTATCACAGATCCTGTAATGAAATGTGCTTCTATGAATTACAATGTTTGAGATGGATGCAACTGAGATTTGTTGTAGTTTGTTGTGATCACCAGATGGGAGCAAGTTTGGAGTACCTGGTCTCTCAGTATTACATGTAGATGCCTGGTCAGAGTGGTAATGAGCCAGTCCTCTAATTACGGAAACAACTGGAATCCCTGCAGTCTTAATTGAGCTGCCACCACTGCCATGCATTTGGTGAGCACCCTGGGGGCGGTGGTGAGACCAAATGGGAGAGCTCTGAACTGGAAATGACTGGCTCACAGCCAGAAGTGTAAGAACATTCTAGACCACTGGTTCATGTTTATGTGATAGTACGCATCTTGAAGGTTTATCGAGCACATCCGATCTTCCTTGCCTAGAAACTGCAAGATGGACTGAACCATGACCATCCAAAACTTTGAGTGTCGAACTGACTTGTTCAGGTTGCTGAGATCCAGAACTGGTCTCCAGTCCCATTTTCTTTGGCACTAAAGGAATCTTGAGTAAGTTCCAGATCCTTTCTGGTCTGGCAGGACTTCTTGGATGACTCTTTTTTTTCTAGCAGCTATTGTATTTCTAGTCCTGCTGCTTTCCTTTTACTGGGTGGAACATTGGGAAATTCTTGTGAGGATGGAGTTAGAAGAGAAAAGTCAATTATATAACCTCTGGAAATAATCCTCTGCACTCAAGTGTCTTTTGTGATATCTAGTCAGGCTCTCTGGTACAGGGATAAATGACCCCGATTGCCTCCAGATGGAGACAATCAGGCCTCCTTTCAGGATCGCTGGTAGGGGCTGTCATAGAATTAATCTCAGGACCCTTGGTTTTGTGGACTACCTCTGCCGCATGGGCGGTGTCTTCCAATGGTGTCCCCCTGACTTTGGGAGAACTATCTCCACATCGATCTTAGAAAGGACCCTGAGAATTTTTGAACCACAGCTTCCATCATCCTTGTTGGTTCCTAGAAAAGGTCCTTTGGGGGACTGGTTGAAAAACATACTCCTACAGCATACAGAGGTCTTCCCATCCTTTTTGCACCTGGAGTGTGTGTCCTTCACTTTGAGACCAAACAAGGAAAAATCCATCAAAGGGAGCATTGATAAAAGAAGACTTAAAGGGCTGCACAAAATCACACAAGTGCATCCAGGCATGTCTCCATATTGAGATGCCTGAATCCACTGCACCTGAGATACCCTCAGCTGTATGACAGATTAGCCTCATGGATGAATTTGAGATGGACTGAAGCATTGTTAACTGTGAGGCTATAGAAGCTTCAGCCTCTGGATTAGTGGATGCTGAAAGAGTATTTGACATTTCCTTAATCAAATCTCTTTTTAACCTTGTGAAATGTGCCAGGTAATTCAGTGAACTAAGAACAAAGGTCGCTGAAGCATTGACATACTTCCTGAACATGTCCAAAGCCCTGGACACTCTATTAGGGGGGTGGACAGTGGAACTTTGCTCCACAAGTTCCTTCTTCCTGGCCACCGCCACAACCATGGCATCTACCGGTACTCCGTTGCTCCAGTGTTCCCTTCCTGTCAGAGGTGATGGAATTTGGTCTGGTCTCTTGGGGATGGGTTCAAATGCATCAAGTTTCTTCCACACCTGCTGAGATATCACATCAATGAGCTCATCAGTGGGTGGAGTTACCCAGGAGGTAGATAGGTCAGATCCAAATGCCTCCAGAAACACTGATTCCTCCAGGGAAGGATTTTGGGAGGACCAACTACCCCATTGCTTGAACATCTCTAGAATGTCTCCAACTGAAACATCTTAGGGTTTTGATCTGGGAGATCCTTCCCCTTCATCAAAATCTGTGTCTTCTGTGATAGATTCCTGATGGGAATCTAAGTGGCTCCTTTTGCACACTTTTTCTTCTGGGGTACATGCTTGGTGGGATGTTCCAGGGAATTATCAAAAGAGAGGATAATACCCTGCTGGGTAGCCTGAAGGGGTTGGTCTGGCTGTCCCTCTGGGGTCAAATGTCAAGGCTCTTGGCAGATATACACATGGGATGTAGAAGAAAGATCTGAGGGGAGAGAGACCATCTGCCTTGTTGAAGCAGAGAAAACTCTCTCCACTACCTCAAAGGCAGACCATCCCGGGGAGAAGGAAGTTGATGGAACCAAGAAGCCAAGCTTCTGCCCCACTGGCTCCATCTGCTCCAAAGGCAATCCACCAGAGGCAGAGGCCAGAGACAAGCTGTCCAGGCCTGAGGCTACGAAGGGCAGAGACTGCTCCAAAAACTTCAGAGTTGACTCAAACACCTTGGATCCAACCTGGATGCTTCGGCTCCGACAGCCACTCTGCCCTGAACTTGGCGCCGGGGCACACAGAGAAACCTTCAGATCCAAAGACACCAGTACTCTCAGATCCAAACCAGATGGTCTTGGCAAACTCAGATCCAAGGACTCCAAAATTAAGTGTTGGAGTGGAGAATGAGCCAGTAGTGGAGGGGTAGATCTGGCTAAAGCTTCCTGACCAGAGGGGGTCGAAGCCGGGAGAACTCCCATCTGTATCTGTGCTGAGAGAAATGTCTTCATCATTCTATCCATGTTGGTTTCAGTGAGACTCCTGGAAGAATGAGATGAAGCAATAGATGGCGACTTGGAGCGACATCTCTCAAGGAAGGTAGACAGAACTCTAGAAGGAAATGGGTCTATAGTTGCAGAGCATTGAACCTGAGAAAGAATCTTCAGAATTAAAATACTCTGATCCAAAGGCATTTTGGGAGCTGTTGAAGATATCTTGGAGCCAGACAGCTTTGTATCCGATTTGGATTTTCTGAGAGGAGGCTCTGTAGAAGATGAAGTTGAAGAATATGACTTTTTTTGGAGCGTCCTTGGAAGCTATTTTCAGGGGGTGATTTCCAGATATGGCTTTTGAAAATGAAGTCGGAAGTAGACCTTTTAGTATCAGCTTGTTTTTTTCTGTCTGCTGTAGAGCATGGATTAAAATGTTTGACATTTATTTTATTTATTCATTTATTTATTTACATTTGTTGACCGGGACCGGGACATATTTCACAGTTCACATTAAGGTGTTCTGGGCATAAGCAATAGATGCAGAGGTAATGGGCATCAGAATAAGGCAGCTTATGGCCACATTTTTTTACACTTTTTGACATAATTTTTCAGACATACTAAAAAAGCTTAGCACCAAAGATTGATATATTTTTTTTAAAGGTAAGGAGGAAGAAAATGGGAAAAAGGATAAACAAGTGCCAGTAATGGTTATAAAGAATACACAAATGTATAAAGAACAAGTACTTTAAGGCTTACAGAAAAATACCAGCAATGTTAAAAGAGAATACTCAAGTATATGTATTTAAAGAAGAAATTTGAAGGGAAGTTTTAATGAAAAATCCACTTATCTGTTAATATGCTCAAGAGCAAAGCTGACCACATATATATGTGAAAACAGCAAACAAGATCTGAGATATGCTAAGGATCAGTGCATTATGGGTAGGGAGGAGCTCAAGATTTTCAGTTGGCCATGAGCTATAGCAAGCCCAGTGGTTGAGGAATGAATGAAAATTGACATCAGATTGATGTATTTCACTGTGTGGCATCTAAAAATGAGATCAACAATTAGAAAACCAATGGTTCTGAATGAAAAAGTAACGGAACACAGTATTTCTACTTCTGTATTTAAATTTTTTACAGGTCAAACTTCCAATTGTACCATACATTTTTGGTATACTCAAAGTTCACATGAATCCCTTAGACCCTCCGTTAAACCCAGTAATTATGGCTAGTAAGAGGAAGACTGAACCACTAGCAGTTTTTATTGGTACAAAATTTAAGGGTATTATGGATTTGTTTCCTCAGATAGATTCTTGGCACCTGCTTGATATTTTACGTATTATGGATGATCAGATGTTGTCTATTTTCCTCTGATTTAACATGTGGGATGTTGAATCTAACCTCGGTACCTTATACTAGAGTATTGGATCCAAAGAACTTGGACTCCACAATTACCCCACATCTCATTTGCCACCTACCAAACCACACGTTTGCCAAATGCTCCACCTTTTTTCATAATAAGTGAAAATTATTGTTATTTTCCTCCTCCTTTTAGTGTAGTAGTTAGTTTATAGTAGTTCGTTTTGATAGTGTTTTAAGTATTCAAACTCCTTTTCCTGATGTCTAAGGCCAACAGATTCAGAAAGTGTTCATCCTGAGGGCACAAGATACCACCCCAAGACCCACATTTTCTTTGTGTGTACTACCTAGAACCTTCCCACTTGCAGGGTAGCTGCAGTATTTGTGCTGCCTTCAGCACAAGGGCTCCCCAGAGAAGAAAAGAAACATTTGTAGTCAAGTAACTTCTTCCCCCTCAGAGAGAGTCCAGAAAGCCCACAGATCCAAAGGCACCTGCCACCTCTCCTTCTACGGACAAGGAGAGAGAAAAAGAGAGACAGCACTCTAAGGAAATGAGAGAAAGAGCAAGACAGAGACAAGCTGAGAGGAAAACATAAAAAGAAACAGTCTGAAACAAGATAAGAAAAGGTAGACAAAGCTAAGAAAAGGTTTACAGATTCCAGTACTGTTCCAGGTCCAGCACCTAAGTTATCAAGGCAGTCAGAACCAACTAGGATCCAAACTCACCCCTCAAACCTTTCCTTTCTGTGGAGCCAATCAGCCCCAGACTTCATTCTTTGATACTTTAAAAGCTACCATCAAGACCTCCATCAGTAGCTTCATCTTCAAGGTTTGGTCAGTCCACTAGAAGGCTAACCAAAGTGGATCCTGACCATATGATGAGGAAGTTTTTGAGGACACAGATTCAGCTGGCAGTCCTCCCAGCTCCATCCCCAGGGGGAGGGTTGGGATAGGACCCATTGACACCAGCCATACTAGTTCTGATGCTGTCTGGAGCTGATGCATATGGGTCCAAACCCTCCTACACCATACCTACATCTGATCTGATAGCCTTGGAAACTTCAGCTTCGACATCTTCCTTCACATTCCCTCCCAGGGCCATAGCATCAGAGTCAGGACTCTGATGGTGGATATGACGCTGAGGTTTTTGGAGCCATCTCTACCCCTTGGCAGTTCAGCTCGAGACCTTGGGTCCAAGTTCCTTTGAGGAGCTGTCCACCTTTGGAGTCAAGAAGGCTACTGATTTTGCTGTTATGGGTGTTTTTTCCTCAGCTCCATTGGCTCAGTCAGGTTGTGGAGAGGGCTTTGACTGGACCAAGACTGGTGCATAAACGCAGTTCATATCCATCTTGACTCCTGCTGGAACCTGTATCTTCCTCCTCTCATTTGGGTTGATAGGGACAGGGAGACCCAATCAGTTTTAAGACTGCTTTATGTTTGAGCTCCGCATCTGACTCTGAGGTGTCTTCTTCAGAGGTCCTGAGGCACATTCCCTGGAAAAGGACTTGCAAACAGAAGCATATAGATGCCTTTCCTGAGTCTGTCACTGAGAACATTGACTTAGATGTTGAAGAAGGTTCCCCAAGATCCATCCCAAAGATGTCTATTTGGAGACATTCTGAAACTGATGAAACAGGAGGGTGGATGGTCAACAGAAGCTTCTTCTGATGAGTTGGTGTTTCTTGAAGCTTTTGGGTCTGACTCTTCATGTGCCACAGCCTATCCCAAAAAAAAGATTTCAGTTGCTCCTAAAGAAAGGAAACATCAGTCCTGTAGATGCTATGGTGGTATCAGCAGTCACAAAAAAACCCTGAACAGGGAGTTAAGCGCATTGTGTTAAAGCAGCAAGCACATAAACAGAACAGACTTACACAGTCAAGATTCCAGTTGATTTATTTATTTCAGTTAAGCCACAATAAGCATTAACCGACTGACTTTAAAATACTCTCTGTTGGGATTTAATTATCTTTTACAACATTAATGCTTTAGAATCTCTTATTATAAAGCTATTGTTGGGCCAGTAACCTTGCCCAATGCCCAACTGGCAACCTGCCTTCCTTTTTTTGCTTCTGCCGATGAAGTTTCCTCAGAAAATCTCCAAATCCTGTCAGTCTCTTCACTATTTATAGAGCAGTGTTAACATTCTGGAATTCTCGCAGCAGCACTATGCTGCCCATGAAGAAAAGTGTAGAGCAGTACAAACCAGTCTGGAAAGGTAAGCCTATGTTGTTCACATTCTGGAACTCTCGCAGCACCACTATGCTGTCCATGAAGAAAAGTGTAAGCCTATAGATGCCAACAATCTATAGAATCTATATCACTGTGCCCAACATGCATTATACTAACACTTTACACTTTATATATATATATATATATATATATATATATATATATATATATATATATATAAATATATAAATACATTGCATAAATCAATTTGCTTATATAAAACAGTTTACTCTAACAATTCCCCCTTTTATTTAAACAATAAAAAATAAAAAAATAAAATGGAAACATTTTATTAAAACAGTTAAGCAAAACAACTCAATATAAATTTGATTAAACATTTTTGTTATACAAAGCTTTATGCATGTAAAAACAATACTAATTAGGAAAATAATGACAATGATTGCAATCAATGTGGTGATGATCCATCCAAACCATTCTGAAAACAGACTATTCGGCCAATAACTCCAATCAGTATTCCAGGTTTTCCTGGATTTTTATGACGTCTGCTATTCTTTCTAGGTGTTGATTGATGGATTCTGACTAATCTGGAATATATGTACAACACGCCTCTCTTATGAGTGCACACATATATCCCCCTGTGACACCAGTAAGAAATCTAAAGTCATACGATTTTGGAGAACAAAAGTTCTTATTGCTGTCATTTCAACTGTTATGTCTGCAATGGCTCCATACGTAGCATTAGCTAGTACCTCCAATAGCTTAAACAACTTTCTTAACTCCCAGATGGACATAACTGCACCATATGCTGGTAATATTCTAGCACCAGCTATGACATCATCTCTCAAATCCATGTAATGTAAACCTTTTGCTGCCGCTGCATTAATGTCATGATTATAAATCCTGGATTGATCTAACTGTCCTATGGCATTTGATACATCTCTTTTCCTTTTAGTATTTCTAATTTTTCCCTGTGGTAGCACCTGTGTTATTCCCATTAAAGGCACTATGTAACCTATATAACATGAACCTCGCCAATCAGCA
This sequence comes from Protopterus annectens, assembly GCF_019279795.1. Lineage (NCBI taxonomy): Eukaryota > Metazoa > Chordata > Ceratodontiformes > Protopteridae > Protopterus > Protopterus annectens. The sequence continues at coordinate 1,119,328,420 of NC_056733.1, read as the reverse complement.
GGTAGCCACTCAGCAGGTATTTCCAAATATGTAATACTCTCTGTCATACAACACTCCCACCAGATAGCTTTTGTTTTTGGCTTTAACCTTCACTGCAAACTGATATACATTACTTTTCTCACCTTCATCCTCTATTGGTGTAGACATTCTAAACTCTATGTTTTGAATGAAATCCCCAATATCATTTTCTGGATTACAATTATACCAATCTGTTTAATGGTGTTCTAATCTTTTTATTTTATTTGCTAGCACTAAATCCTCTGACTGTATGGCTTTAGTTAAGTTTGCATTATAATACCTACTTGCCAACATGTTCCAATTGTAACACTCTTTTAATGTTGTGTGATTACAGCTGATATTGCCTACTACTATTGTGTCAGCCTGACTCAAACATACACTGCATCTATTAACCTAATGCACATTTAGCCTTGGAAGATCTGTTGTACTGACCCTTAAACATGAGCAACTGTTATTTAATACCTGCACAGTTTCTTCCAATGCCATTGATACAGATTAAAAGCTACTCTTTCTCGTGCTGTTGGAATGCATACCCAGCATTTTGTTGCATTATTAATCTCTGCATATGCCATTTGCATTACTGTGAACATGTTAAAATGAGGTATCCATTTTTGCTGTCGTTTTAGCCTATTAGCTTTTAAATCTTATTTGATTACCATTTGTAAAATAGCTCCTATGTACACAAATGTTAAAATTAGTAAAACATTATTTTTCTATATCTTTTCCTTGCTGGCTTTGTTATGCACTAACTTTTCTTTGTCTGTTTCTTCCTTTCATTTTCTTTGACTGAATGGAATTTCAAACCAGTAGATTTACATCTGAAAAATGGATGACAATCTGTTAATCTCTCTGCCTTTTTGTCCTTACTTTCAGTTATTAATTTACACTGATCTCTGTGCACTAAAATGTTTTGCTTACCCTTTTTCATGTTTAACTTTGTACACCATTGACCCTATTTGCTGTATACTTCACATGGCCCTTGCCAATTACTGTCCCATGGCCCAGACTTGTTGAAAATTTTTCCTAACATCTTTTCCCCTACTGCAAAATTTTCCTCTTTTGGCTGTATGTGTACACTAGAAGATATAGGTGAAAAGCTTGTTCCCTTTCTATTTTGCCACATACCTCCTGCATGTCTTTTAACCACTTTTGGTGTTTTTCTGCCTCCAGTAATTGTGTCTCTGGCCTTAAGAGTAAAAAGGAAAACTCAAGGGCATGTGTCTTCCTGTCATCACTTCAAATGGCGAAATCCCTGTTTTACTGTTGGGAGTACCTCTGATTCCCATTAAGATGGCTGGTAAATGAGAAACCCAATGATTTTCCTTTTCCATGCACATCTTTTATAAACTTTTCTTGATGGTGCAATTCATACTTTCTACCATCCCATTTGATTGTGGATGATAGGAAACATTAAACCTTTGCTGAATACCTAGAAGATCACATAGCTCCTTTAATGTTTTACTAACAAACTGTGGACCATTGTCCAATTCTACAACTTTTGACTAACCCCAATGTACAAAATTTTTTTATAAAGCACCTCTGCTGTAGCTTTAGCTGTTGTAGTCTTGGTTGGATTAGCTTCCACCCTTTTTGAAAAAAACATCTACTATAACCAGTAGATATCTGTAACTCCCTTTGGCTGTCAGCAATGGTCCTGCATAATCAATTTGAATAACATACCATGGGCTGTCTGCTACTGGAACTCTATGCATCTGCGGTTTTCTTGTTTTGGGATTTGTGTGTAAACAAATCAGACATTCATCCTGTACTACCTAACACTTTTTTTAGCTTTGGGTGCCAGTATTTTTCCTTTACTGCCTTCCATAGCTTTTCTTTTCCTATATGTCCCAATAGCTGGTGATTGAACTTTACAAACTGTTTCACCAAGGGACATATGGCAACTCTGCTCCCTTTAAGGTTGGGTATACATAATATGCTTTGTTCCTGTACCATTATTTATCAGCTTGCACTGTTTTAATTCTTCCTCACTTCCTTATTCTTTTTGTACCTCACACAAATCTACCTGTAGTGCATCATATTCTGGTACCTTTTTATTTACTGCTACCCTCTGAGAACTGTAGTTCACCCTCTGTCTCATCCGGATAGAGTGGGTAACCCATTTCTGATGCTTGTTTAGCCTTTGCATCCACTAAAGCTTTACCCTGCATAGCCACATTGTTTTGTTTTTGATGCGCTTTTACTTTTATAATGCTTAACTGCCCCTGCAGATTATGTTTTTGTATGATGTCCCACATATCTTTTAAAATTTGAGAGTGCTTTAAAGGTTTTCCTGTCCTATCAACAAATCCTCTTCTAGCCCATATGGCCATGTGTAACCTTAACAAGTTTACACCATATGCACTGTCACTATAAATATTAACTGGATTATAGTGTTGCAGTACATATTTTACTGCTTCTAACTCAGCACTTTCAGCTGACATGTGACCTGGTAATTTAATTAGTACTTCTCCATGCCCCTTCTTTGAGTCTACAATTGTGAATCCTGTATGATGTTTTCCATTTTTCCAGAATCACATCCCATCCACGTAAGCAGTGGATATTCTGGAATCAAACTCAGGCTTTAGAGGAGACTTTTCTGGTTTTCCAATATTTTCCATGCAATTATGTTCTTTTCCTGCATAATTTCCTAGCTTTGACAGGTAATATTTATCTGCCACTTCAATGTGAATCTTTTTCGTATTAAGTGTGGTTAGCCATTTTGAGAATACCATTTGACTCACCCCTTCCGTTATTTTTTCCATTTCTATCATATACAATAAAGTTTTAACCGACTGATGTAGGGCTTGAACTATTACATTTGAAAACATTGTCAAATATTCAGTTTGCTTAATCCCCCAGTAAATTGACAGCAATTGTATCCAAGCATGATATCCCTTTTTCACTGATGTGAGTTTCCTACTACAAAATGTAACTGGTCTTAATTTTTGCTCCATTTCCAGAGACTTCCCTACTGGCCATGCCTATAGTAAAACTACAGATATGGTTTCAGGACCTGCTGTTACCTGCAAGAAAAAAAGTAACCTTGATACTTGGAGCTATCAACTCTGTAGCCTGCACTAACCTTTGCTTTAACATTTTAAAAGCCTTTTGTTCTATGGACCCCCATTGCAATGTTAAAAAAGTATTTTGTTCCATTAACATCTTGTACAGTGGTACTGCCACTGCGGTATAATCCTCAATAAATTCTCTGTAGTAATGCATGATTCCCATAAATTTGTGTAAATCTGCCACCGTTAAAGGTATTGGTAAGTCTAATATTCCTTTTACCCTCTCTTTCCAAGGTGTCCTGCCTATAGGTGTTATTATAGTCCCCAAAAACTTCTTGCATCAGGAACTGTATTTTTGCCTTGTTTACTTTGAACCCTGCCTCTTGTAATGCCCAAGCACCTTCTTTAAATGCCTGTAATGCTCCTCAACTGTTTATGATGGTATCAAAATGTCATTAATATAATAAATTACATAATCTGGCAGCTTTATATTTTGCAACACGTCGCAGAATTTGATGAAAAATCACTGGGCTAGTTTGAAACCCTTGAGGTAATCGTATCATCACATACTGTTGATTTTCAAAAGTGAATGCAAACATTTGCCACCCTTTTCCTAAAATGTTACAGCAAAAAATCCATTTGCCAAATTAATAACTCAAAACCACTTACTAGTAGGTTTAATTCTTGCTGACAATTCTGGAAACCCAGGTATTAGGTGGGCCCTTGGGATTATGCAATCATTTACCTTCCTAAGATTCAGGACCAGTCTGCAGCTACCATTCAGGACCAGTCTGTAGCTACCATTCTTCTTTAACACTGGCCATATAGGAGCATTTGTTGGACTATGTCCCTTTTTAATAATGCCAACCTGCTCCCATTCTTGGATGCATTTCCTCATGTCATTTTGAGCCTCTATTGGAATTGGATACTTTTTTTAGAATGGCAGAATAAAATCATTTGGACTACCCGCCACTATTGTCTCCTTTGGCTTACTACAATCTGTTTTGGATTTTGCCCATGAATTCTGAAAATTGTTTTATAACATTTCCCAAATTTCCTTTTACTCATCTGACATTTCCACCTCAATTCTTTCCTTTTTTGTCTATTTGATCTACTTCTATTACCATACATTGTGCATTTTCAATCTCCTCCGGTCCCCGCACTGTCCTCAACAGAATCCTGTTTGAGAAATCTATCATTATTCCCAACTTTGATAATACAGCCATCCCTAAAATAGTTGTACCACAGCTAGGATACAACAAAAAAGTTGCCTTGAGCGGTTCTTCATCCTCTTCAAATCTAATGTAAACTGGTTGATGACTGACAGTTACTACGGAGTTTCCTTTGAATCCTGAAATAACTGTTTTCTTTTGATGGTTTATTTTTAATCTTCTATTTGTTACTGAAACTGCTGCTGCTGTGGTATCTACCAGAACATTTTACCATGGTATCCCCTATATCCGTAGGGTGACCAATATAAATCTTTTGACGTATTTACTAAATTTATGCCTTCTGCTTTAATGTATGGTGTGTTTTTTTAAAGTTGTACCTGTAATTCCTGCATTTGTTGCAGTAACTTTGCTTTTGCTCTATTGCAATTTTCTTTATCCATAACTGCCTGCTCCCTAAACTTTCTCTCCATCCTAATGTCATCCTCTTCCATTTTTAATTGTGCTTTTATGGCAGTGATTTTATCCTCCCCTTCCTGTATTCTTTCCTGCAAATATTGTAATGCAGTTCATAAAGTAGTTAGAAAAAAATGTGTAGCCTTAGTGTACTGCTTAAGCTCTGCATCATATTTCTTCAATTTTCCTTAAACGTTTGTGTTAGCTTATTTAACTTTGGTAATGTGTGACTTGTTTTCACTTCAGAATTAGCTACCTCTGACCATTCCGAACAATACTGTTCAAATAAAGGAGTCAGAATTGGAGCCTAAAAATCCTTATATTGTGTATTATATTCCTGAATGTCTCTCAGTGGTTTAGTTACTAGCATCACTAAAACTACATTATCTGATTGTTTTTTCTGGTAGCTACATGTTACCTTAACACAACACACAGACAATCTTAAGTACATTAACACATTCCTGACAGTTTAACATAGAGGTATTATTACACTTTACACACATAGTGATTTTGATTTTTGTACATATTGATCAAAACCTACCGCAATCTTAGCAAGACATGCAAACTCAACTTTACTAAGTTTTAAAAAAATTTGCATTTTCCTCGATTTACCATCGTAACTAGGTATAAATCCCTATGTCACCAGATGGGTTGCCAACTGGCTCACTGACAGAACCCACACTGTAAAAGTTGCAGACTCAAAATCTGACCTCAAAGCAGTGATAAGTGGAGTACCACAGGGTTCCATCCTGGGACCTCTCCTGTTTGGTATCTACTTCTCTGAAGTACAGGCTGACACAGAAGGCCTCTGGCTAACAAAGTTCGCAGATGACTGCAAACTAGGAGCCATAGTTAAGTCCCCAAATGATGTGGACATCCTACAGAAGGGCCTCACTGAGACAGATGACATGGCCTCAAGCTCAATGCCAAAAAGTGCAGTGTCATCCCCTTTGGTAAAAACTCTGTACCCATAAACTACCACATAGGCATCAATCTACTTAACACTGAATGCATGATAAAGAGACCTTGGGACCCAGGTGGACAGCAGTCTCTGCTTTGATAGTCACATCGCCACAGTAGTCAGGAAGTCCTTCTATGTGGCACACCTCATCATAAAAGTGTTCTCATCCCGGAAAAAAGAGGTCATTGTTCCCCTCTACTCGTCACTCATTAGACCCATTATAGAGTACAACGTCCCTTTTGGAGTGCACCTCACAAGACATCTGCAGCAGCTGGAAAGGCCACAGAAGTACCTCACAAAGAGGATTACTGACCTCAAACAAGTGCCCTACACTGACCGCCTCAAAAAACTCCAGCTTTACTCTGTAGCATATCACCTACTCTGAGGTGATCTCTGCCTAACATATAAAGCTATGTCAAACCCAGAGCTGTTGGACATGCTACACCTAAAGAAATTCCAATCCCCTCCAAGCTACATGCTCTAAGGACCTAAACCTTGTCACCATAATAAACAGTACACACTGGAGGGATAGATTCCTGTCCCAGACACTTCCTATACTCTGGAACAAACTACCCATCTATGTCAAGCAAAGTTCTTCATTAGCACTCTTCAAGAAAAATCTTGATGAGAGGATGGGAAATAGGAAATACACCCTGGGGATCACTTCTGTGTCTCTGCTCGACAGTGGCACAGGAAAATAACTTTTTTGGGGTGGTGTAAGCCATGGAACCTTGCTGGCTAGGCTTTTGTAGGCCCTTGGGCCGATAGCCTAGTACCTACCTATGAACCTATCAACCATTTCATTAAACAATCCTATACATCTTTACAACTTCACATCTATACTGACTACATGTAAGCACTAAAGTCTTTAATAGCATCTATGTTGTGCCAGAAACAGGCTTACTGCGAGCTTGTAACAGCCATCAGGTGATCAAGCTGAAAACTGGAAAATCCTGCCAAAAGTCTTTGTCCATCAGATAATTTGGTGATCACTGAAGAGTAGTTGCTTCAAACAACATCGCATTCACCCTTTTCATCTGGAAGAAGCATGAACCGGTACTACTTCGATGAACATTATGTTGAACTGGATGTTGACGTCAATGTTTAAAATCTATGAGCATTTTAAAGATTTACTGCTGACTTTGGAAATTTTGCGAGTATTTTGAAACTGGTCTGGCTCACCACTGTTAAAGCAGCGAGCACAGAAATGGAAAAGACTTACACCGTCTAGGTTCGTGTTGACATATTTATTTCAGTTAAGTCACAATAAGCATAAACCAACTGACTTTAAAATACTCTCTGTCAATACTTAATTATCTTTTACAACATAAATGCTTTAGTGCCTCTTATTGTATATGATACCTCTCAACCTGGAAACATCAAAAATCTGCACAAAGGCCCATGAAAAGTAGGTACAACTGGACAAAAATTGGGATGCGGATTAATATATTTGCATACATAATCATGTAACCCTGCCCACAACAATGGAATTGTGGGATATCAACATTAAGACTGAAGTCACTAAATAATTATAAATGGCAGACATTTGAATTTCAGACTTAATATTCCTCAGAAAATACATAATAATGCAAAACCTGTTATTCTAGCAACTATCCCAGTTCATAGGAGGAATATTTAAAATCTGTCCCTAATTTGGGAATTTGCCCCACCATTATTTTTGGCTTTGTCCAAATTTCTTGCTCTGAGAGATTGAGAGGTACACCCCCCATACATACACACACACACACACACACACACACACACACACACACACACACAAGCCTGCATGTAAACCCAGCCAGTACTATTACAGACTTTTGCATGTTCACAATTTCCTTGCTGACTTGCTCAAAAGTCAAGTAAGACATCGTGTGGAGGTATCGTTTAGTGAAATGAAAAGCAAATGCAGCTTAGCGTTTACAGGCAGGAGTTCATTTTATGTCTGAATACCACAATCACACTAGGACTTAGCACAATACATTTTCACCTGTTGTTAGACAAAGTTTAATTGTATTTTCCCAAAGGATTTGAAATGGCAAACTCAAGTAAACAGTCTTCTATGATAACTTCCTTGTTAAAACAATAAAAAAAGCTGTTTACAACATGACCATCTATATTTAAATGTGTTTTAGAGCACCACTTAAATGCTACTCTACATGACAATATATACTTTTTTCAATACAGCTTAAATGCCCACCCTTGCAATTACCATCTGTTTTTCTAGAGGAAATGAGTCACTTGCAGGCTATAACACAGAATGATTCAAAAATGGAAATGTGCAGTAATGTAACAATTGTTTTAATAAAAATGGGCGATGCTTCTCTTAAAGGTAGTGTAGGAAAGTGCAAGTGACTTGTAAAACAAGGACAGTTTGGGCAAAAGCAGAACTTCCAGACTCAAGAGTAAAGTTTTAGGTGTAATGACTCCCATGCCTTTCTCCTGTTTGCTTTCAGTTAAAAGGTAAGTCGCTTCATAAATTGTGCAGCAAAATCTGCATGGATACTGGATTTATACAAATGAATGATAAAGCTGATAACACATGCTCATTTCCTGCTGTTTCAGCCAAGACCCTGGCTATCACACAAATGGACTCCTCTCCCGAGTCCCCATCCCACCCCTAAACTTGATGTATTCGCCACACAGCAGTCTTTTTTTTTTTTTTGTCTTCACCCACTCAGCAGCTTCTACTTCCTTTAGGATGGACAGCAGAGACCCCAGTCTACCTTTCAGAAGCTAAACAGGATAGCCCGTGAACAGTGACATCTAACAGCAACCTTAAGACCCAAAGCTAACATCTTCATTTTTGCTGCCTGAGAAATATGCAAATATAAATTTGCCCTTATGCTGCTCCACAGCTTTAATAAACTCATTGTAGCGTAGGCAAACATTCAAAAGGGTAACTCAATCATGAAAAAAGAAGTGAGTTACCAAAGGAGGATCTGGTCCAGTCTCAATCTAGGTAGGACAAGAAGTATACATTATATATCATATGTGTTTTGCAGTTTTCCATTTTTTTTGTTTTGTTTTTGTATTCTTACATAGAAAGACAGAGGAAGTTAAGCCATTTCTCATCCATTCTAAGTGACTACTGTTCCTATCCTGATCTTGGGTCTGGTATTCCTGGAGTTGCAGCAGATGTTGGGCAGACCTTTCTGGTCCAGGACTCTGCACTAAACTTGAACTTTCTCCCTCTTGGCTTGACTGCCACTGGCAGAAGGCAGCAGAAAGTTTAGTTTAACTTTACTAATTAAATAAAAAAAAAAAAAAATAGCTTTACACTTTTTACAGCTCCACTAAATATATGCTGCTGCTGCAAATTTTCAATCAATGTACGACTGAACGTACGTTAAAAAAAAGTAAACATTAACAGACACAGTCCAAGGAGCCCTATTCCAACAGGCTGGCAGCCTCCCTCACAAAGCTGACATCATCAAGCATGCCTTGCATGTGATGATGTCAGCATCAGTGAGAACTCAAAAAAAAAAAAAAAAAAACTTTCAAAAAAAACCTAGGAATTAAAGGGGCCACTCTGGAATTCGTGGCACCCCATTTTGTTGACCTCAAAACTGGTAAATACTGAGGAATTTGGTACAGTTGAGAGGTATGTTGGTAAAGCTATTGTTGGGCAGATGCCCTTGCCCAATGCCTGACTGGCAACCTGCCTTCTGTCTCCTGCTTCTAATGAAGTTTCCTCAGAAAATCCTCCAAATCCAGTCAGTCACTCCACTATTTATAGAGCGGTGTCTGCATTCTGGAACTCTTGCAGTGGCACATTTCTGCCCATGAAGAAAAATGTAGAGCAGTGTACAGTCTGGGATGCCAAGAATCTATATCACTGTGGCCAGCATGCATTATACTAACACTTTATACACACACACACACACGCACACACATATATATATATATATATATATATATATATATATATATATTACATAAATCAATTTGCTTATATGAAACAGTTTACTCTAACTCACCGGACAACTTCAAGTGCTGAAATATGTGGCACATGTGACACATTTCCAAAGAGATTTGATCAAGGAACATTTTCCAAGTCCCTTTTGGTTAGCTGACCTACAGATGTCCTGAAGACAGTGGATGCCCAAATGTCTACCCTACAATCTTCCTCTACTGTAGCCATGAGACTGACTAACACAGCTGATGGTACATCAAGGGGGGGGGTCAGCATAGGTATTACCATGTGATGTCATGCCCGGATGTGGCTATGTGATTTCTCAGAGAGCTTTAAGACATAATTTATAAATGTCCCCATGATAGTTCCACCTTGGTTAGACCAAAAGTAAAAGAAATGCATACCAGAAATGAACAGGATAACAATACCTTGTCTGGCATAGGAATCTATTTATCTGCTCCTCAAAGATCCTTTTCCAGGAAACACAAAGGAGGTAGGCAAATGTGGTTCAAAAAGTCTGAAGGTTATCACCAGGACACTCCTGGGTATAGGCCTCACTGAGGCAGAGAAGGAGCCAATTTGACTGGACATCTCCCATGAGACAGAGGCAGTCTGCAAAATCAAGGTTTCTGTGGGCCTTTCACTGGGAAACCTTAACAGCATCCCTGAACATTTACTTGACTGTTGCACTCTGGAGGCAGTTAGGGGATGCTTTTCCTTAGGCCCTCTAGCCTGGCAAACCACAACGTCTGATTCACGTGTGTGAAGGATGATCAGCTGAGGTTATATGATACCCTTTTTGGATTCCCCAAGAGCAAGACTAAAGATTCCAGATACTCTACCCAATTGTTCGAATCTGCAGCAACAGAGGTTTCAAAGTTCCTACACAAAAGCATCCCCCAGACCAGATAGGATCCAGACTGTATTCCAGGTTGTCTTTAGTTCCAAAAAAGACAGGGGACCTCAGACCAATATTGGATCTCAGCAATCTAAATCAGTATGTCAAACAGACAAACGCTCTGGATGGACAGGGTGCAGTCCATTCTACTTCTTTTGAGGAAGGATAACTGGATATGCTCTACTGATCTCCAGGATGCATACTATCATATCAAAATCAAGAGGCAATCCAGGAGGTTTCTCCATTTCTGGCTGGAAGCCAATCACTGTCAGTTCAGGGTGCTGCCATTTGGTCTCACCATAATACCCAGGGTGTTCACCAAGCTAATGACAGCAGTAACAGCTTATCTGCAACTAAAAGGGATCCAGGTCTATGGTATTAAAATGACTGCCTCCTAACTACTATCTCCAAGAATCAACTATTACAGCACCAATCAGTCTTTCTATCTATGGCAATTCAGATGGGAATTTCAATCAACTACAACAAAAGCAAAGTTAATACCTCTCAGAGCATAGAATTCATAGGTTTCCAAACAGACATTGCCGAACAAATTGTAAAACTTCCCCTTGCAAGAGTCAATTCATTAAGGTCCATAGCCCTTCAAGTACTGTAACAACTTTGACCATAAGCAAGACTTATACTATGACTCTTAGGACTAATGGCCTCTTCGATTACTCTGGTCCCTTGGGCCAGATATCATATGAGAGACAGTGTATGTTAGCAGTACGATGGTCACAGAATTTTCACCCTCTTCACAACAGAAGTAGTCTTACACTGGTATGCAGGGATCATATACAATGGTGAATTATGTCAAGACATTTGATCAGAGCAGATCCTTTTGTCCTCATACTCTCAAGGCCACAGTCACCACAGAAGCCTCCCTCTGGGGGGTTATTAAAAGAAGACAGTTCAAGGGATGTGGTCATCAACAGAGGCCAAACTTCACTTCAATATCTTTTAGTTGGGGGAGTTCTCCTAATATTGCAGGTTTTTCAGGACCATCTTCCTGAGGAGATGACTGCCATTCAATTGGACAACATGTTAGTGGTCTGGCACATCAACAAACAAGGTGGAACATGTTTGTACTCTCTTTGCAGGGAAGCCATATGAGTTTGGTAGTGGGTGATGTCTTCACACCACTTTCTAGTAGCAATGCACATTCCTGGGATGCCCAATATATTAGTGGACAAATTGTGTAGAACTATACTAATGCCTCACTAGGGTTCTTTCAAAAAAACAGTGACAACAGAGATTTTCAGCTGCTGAGGCCAACCTTGCTGTAATCTCTTTGCCTCATACCTCAACAACAAATGCAGCAATTACTTCACCCTTACACCTCCACAGGGACAGAGACAGTCACCAAGAGATGCTCTAGTCCATTTCTTCTCTCCATGTTTCCTTTACGCCTTTCCACCAATTTTTCTCATCAGCAAGTTCACTCAAAGTCAGGAAATACTAAACCATGTAATTCCCATTGCCCCCATTTGGCCTTGACAGGTATGGTTCCCCTTTGTTTAGCATCATCTTCGCCACCCACCATGAGTTCTGGATCCCACCCTGGATCCCCTCAGTCACCCATCCAAGATGCCCCTACCACATCTCCAGGCCCTAAAACTGATCACATGGTTTCTCCAATTTTAACGACTGCCAGTGATGCCAGGATTTCTGCCCTGGTAGTCCATATAATGTCTTCCTCTGAGAGGGATTCAACCAAAAACATTTGCAAAAGTAAATAGAAACATTTTTCTGTACGGGCTTCTTCAAAGGGAGTAGACCCCTTTTCAGACCCTTTACCAGTGATTTTGAAGTTCCTTTCAGAACTTTTTATGGCAGGCTCTAGTTACTCTATAATTAGTGTCCAGATGGCCACCATTTCATATTTTCACATAGGATATAATAACTCCTCTATTGCTTCTCATGAGGAAACCAACGTCTTTCTTAGAGGAATGTTTTTGCTGAGGCCTCCAGTTTGTGATATGGTCCCTCCCTGGGAGGTTAAAAATTTACTTCAGTCTTTGCCCAAAAAACCCTTTGAACCAGCAGCTTTGTCAAATCTGAAGTAACTTTCTTGGAAAGCTATCTTTCAATTTGCCATTGCAACATTAAAATGTGTGTCGGAATTACAACCACTTTTATGCAAATCTTAATTTCTTATTTTTCATAAGGTCAGAGTTTGACTGAGGACAAACCACTCCTCCTTCTTTCTCAAGGTGACTTTGGAATTTAACCTGAACCAACAAACTGATTTGCATGTTCTCTCCAAACTTTGTTAACAAAGGAGAATATACTCTACATACCTTAGACATCCATAGGCAACTCAGATTCTATCTACACTGAACTAAAGACTTCAGAAAGTGTGAATAATTGTATCCTTTTCCCAAGTGGACAATGTGTGTCTAAGGTTAGACTTTCAACATGGCTAGTACATTGCATTTCTTTCATTTATACATCAAAAAGTCTGTCCTTACATTTTAAACATAAGGCTCTCTCTACCAAAGTGATGGCATTTGCAAAAAGAATACCTGCCAGTGATATATAAGCTACAGTGACTTGGTCTACAACTAATACCTTTGTATCTTATTATAAGTTAGATGTACAGTCTAGAACCTGCACTTCTGTCGGCTGTGTCAGACTCAGGAATGTCCTTCCTTGAGTCCACCTAGGTCCCTTTTGGGTGGCTTGGGAACCTGTCCCAAATGTTGTATCAGAAGACCTTGTTTGGACCCTTTTTGTTCACTGTTCCAATTTTCTCTACAGGTCCAAAAACAGACACCAAACTAAGAAAAATGAAAACCATGGACTTCAGAACAGACAAGAACTCACTTTATTCCACAATTGAGTGCTTTCATCCAAAAGTAAAAGGACTTCTTCAGAATAAAACTCTGTCCAACACTCTATGCTTAAATACAAAACCCCTCCCATTTAAAAACATGTGACTGCCAAATTATGAAAGCAATTAAAACAACCATGTGATAAAATCTACATAGATCAACATTTCTAAACCAGCCAGGGAAACAAAATATTGCCATAAATTACAAATGACCCCATATAAAACACTTGTTACATGAACACAGCTTTAAGTTTAAGCACACTGCTGATAGAGATCATGTCATTAAACCCTGGAAAAGCTGTGGCTTGAAATTCTAGCTGCCATTTCATCTATTTATATTCAAGGACTAGGTGGTGACTGCGGTGGTGGTGCTGCGGTAGCGTTGTCGCCTCACAGTAAGACGCCATCTGGTTCGATTCTCAGCTAGAGCGTCTTCTACGTGGAGACATGCGTGAATAGGCGTACCTTCGTTGAAGGTTGTGCGTCAGGGATGGTAACTCGGCACATAAAAATCAACTACCAATCATTAGTGGATCGGAGTTCCGCTGTGGCGTCACCTAACCGGGAAAAAACGAAAGACACAACAACATATTCAAGGACTAGATTGGGGGGGTCCACCTCTGGGACCCATATCCACATGGTCAATGACAATCAATTTAAAATAATGTGTAGTAAACTCTTTCATATGTTTAAATAGTGCATTCTTTTTTTCCACTTTTTTTAATACAGTTTTGATGTTGATAAATCCTTTTTCTTAATGTCCTGATGGTCTTGCCTATGTAAAACCCTTCACAGACCTGACACTTGGCAATGTACACAATCCCCTCACTACCACAGTTGTATTTGGTGGTTAGTTTAATGTTGACTGTTTTGTTTAGACTAATACTAGTCCCTTCCATCACAAATGTACACTAACCACAATGTCCACATTTTGACATCACACCGTCACATCTAATTCTAATGGGTCTCTATAAGTATTTTTAAACATATGTCCTTTTTGTAAACAATTGTGGGTTTGGTTCCTACCCTATCAATATTTCCTTGTTCAAGATTGAAAATGTTCCAATTCTTGTTCATAATGTCATTGATCTGGTCAAAGTGCAAATTATATTGTAGAATCAGAGCCTTACTGAAATTAATAGTTTTTGCTGTGTTTGGGGGATATGTTCTTTTTCTTTTTTGCCTAACAAGGGCTTGTATACCCCTCCTTTCCTTTTTGTGGTTACTTCGTTTTCGATGTTGTCTACAAAAACCTCTGGATGGCCCCTTGCCAATAACATTTCTTTTAAAACATTACACTCTTTTGCAAAATAATTGTCACAGCTGGCCATACGTGCCATTCTTACAAATTGCCCCTTCACCAATGCCTTCATTTGGTGAAGGGGATGCCAGCTCTCAAAGTGCAATAGGCTTTAATTTACAGACTCCCTTAGGATAATGAAACCTGATAAAGGTGGAGGGCTTGTGGTTATGAATGTTAATGACTATGTAGACAAAACGCTAACCATTTTATACTCTGACACGTATGAAGAGGTGTCTTTAAATGACGTGAACATAGCCTACAGAAGGGTTAACTTGTTAGAGGACCTGTTAATGAACAGGCAGACTGACGAAAAAGAACACAAATTTCTTCAGGTCCCATACCCAAGGACCCCCACAATATTTGGTATATCCAAGATTCACAAAGATTTAAATAAACCTCCATTCTGCCCAATATTGAAGGTAAAGCATCAAAAACCTATCCTTTAGCCAAATATGTTGATTTGTTTGTTAAGAGTGTGCCAGAAAAACATACATTTATTTTAAAAGATTGATGGGGTTTCTTATCAAGAATAACTGATGAGGTATATGACGAGAATTTAATATTTGTCACCATTGATATAAAAGATTTATTTTCAACTATTCCTCACAAGGTGGGGCATGACTGGCTCTTTGCTTTTTTGACCCAATTTAGTGAAATTGACAACACCGAGGCCATAACTTTAAGATCATTAGTGAAATGTATTTTAGAGAACAATTTCATCATATTTGAGCAACAGTTGTTTAGACAAAAAACTGGGGTCACTATGGGGGCAGCATGTGCCCCCATTTTTGCCAATGTGGTGTTAGCATATTGGGAAAAGACAATTGTTTTCCATCAAAATTTGAACAGTGTTGGAAACTGTATGGTAGACTTCTTCATGACAACATTATTTTCTGGACCAGTACCCCCGGGATGTTAGACAAATTTTTCGAATTTCTTAACAACTCCACTGACTTCTTGGAGTTTACTATGAATTAAAATTGTGCATCAACTATCTAGACGTGAGAATCATGAAAGACAGGGCCACCTCAAAATTTGTTTCCACACTTTACAGGAAGCCGACCTACTCCAATAGCCTATTGCACTTTGAGAGCTGGCACCCCCTTCACCAAAAGAAGGCATTGGTGAAGGGGCAATTTGTAAGACTGGCACATATGGTCAGCTGTAACAATTTTTTTGCAAAAGAGTGTAATGTTTTAAAAGAAATGTTATTGGCAAGGGGCTATCCAGAGGTTTTTGTAGGCAACATTGAAAACAAAGTAACCACAAAAAGGAAAGGAGAGGTATACAGGCCCTTGTTGGGCAAAAGGAAAACGAATATATCCCCCAAACAACACCAAAAACTACTAATTTCAGTAAGGCCCTGATTCTACAATATAATTTGCACTTTGACCAGATCAATGACATTATGAACAAGAACTGGAACATTTTCAATCTTGAACAAGAAAATACTGACAGGGTAGGAACCAAACCCACGACGTTTACAAAAAGGACATCTGTTTAAAAACACTTATTGAGAAACCCATTAGAATTAGACGTGACGGTGTGATGTCAAAATGTGGACATTGTGGTCAGTGTACATTTGTGATGGAAGGGACTAGTATTAGTCTACACAAAACAGGCAACATTAAACTAACCGCCAAGTGATAGTAAGGGGATTGTGTACATTGCCAAGTGTCAGGTCTGTGAAGGGTTTTACATAGGCAAGACCATCAGGACGTTAAGAAAAAGGATTTATCAACATCAATACTGTATTAAAAAAGGTGACAAAAAGAATGCACTATTTAAACATATGAAAGAATTTACCACACATTATTTTAAATTTGTCATTGACCATGTGGATATGGGTCCCAGAGGTGGGCCCTCCAATCCAGTTCTTGAATATAAAGAGATAAAATGCCAGCTACAATTTCAAGCCACAGTTTTTCCAGGGCTTAATGACAAGATCTCTATCAGCAATGTGCTTACACTTAAAGCTATGTTCATGTAACAAGTGTTTTTATCAGGTCAGCTGTAATTTATGGCAATATTTTGTTTCCCTGGCTAGTTTAGAAATGTTGATCTATGTAGATTTTATCACATGGTTGGTTTAATTGCTTTTGTAATTTGGCAGTCACATGTTTTTAAATGGTAAGGAGTTTTTTATTTAAGCATAGAGTGTTGGACAGAGTTTTATTCTGAAGAAGTCCTGTTACTTTTGGACGAAAGCGCTCAATTGTGGAATACAGTGAGTCCTTGTCTGTTCTGAAGTCCGTGGTTTTCGACTTTTCTCTATAGTAGATTTCCTTTCAGAAGTCCCTCCTTTTCTCCATTTCTTCCTACATTTATTTGAGATCAGTTGGAATCAGTCAGCAAACTTGATCTGAGACAATTCAGTCAGGAGGGGAGAATTCTGTGTAGGGGAGGAGTCAGCAGTCTTGGATCCAATACTCTGGTATAAGGCACCAAGGTGCAATCTGACTGGATCCGACATCCCACATTTTAAACCAGACAAAAATAAGAAAATACTGACCTATCATTGTGGTAAGTTCATAACTGTTGTTTTCCCAAAATACAATATTGGCTACAGCTGATGTAAGGAACTTATTTGCAGTTATTCCCCAGGGTATGGGACTGTGTGACATTCTTTGTGATTCCAAATTTCATGGCGCATTGATTTGGTTTGTGTTTTTTATTTTTTTATGTTTGGAAATGAATTTTTTAAACCGTGTTCTAGCGTTTGGGTGCTATGGGTGCTGCTTCAACATTAATTTTTGGCAATCTTGTTTTTGTTTACTGGGAGAAGCATGTCAATCTGTATATATCTTTTTAGATGAAATTTTTTATTATGGACTGGCTCATTACATGAACTGCAGATGTTTCTTGATTTTTTGGAGAAAATTACACATTTTTGTAAGGTTCACATACCTGAGCTTGTTAGAAAGCCAACTTTTAGTAATTCTTACTTGCACTTTCACAGCATCCACAACTTTTGGATAACGAAAAATATTGTCAAAGGACAGCTAGTACGTTTGTCTTGATTAGTATCAGAAGAGGTGTTTTTGACCATGAATTATTTTTTAAACAGTTACTTACTGACAGCTCCATTCCCTTGGAATTTATTTCTGGAGTCACAGCTAAGGTTTTTTATCTATAAGAAATGACAGCTCTTCTCTAATTTCAAGGAAGCATCTATACACATTAATGATAATAAAGTACAAAACAGTAGGAATGTTTATTTCAAGGCTATATGTTTGCTATTTTCCAGTGACAATTAACACATTAGGAATATTACATCTAAGCACAGCTAGGTTTTTGACCACTTTAATGGTCTTTCCAGAAAGGTGGGTGTTAAACCATATTTTTATTACAAGGGTGGCATGACTATTAAGGACTTTTTACAGAGGGATAAACTACACTGAACTTCCAACCTGTAGGTTGCTATGACAAAGCGTATGACCTGCAAGCAGTGTAGGTGCAATGTTAGTCAATATGTTGTAGTAGGTGATTAAACGATTTATTGAAGGGATTTTTCAAATGTGATAGTACTGGTACGGAGTATCTTGTAACATGTACCTCATGCTCACCTTATTATGTGGGTAAGACTGAGAAGAGGCTTAAAGCCAGAATAACAAACACATGTACAGTGGATATAAAAAGTTTACACACTTCTATTAAAATGGCAAGTTTTTGTGATATAAAAAAAATGATACCACAATAAATCATTTCAAAACTTTTCCCACCTTTAATGTGACCTATAACCTATACAATTCAATTGAAAAACAAATCTGTTAGGGAAAAAAATATAAAAAATAAAAAAAAAGTACAATACGCTGCTTGCATAAATAAGTGTGCATAGCCTTAAACTAATACTTTGTTGTGTGTGTACACTCTTAAACTAATACTTTGCTGAAACACCTTTTGATTTAATTACAGCATTCAGCCTTCTTAAGTAGGAATCTATCAGCATGGTACATCTTGACTTGGCAATGTTTGCCCAATCTTCCTTGCAAAAGTGCTCTATATCTGTCAGATTGTGAGGGTATCTCTTGTGCACAGCCCTATTCAAGTCACACCACAGATTTTCTATTGGATTTAGGTCTGGGCTCTGGCTGGACCATTCCAAAACTTAAATTTTCTTCTAGTGAAGATGAAATTCCTCTTCATTTAGCTTTCTATCAGATGCCTGGAAGGTTTTAGGCCAAAATATTTTGAAAAAAAAACACAACAGAGTGAAATACTCTTTATTGGTGTTTTTTGATCATATGGTTTGGTGTGTATTATGTAAATGTTTCACTTCCTGTCTGTATTGCCATTCTGATGAAGTCTTTTCATTTAGATGAAAGCTCTCAAAAAATTTTATAGTGAAGTAGCCCTGTGTCATCAGACTGTTTTTTTTTTTGATAATACTGAAAACTGCCTTAATGTCTAGGAATAAAGTCCAAGTTATAAGTCAATTTATTATTCCTGTTCTAATTTATCTGGTGTAACTGACTGACCCCAATGAACACTGAATCAGTTGGACAGGAAAACAGGAAAAATTATTCATGCTTATCAAATGAAGTAAAAAAAAAAACAGTACATACCAAGATTATATATCCTTAGCTCTGAAGGACATATGAAGGAGGTGTGAGCCTCCTTGAAACTGACTACATGTACAGGTCCACAATGGTGGGACTGCACAGATATTTGCTGACCTCATCAGATCCAAAAGTGAAAGTTCTAAAGCATGAAGAGAAGTCTAAGACAATAGCTAGCTTAGTGAAGCATTTCGGAACTGAGTGGGAATGGAAATCAAACCAGAAACAGACAGCCAGACAACAACTGAAAGTGCCAAAAAAATGAATGAATATACAGAAAAGGACCAGAATAAAATAAAATAAAACTGGAAGGCCCACAAATACATTGCTAAATACAAAGAACTTCTACAGCAACCACATGTTGACCAAATCGCAGGAATGGTTAAAGAAAGGTGAATTTAAGCCAAAAGGTGAAAGGCCACTAATGGCAACTCGAGAGAGTGGGCTAGGTATGCATGGTTTACAAAGTCAATAGAAAAAGTGGGAAAAACAAATGCAGGTCCATTGCTGGTTGTGCTACACTCATGGCTGAAAGTCTGTAGCAAGACTGTTGCAGTGGAGATTGTGCTAACAAGCACTGGAAACATAAACAACAAAGCATTACTAACAGTTATGAAATTTGGGTTACATGGGATCACCCAACACAAAAAGTTAAGAAAATTAGATACAGTAGTCTGAAAAAAAGACAAAAGTAATGTTGCATACTGAGACAGTCATAAAATATCAGTTTTACAAGCAGAAATGAAAGCAACATGGAATAAAGATGCACAGACAGCTTCAATAGAAGTTGGAGCAACAGCACTAACAAAAAAGATTTTACAAGCATACTTAAATTTGCTACCAAAACATGTAACCCCATATGAACTGCAAAAGAAGTCAGTTCTGGGTTCATTGTGATTACTGAGAAGAGCACTGTTGGCTAACACCGAAAACTGAAGCAATTATAATGTCCTGAACTCTAACCAAGCACTTAACAATGAAGTCCACTTCCATCACAGTAACAGAAACCCAAAACATTTGGAGAAATCAAAAAGGAAATAAGAGAAAAAAGAGCTCACTATGAACACTGACCCTGATGTCAATGTATGCTCTGATGTTTTACGTATAACAGACTATGGGACAACTAAAATGTTTCATAGCAAGATATTTTATTTTACAATTAAACAATTAAATCAGTATGAACATTACAATAGACGTACTACAGGAAATTATGGCTCTTGTTTTCAACAGTTTTCAGTCCAGTAAACAAATGACACCTAGTAGTAAGCAATATTCCAGGTTTATATTGGTCTGTTAGTAATATCAGGTGGGACTTTTACAATAGAGGACAATTAAGAACCTCACCAGGATGAATCTTTGCTACTGCAACACTTTTTCCTGCATTTCACAGTTACTGGATGCAGGAAGGGAGATCATTCTGCATGAAAGCATGCTTCTAATATCACTTACCAAAGACTGTCTGTTTTGACATTGCAGTTTAGTATACTTTAATAACAATATGTTACAGTCACGCAAGTTTTGCCATGAAATTGTAAGTCAGTGGGAAGGATGGTATATGGAACAAATAGTTTTAACAGAAAGTCATACGAAAAAGGAAAAAAAAAACAGATGAATAATTTATAAGGCATTGTAACCAATATCAACCACAATAAAATTTAGAAGCACTACCAAGTGTCGTGGTAATGTCTTAGTGCTAAATTTAATATACTTCAATAGCCTTATCTTCATAGCAAAACAGCTGCCTGTCTAATGTCACTCATTTCACATGGAATGCTGAATCCATCTTGTTCATTCTGCATTCCTTCCTGTGCAATTATGAAGGCAAACAGAATGGCCTCACCATTTTCTTTCACAAACTGTTAATACACTATTACAGCACTGCATATCCTTTAGATTATAAAAAATAACTACTTGATCTGTATCTCTGAAAGAATGGTTCATGAACAGCACTGTTCAGTCCGTTACTTAAAAAGGTGCTCAGATTTTTCTCAGTCATTAGATTCTACCTGCAAGGTAAAGGACACAGATTTAGACCAAATCACGTTCCAGGAATTGCATCATTTGACTTGATCTTTTAAAACTATGCCTTGTTTTACAAAAATATTAGATGCAGGCATTCAGATGTCTCTGGATGGTGAAGGCACTGATGCACAAAGTCAACTCATCATATCCAGGTTGACCTGTTCAACGTTGCTGTCATCCTCACTGCGTAAAGCTTCAGTCACATCTCTTCTGAATATGGACATATTTTGTGTGAACCTGCATGAAAGATAAATTGCAACATAAAAGAAAAGTAAATGGCATAAATAATTTTTACCTTTATGATGACTATCCTAATACTGGAATAATAGCTTCAGTTTAGGGCCGTGAACTACAATCTGTACCAGACTATAGCAGAGATGATGAATAAAGCAACACATTACTTTTATGCTGTCATTTACCAATTTATTTATTCAATTAACTCATACATGTTATGACTTTGTAGGCTTATATCATCAGAAGCCAAGAAGAGCAACATTTTGCGTGATACATGGATGTAACCTATATATCTGACTTCTGATATCCACCCGGTAAGGAAAAAAGAAGTTATGTACCTACCATAATGTTCCATGTTAGTTGTCTTCATCTCGCCTTCTTTCTTGCTGATTGGGATTGGAGCGGAACATCGGCTCCGACTCGGCCATCTTCAAAAGCTCGAGAGCTGTTTAATGGCTCGAGGCTACTCCTTATCCCATGATGCCTAGCGCTAGCTACCCAGATCTCGTTTGAAATAGCTGACCCAGACATAGCTACAGGAAGAAACTCCTCCAAACAAATGGTTAAACATACCTGTCCTACTGTCTAAGTCAGTAAAGGAATAAACCAGCAAACACTCAGCCAGTGAAAATTTGAACTCTTCTCGGTTCAACAGGATAGGGGGATGGAGGGGGGATGCAAGAAAGAAAGCGAGATGAAGACAACTAACATGGAACGTTATGGTAGGTACATAACTTCTTTAGGTTAAGTTGTCAATCTCGCCTTTGTTCTTGCTGGTTGGGACAGCGTCCCTAGCACCTACAATCCTGGGTGGCTCATTGGAACAGACTCTTCATAACAGTGGAACCAAAGCTAGCTCTACTTCTGGAGACCACATCCAACTTGTAATGAGAAATAAAGGTATGAGGATTTGCCCAAGTAGCGGCGGCACAGATAGAGTCCATGGGCAACCTAGACTGGAATGCTACAGACATGGCTAAAGCCCTGGTAGAATGACCTTTTGGTATGATTGGCAAGTCTTTGTTCCTCAGTTGGTAGATAAAGGTAATAATATGAGACAACCACCTGGATAAGGTCACTTTGGAAACTGGGAGACCCTGTTTGCCCCGAGCATAGGAAAAGAAAAGTTGGTCAGACTTCCTTATATCCTTCGTCCTATGCAGATAAAAACGCAACTGTCTATGAAATGTAATTGATGTAACTTGTATTCTGCCTTGTTGGTGTGGTTAGGGAAAAACACAGGTAGGTGTATAGACTGATTCAAATTGTTTTCTGAGCAGACCTTTGGAAGAAAAGAAGGATTAGTCCTCAGAGCAACACTGTCCTTATGAAATACTAAGTATGGAGGACGGACAGATAGTGCCTGAAGTTCAGAGACACGTCTGGCTGAAGTAATAGCTACCAGAAAGAGAGTCTTCCAAGATAGAAACTTAATGGAGCAGGAAGCTGCCAGTTTAAAAGGGGGCATAATTAATGAGGCTAGTACCAAATTAAGGTCCCAAGGAGGAGGGGGATCTCTCACTGGGTGTCTAAGGAGAGTAGCCCCTCTTAGAAACACTTTACATAGCTTATGAGACATAATGTTGGCATTAGAAAAACCAACATGAAAATTTGAAATGGCTGCTAATTGAACCCTGATTGTAGCAGAAGTGGACCCTGAATGAAAGAGTTCTGTTAGGAACTCCCAAGATCTCATGGATAGGGGCTGTGAAGGGATCTATATTTCTATCCTCTGCCCAACAAGAAAAATGTTTCCATTTATTAGCGTAAGCCTTCTAGTAGCCGACTTATGGGAGGAAACAATAATGTCGCGAACGGCTGGAGAAATACTGGGAAGCCTGGCTAAGTTTGGAAGTGGAGCAACCAAGCTGTGAGCTGGAGTGTTTGAAGGGATTGATGCAGCCCACCTGACTGATGAATCAGTAGGTCTGGAATCGGATCCAGAGTCCAAGGCCACTCGAGAAGGTAATGGTGCAGAAAAGGGAACCATATCTGTTGAGGCCAGTAAGGGGCAATGAGGGTCATTTTGCAACCCAACGACATAGCTTTCTGAATGAGTTTCAGTATCAGGGGAAACGGTGGGAAGGCATAAAGAAGTCCCTGAGGCCAATCGTGGACTAGAGCATCTCTGGGAGGTTGACGAGGATGCGGAAGAAGGGAGAAGTAGCTGCTGCATTTGCTGTTGAAGAGGGTGGCAAAAAGGTCGCAGCAAGGCTGACCCCATTTGCGGAAGATTAAATCCGCAACTACCTGATTCAGAGACCACTCGTGAGGCATGAGAATAGCTCTGCTGAGCCTGTCCGCTATGATGTTGGACGTCCCAGGGATGTGTGCTGCAATCAGAAATTGTTGGGAGGAAATTGCCCACTGCCAGAGTCTGAGGGTTTCTCGACATAGGGGGTAGGACCTGGTTCCCCCCTGCTTGTTGATGTACCACACCACTGACATGTTGTCGGTTTGAATTGCAATGGTCCCCAAAGCAAGAGAGTCCTGAAGAGCTTGCAACGCTAGGAGCAATGCTCTCATCTCTAGGACATTTATATGCAGATGGTACTCGTGAGCCTGCCAAGTGCCCTGGACTGTTCTTCCCTGATAATGCCCCCCCACACCCTATCAGGGAGGGGTCCGTGGTCACTGTAGCAACCAGAGGAGGCTGAATGAAGGGTCTGCCCTGAATCACTAGTGGGGAGACCATCCACCAGGAAAGGTGTCTTTTGCATGCTTCTGTGATGATGATCATCTGAGACATGGGGAGCTGTTGAAAGGACCACTGCATGAACCGAAGCCACTGCAGGATTCTCATGTAGAAGCGGGCCAGGGATATCAGAAGAATTGCCGCTGCCATAGAACCTAGAGTCTGAAAGACGTACCTGACTTGCACTCTTTTGCATTGCATGAGGACATGAACCTGCTGGCGAATAGTGGACACCCTGTCCAAGGGTAGCTCTGCGGACATGCTCCTTGTATCTAAGCCTGCTCCTATATAAGTAATAGATTGACAGGGCAACAAGGCAGATTTTTTGAAATTTATGGTAATGCCTAGCTGGGAGCAAATTGAGATTGTATAGTCCCTGGCTTGAAGGAGTTGTTGCCTGGTAGTAGCAATAAGGAGCCAGTCGTCTAGATAGGGAAACACCTGGAATCCTTGACACCTCAGGTGAGCCGTGACCACTGCCATACATTTGGTGAACACCCTGGGGGCTGTGGTGAGACCAAAGGGCAGAGCTCTGAAGTGGTAATGACTGGCTCCCAGCCGGAAGCGAAGGAATCTCCTGGAGCGTCTGTCCATTTTGATGTGATAGTACGCATCCTGGAAATCTATAGAGCACATCCAATTGTCCTGACCCAGAAAGGGTAGAATGGACTGTAGCGTGACCATCTGAAACTTTGTTCTTTGAACAGACTTGTTCAGTCTGCTGAGATCCAAAATAGGTCTCCAGTCCCCTGTTTTTTTTGGTACCAAAAAGAACCTTGAGTAAGTTGCGGATCCATGTTGGTCTTCCGGGACTTCCTGGATGAATCTTTTTTTCTAGCAGATTTGAAACTTCTACAACTGCTTGGTCCCTCAGATTGGGTGGAACATCTGGGAGGGACTTGCATGACGGTAAACAGGGCTGAACGAAAGGAATTCTGTAACCTCTGAATATTATTGAATGTACCCATTTGTCTTGCGTTATGCTTAGCCAGGCTTTTGGGTACAATGAAAGTCTTCCCCCGACTGCCTCCAGAGACGGACAGTCGGGCAACCCCTCAGGGATTTTGGAAGGGCTTGTCAGAGAAGGATTCTCTACTGTCCTGGTTCTGCGGACCCCCTCTGCCATGAGGGTGGCGTCTGTTATTATTTTTATTTCCTCCTCTGCCCCTAGAGGAAAAATCACTACGTGTGTCAGGCGAAGATCCCTG
Source organism: Protopterus annectens (assembly GCF_019279795.1). Classification (NCBI taxonomy): domain Eukaryota; kingdom Metazoa; phylum Chordata; order Ceratodontiformes; family Protopteridae; genus Protopterus; species Protopterus annectens. The sequence goes on along the minus strand of NC_056733.1, from coordinate 1,119,303,146 downwards.
GGATTTCCAAAACCTTTTAGTTATGTACTTACCATAACGATAGATGTATGTGATCCATCTCGCCTACATTCATAACCGATGGGCTCGGAGCCGAGAATCGGCTCCGACTTGGCCGATACACTAGCACAAAGTCTCTCATTGGCTGGGCCAACCCCCTTATCCCAGGATGCACCACGCCCAAACCCCCAGATCTTGTTTGCCCCACAACAACTCACCCACATGTGCCACTCCGACTGCACAACAGTGTTTCCTCCAGATCCAACAGGTAGGGGGAAGGAGGGCGGGTACGTAAGAATGTAGGCGAGATGGATCACATACATCTATCGTTATGGTAAGTACATAACTAAAAGATGTAATGCGATCCTATCTCGCCTACATTCATAACTGATGGGACAGCGTCCCTAGCACCTAGATCGTGGGAGGCTCACTGGAAAACACTCCTGAGTACTGTGGAACCAAAGGACGCCCGACCTCTAGAGGTCACGTCCAGTTTGTAATGAGAAATAAATGTATGTGGAGAAGCCCAAGTGGCTGCTGCACATATCTCATCCACTGACAGTCTGGCGTGGAAGGCCACTGAAGTTGCCATAGCCCTAGTAGAATGCGCTCTAACTGAAAATGGAAGGTCCCTTCCTGTTGATGCATAAATAAATGAAACACAATCCCTAATCCACCTAGCGATAGTGGTCTTAGTTACTGCTTTGCCAATCCTGTTATCCGCAAAGGCCACAAACAACTGGTCTGATTTCCTCTGCTGCTGTGTCCTATCCAAGTAAAACCTCAGTTGTCTATGCACATCCAACTGATGAAGTCTGTATTCTGCCTTGTTGGAAAATTTTGGAAAGAAAACTTGTAGCTCTATAGATTGCTGCAGACAAAGAGCAGAAGAAACCTTTGGAAGAAATGACGGGTTTAGTCTTAGAGATACTCTATCCTTGTGAAAGATCAGTTAAGGGGGCTTAACAGAAAGGGCTTGAAGCTCCGAAACCCTTCTGGCTGAAGTAATAGCTACCAAGAAGGCAGTCTTCCAAGATAAGAACTTTTGCTCACAAGTGGCCGCCGGCTTGAAGGGATGAGACGTCAAGGCTCCTAAAACTACATTCAAATCCCATGGCAAAACAGGTTGTGACACCAGGGGGCGAAGCAACCAAGCTCCCTTGAGAAAGGCCTTACACAACTTATGACTCATGAGTGAAGGCTCAAAGGCAACATGATAATTAGAAATCTCTGCCAATTGGACTTTAAGCGTGGAGACAGCGGAACCCTGTCTAAAAAGAGTTGCCAAAAAATCTAATACTGCCGACACTGGGGCTGTCAGAGGGTCAAGGTTGTGCCACTGGGCCCAAATGGCAAACCTTTTCTATTTATTAGAATATATCTCCTTAGTGGAAGCTCTTTGAGAACAAGACAGAATCTGGACCACCTCAGGCGAAAGGATATGCTGTTTGACTAAGGTCGGAAGTGGAGCAGACAAGCCGTTAGCTTGAGAGTTCACAGTGATGGATGGGCCTGACCCGACTGAAGAGTCAGGAGGTCTGGAAATGGGTCCAGAATCCAAGGATCCTTCACTGCATACTTCCAAAGGAAGGGAAACCAAACTTGGCGGGGCCAGTGTGGTGCGATCAAAATCATGCTGCTTCCCTAGCAGATCACCTTCTGAATCACCTTTGGTAGTAGTGGGACCAGAGGGAAGGCGTAGAGCAGACCGGTGGGCCAATTGTGGACTAGAGCGTCCCTGGGTGACTCCCCCTGGGGGGGGATCAGGGAGAAGAAATTGCTGCACTTCGCGTTCCAGGGGCTGGCGAAAAGGTCGCAACAGGGAAACCCCCACTTGGAGAAGATCCAAGCCGCTACTTGGTCGTTCAGGGACCACTCGCGAGGCATCAGAATAACTCTGCTCAGCCTGTCTGCTATCACATTGGACTTCCCCGGAATGTGCGTTGCCACTAGAAATCTCTGGGAAGCGATCACCCAGTTCCACACTCTCATGGCTTCTCTGCAAAGAGGATAAGACCTGGTTCCTCCCTGCTTGTTCAAGTACCATACTACCGCCATATTGTCTGAGAAGATTGTGATGGTACCCTTGGGAAGAGAGCTGTGAAGTGCCTGCAACGCTAGAAGCACTGCCCTCATTTCCAGAACATTGATATGTAAGTGGGTTTTGTGATTCTGCCACGTGCCTTGAACCGTCCTGCCCAGATAATGCCCCCCCCCTATCTGGGAGGCATCCGTGGTCACTGTGGCAATGGGGGAGGGGGGCAGAAGAGTCTCCCCTGGTTCAGGTTGGAGGAGAGGAGCCACCAACGAAGATCTCGCCGGCACGTTTCTGTGATGAGAATCGGGTAGGACAATGGGAGATCTTGGTATGACCACTGGGTCGACAGGAACCATTGGAGAATTCGCATGTGCAATATTGCCAGAGGGACCAGAAGAATGGCAGCTGCCATTGACCCCAAAAGCTGAAGGACCATCCTGGCTGGGGCTTTCTTTCGGGGTAGTAAGGCTAGGACTTGGTCCTGTAGTATCTTTATCCTCTCTGTTGGAAGGAATGCCCGCATCTCTACAGAGTCTAGCTCTGCGCCTATAAAGGCAACATGCTGTGATGGCAGCAATACAGACTTTTCCAGTTGAATGTAATTCCTAATAGATGTCCCAACTCGATGGTAGCACTCACGGCTTGAATAAGAAGATGCCTGGTGGGGGCGGTGAGGAGCCAGTCGTCTAGATACGGAAACACCTGGAATCCCAGACGTCTCAGGTGAGCCGTCACCACTGCCAGACATTTGGTAAACACCCTGGGGGCTGTGGTGAGACCAAAGGGCAGGGCCCGGAACTGGAAGTGACTGGCTCCTAGGCGGAAGCGTAAATGTATCCTGGACGCCTTGTTTATCTTGATGTGATAATAGGCGTCCTTGAGATCGATGGAACACATCCATACTCCTTTTTCCAGCAATGGGAAAATGGATTGCAACGTGACCATTCGGAACTTGGACTTCTTTACGAAGCGGTTTAGGTGGCTGAGATCCAGAATGGGTCTCAAGTCCCCTGTTTTTTTCGGCACCAAAAATAACCTTGAGTAAGTTCCTAATCCAGTCTGGTCTGCGGGGACTGGCTGGATGACTCCCTTTCCGAGCAGCTTTGCGACCTTTATGGCTGCTTGATCCCGTTGACTGGGTGGTACGTCCGGGAATTTCCTTGACGGTGGAGGGGGACGGATAAAGTGGATGGTGTAACCTCCGGCGATGATATGAAGCACCCACTGATCCTGAGTGATGGAACCCCAGGCCCTTGGATGCGTCGGGAATCAACCCCCGACTGGCTCCGGAGATGCACAGTCGGGCAGTCCCTCAGGGACGCTGGAAGGAGGAACCACGAAAGGATTCACGGTCTCCTGAGTTGCAGGGGCCTCCGCCGCCTCTAGGGCGACGTCTTCCAGAATAATTCTCCCCCCTCTGCCTCTGGAAGGGGGGTCACTCTGATGGGCAGGGAAAGACTTTTGGGACTTCTGAACCACATCTTTCCTCCCCTCTGAGCCTTGGGATAAGGTCTCGAGGGAAGCGAAAAACGGGTTCCAACGGCAGACAAAGTCTTACCCTCCTGCTCACATCTAGTGAGTGTGTCTTTCACTTTGGGTCCAAAGAGAGAGGACCCATCGAATGGAGCGTCGGTGAAGGAAGACTTGAACGCCTCCGCAAAGTGACACAAGCGCATCCAGGCTTGCCTCCTAAGGGCTACGCCCGAACTCGCTGCCTTACCCACCGCCTTCGGCTGCATACGATATGAGCCTCATGGATGAGTTAACAATGGACGAATGGGTAGACAGCTGGGCGTTGACAGACTGCGTCAATGCCTCAGGCACGTTACCCGACAGGGTATCTCCCAACTCCTTTATGAGATCCCTTTGGAGCCTCCTAAAGTGACATAAATAATTCAGCGATCGCCGGGTAAAGGTCACTGATGTCAGGGTACGCTTCCCATACCTATCCATGCTCCTGGACTCCTTGTTAGGAGGATGGATAGAAGTAGATGCCTCTGCCACATCTTGCTGGGTGGCAGACGCCACCACCATAGCATCAACCGGAACTCCCTTGGTCAGAAACTCCTTGCCAGGGGGTGCGGATAAAAACTTGTTGGGGCGAGAAGGAACTGGCTCCACAGAATCAGGGTGTTCCCACACCCTTCGACAAATAAGGTCCAGTAACTCATTGAAGGGTGGAGACACCCAGGAGGCGGAGGGTTGGGCTCCGAAGGCCTTGAGGAAGACCGACTCCTCCGCGGAAGGGGTATTGGATGGCCAGTCGCCCCTCTGTCTCAAGATCTCCAGGATATCGGAGCAGACTCACTCTAGGCTCCTCGGAAAACAGAGGCCACACAAGGAGAATCCTCGGGCCTAGGAGCAGCTGTCGAAGACATCCTCGGGCCAAGGAGGACCACAGTGGAGGTAGGGTCAGTCGCGGCTGGCAGAGCAGTGTCACTATAGACTTAGCCAGTCACGCTTCATCTGGGGCCTCCGCCGGGCCCACCATGAATCTGAGGAGGAACCCGTCGAGAGACCATGAGGGAGACTCGGTTCCCTAGCTGAAGGCCTGAAGAGGGAGACTTCGGCCTGAAACCCAGTCGGGGAATCCCCCTCCCTCCTGGCTGAGGGGACTCGAGAGCCAGGAAGCTGAAGGAAGGCACAGCAAGGGTTGGAGCTGAAGTGAAGTGCCGACAGACTGGCAGTGGAGTCGGGAAGACTCCAGAACTTCACCCACGACTCGAAGACGGCGGCACCACTCGAGACCGTCCAGCGACTTCACCGAAGGAAGAGGAGGGCTGGCTCCAGGAGACAAGGGCTGGCTGGAGCCAAATAATTGGATAAGACAGGTGACTGCCTGGAGGAGACGAAAAACTGGAGGGATCTCTGGACTGATCTGAAAGCCTCTGACCACTGGAGAAACAGCTGAATCTGAAAAAAAGGAGGACCTGGCTCCGAGGGACAAAAAGGGGCAAGCTGGCTCCTGGGCCAAAAGAACCAAGATCAAGGCGGCTGAGACTGCAGGAAGGGCCGAGACCCCTTTGGCCAGGAAGCAGACTTCTCGAAGCCGACCCAAACAGAAACGCTCTCCCTGCGGGCTCCATGAAGGAGCCTGAGAAGGGGGCCAGATTTAGACGGAGACGAGAGACGGAAGGAAAACCAGTGGAGCCAAGGAAGGGAACCCTATCAGGCCTCTGGATCCTTGGCTCCAAGGCCAGTGGAACCCGAGGAAGGGGACACAGGTGCTTAATTTTGAAGGCTCCGACAGACTTGTCAGAACGAAGACTTCTTTGCCCCGATTTTTTCTGAGGGAGAAGAAAGAAGCTTTTGCTTCCTTCAGGATATAGGGGAGAAGCCTCTCATATGGGACCACGCAAGGAGCTTATTTTTGCTTACAAGATTCTTAAGAAGAGAGCCTAGACAATAACACAGATAGCAGTAGCCCATCTGTCAATTACAATAAACATTTAAACTTCCATTTTAAACATTCATGGCTTATGTAATTTTTCTTTTTTTAACATGCTGTAACACACTAAAAAGCACACTTTTCTTTGGGAGGAAGAGCTCTAACTTAAAGAGCGGCACAAAGAGATGGGGCAAAGGCCCTCCTAACTCAAGACAGCCTGGACTGCCAAACAAAGAACAAACCAGACCAATCCACTCACAAACACAGTCACTAACAACAAAACTAATTTTCCACAACAATCAAAAGACAAACACAGAAAATCAAATTCTAAAGCTAACTGCCAAAGCTATTAAAGGAAAATAAAATAGATAAGGTCTAAGCTAGGGTGCCAAGCGAGAGCCAAGTCAACTCTGGGAGTGACTACATCAGCCAAGGGGGTTGGGCGTGGTGCATCCTGGAGATAATGGGTTGTGTGTGAGAGACTTTGTGCTAGTGTATCAGCCCGAGGAGTCTGAGAGCGATGAAGCTCTCGAGCCCATCAGTTATGAATGTAGGTGAGATAGGATTGCATTACATCACATATTTCCAATCTTCTGAACTCTTGGGGTATGGGGTCTGGAATAACAAGCGGACTCCCATAGCAGAAAGTCTTGCCTCCCTGTTCACACCTAAGAAGAGTGTCTTTCAGTAAAATCTAAAAAGAAGGAACCATCAAAGGGAGAGTGTTGTTGACATGCTCTGAAGGGTTCCATTAAAATTACACAGCCGCATGGTGATGTTCAAGTGTGCCAGCCTGTGCCTCTTGGCTCCTATGCATCTCTGCATGCTGCATATGAGCCACGCCTCTCATGGAGGATTGACTACTGAGTCGGCTGCATAGCCAGCTGAGAGCCACTTTAGCCTTCTACTGCTCAGCTAGGCAGAAGGGAACCTGGGCCTTTAGCCGGAAGCTTGGCAGAAGATCTGAAGCCTAAGGAGGATGGCATAAAATAGTCAGTGACCTCATCAAAAAGGTGGCTGGAAACAACATCGACTTCCCATATCTGTCCATGGTCCTAGACTCCTTGTTAGGGTCCTAGGCAGAAAAAAAGAAGTTTGGGCTAACTCCTTTTTTAGTGGCTGCCTACAAGATGGCCGTCCACAACCGGAACACCCGTACTGGGAAACAGTTGTAAGGGGTGCTGTAATAAACTTGGCTGAATGCTCACGGGGGCTGTTCCACTGTATTCTAGAATTCAACTCCCCTTGAGCCGCCACAGACACTGGTGGTCCCGAAGAGTAGGAGGAAGGTAGGAAAATGAGGAGTCCAGGGAGAGCCATGCATCCAGGAAGGTAGACAGGGTCCTCAGTAGAGGCTAGGAGTATTCCAATTCCCCCCTCTCTTAGAAACTTCTTCTCTAGGGAATCTTTTGGACTTCTTCGACTACTTGTGGATCCTTCCGACTCATCTTGACTCGAGGGAGTCATGACAATCTTCGAGACATTTTTCTTCCAAGGAGTCAGTCTTCTTCCAACTTACACTTCTTGAGTGAGGAGAGGCCTGGAGGAAAGCAGAAACACTCAATGGGGTGCCCTGGCTGGGGGGGGGTGCTTGGGAGTCCATCCCAGGGGCAGAGAATTAGAGCACCACAGGGACTACAGGGGTGAGAGGCCAGGAGAGTGAAAAGTGGGAGCTGGCTGAGAAGGCCAGCACCTGCCATGATGAAATGCAGCATGATGGGAAGAATCTCTCCCCTGGGAGACCAGAATCCTCCTCCACACGCTCTTCCAGGAGCTCACCTGCCCGTGCTCCGAGAGGGAGAGTGGAGAGTCGGACAAGGGGAGGATGAGGGAGGCCCCTCCCGGGTGGCGCCCCTGGCCCAAGCGGGGCCGAAGAGAGCACCATCAATGGGGATCCAGCAGACATCACACCGGATCGAAGGAGATCCGGATCGAGCCAGAGAGATCGTGCAAAGACAAGAAACTCAAGGCTCACCCAAGAAACTCAGAGGTAACAATAGAGAAACATGGAGAGAACACACCTGTTGAGGGGCTGGACAACATTTTACCCAGTGGGGGCGACTTCCACACCTGTTGTGCACTCGACTCTCCACATCACCTGCTGAGAGCCTGGAGGACCCGACAGGAGAGTGAAGGGACCACGAGCAAGGAGCTTGCAGGATTCGGTCCCTTTGAGGGAGGGTAAACCGAATAACGAGGGACCTCAGTCTTATCTGGTCCTTATTAGCTTTTCTGAGTATTGGAGCGCCGAGGGGGACTATTGGAGCCGGCGAGGGCAGAAGTGGAAGAGTTCGCTCAGATCGGGCCGCATGACAGCTGTGAGCAGCCCAGCCGCAGTTTGGCCTGAGGCAGCAACGGTGCTTGGCAGTGAGTCCCTGAGGCTTAGTCTGCCCTCTCAAAATAAGCTTATTCTTTAAGCTCTGCAGAACTCTTAGGCTAAATGCATGCACTCTTGCCAAGGAGTCTAGGCAGAGAGAGATGCTAGACACAGTGCGCAAGGCGATGTGCCCATAATAGATGCACTATGTTCTGACAGCATAGGTCCCCGCCTGCTTGAATCATTACTGGATTCCTCTTCTCGAATACACAATAAGAGAAATACCACTATACAATAAAATACCACTAACCTAACAGTAATCACTACCACAGACACAATATGCTACACAGATGGGATATAGGAATAAGGATATATCTTATTATTATTATTTTTTTTTTTTTTAGGAAACAGCTACCTAAAACAACTAAAACAAACAGAAAAAAAAAAAGAAAGGAAAAATCAGAGAGAGGAAGAGTGGGGGAGGAAGAATGGGGGGTGGGGAACGAGTTACTCTAACTAAAGCGAAGACTAAACTATCACAACAAAAAAACTAAACTAGACAAAATACAATAAGGACTACTAGACAAATCCAATAAGGAATGAAAAGAAAGAAATAATCTGATCTGAAAGAAAAAAGTCAGTGCCCTGAACCTGCAGCTGAGTACCCAAACAAGATCTGGGTAAAGCGTGCTACAGATCTGGGTAGAGGATAGCCTCAAGCCAGTAAACAGCTCTCGAGCTTCAAAAGATGGCGAGAAGCTTTTTGAGATGGCAGCTGACAGCTTAACATCTGAAAAGAGGAGAGACTTAAAACAACAATGCTGTAAGGAATACTGAACAATGCTGTAAGCTGACAACATGACAGCAGGAAGAGAAGGCAGTATAATGAACCAGCTTCCAGGAAACTACTTTTTCACAGTACACCAAAATTCAATTTAGGTACAAAAGTAACACCACTTAAAAAAACATTTCTGAAGGGGGCAGGATGGGCAGGATAACCACCATCACCACAAAGGGCTATATATATATATATATATATATAGAGGCTGATACTATGTTCTATGGGATTTCAGCACATTCCCAGTATGAAGGTTATATTATCCAGCACCATCTCTGTTTCTTTCTTTTCTCAAGGAGGTTAGACCCAAAGCTCAACAGACACTACCTCATAAACAAGGTAAAACAAAGCAGGAAAGAAATTCAGAAGAAAATATCTTTCAGGAATTTCAACACGAAATTACCACCTACTACATATGACCAGGTATAGGTGGATGAGTGTGTAGGGTGTAGTTTAAGCCAAAAAGCAGGCCTTGCACTGTGCAGGAAGGAACAATGTGTGCTGTATTGCTACAACACTGAAACTACTCAGACACTTGCAGGTTAAAGTTCCTAACATAACTGTAGTACTGTCACTGAATGGATCACTGCTGTAGTCCTCACTTCTGGGAAGACTCCAAAGCTTGCACAGTTGGGTGGTTGGCTTACTTCCCTGAGAAAGGCTGGAAGAACTCCCTCATGATAAGAGAAGCAAATCCAGCCTTAGCTTTGGAAAAAACATCCAAACTATATTATCTGCAAACAGTGTGCACAATGGACCAGGTGGCTACTTGTAAAAATGTCCTGTGTACTCACTCCCATTAGGAAAACATTACTAGCTGTCATGCCCTGATACTATGTTCTAATTCAGCCCATCAAAGATTTAGCATAGCCCAAAGAAATGCAGTGAGATTGCTACTCAGATATGGTCTGCTTGGAAACTAGTGCTCCCTCCCTGCTACCATTCACAGTTAGTCTTTCTAAACTCCTTGGTTCAATGCAAGTAGCATCTCAAACATTTATGAACATCCATGGAACGTAAGACTCTTCCCCTTAGTTCTCTGTATGAAGAAAGAATAATGGCAACTCAATAACTTAGTTCAAGGACACTTATGTGACTTACCTAAATGGGTGGGGGTGGGGGGGGCGGTATGTAAACTCACTCCGTGTCTGTGACATACAAAGAAAGATTTTTTGCACATACAGGCCTGGATTTCAGAGCTTCTTCTGGCTAAAGTAACAGTGATAAGCAGAGATGTTTTCTTAATAAAGAATTTTAGGGGCACATCAGCTGCTGGTTTAAATGGGGACTAAATTAAGTTTTTAATACTAAGCTGCAATCCAAAGGAGAAGCCATTTTTTTTCAGGGTGAGTTTCAAAAGCAAGACCCTCTTGAGAACTTGCTTAGTTGGAAAGAGAGATGCTAAGAAGTTTTCCATGGAAAGGTAGACTGAAATAGCTGAGAGATGTACCTTCAAAGAAGCATTAACTATCCCTGTGTCAAATAACTCAGACGTGTGTTGGAACACTATAGATAGACCCAAAGTCCTGGTGTCTTCTTACTTCCTTCAGCACCAGAGGAATTTCTTTTTTCATTTGGCTAATAGGATTTCATAGAACTTGCCCTGTTAGCCTCCCTCATGATCTTAAGCAAGTCCACTAAACAACAGTAACTAAAAGGGTAGCAATGTCATATCCTCCAAAAAGTTAGTCAGTGACTACATATGTTTTGGGAGTAACAAGGATCTCCCTAAGCAGAGTCAAAAAGTTTGCATGCTGAGGTAGGTGCATTGGCTCTTTTCTAGTCATCTCTAGAAGGAGGGAAAACAGTCATGCTTTTAGGATCTTTTTTGGCCTCTCATTCTTGATTTTCTGTATCACCCTGGGAAGCAAGGGGATGGGAGGGAAAGCAAACTGAAACAGACCTGCTCATTTGAAGAAGAAGGCATTCATTGCCCAAGACTGTTTGTGAAGTGCCCTGGAGCAGAACTTCTTTAGCAGTCTGTTGTCTGGAAAAGCAAAAAATCTATCGCTGGTACACGTCACCTGTGGACAAGATCCAGAAAGATGTCTCTGTCTAGCATCCATGTGTGGAAATTCACAGCGGTTCTGCTCAGTTTATCCACCAATGAATTCTCCTTTGATGGAATATCAGAAACCTATAGGGTCATCTGTGATTCCAGTGCCTTCCCAATCCTGCATCATCAGCCAGCAGAGTAAGAGATGGCCTTCTATACAGTAAGGGTTGAGGAAGGGCAGCTGGGGTAGTACAGGCAGAGGTGGAGTTTTGAGATCAAGGAAAGAGGAAGAAACACGATGTAGTCACTGTTGCTCTCTTTAAAGGGACTGACGTTGGGGCCTATTGGTAGGCATGGTGATTTGTGGCTAGTGAAAAAGGAAAAAGCATAATGCCGTTACTGCTACTCTCTGTGAAAGGGATTGGCCCTGGGGCCGCAAACATCTAGACCTCCCTTTTTGCTCCAGCATCTTTTTTGTTGGGAACTCATATTATCCTCTGACTGGTTCCTTTCTTCCTTTTATCTTACATCTAGAAATACACTGTTTTGTACAGTAACTCCTACCACATTTTGGATTTATGAGGATGGAAAAGATACTTAACTGTTTCCATCATTTTTCTCTTTCATTTCAGTTTTGTTTAATATTTCCTTACAAAGGGGTACAAAAGCTGCTCTTTGGATAAAGGTACATTCAAGACCTGAGCATTAATGTCCTCAGGAAGGAAATGTATCCTCAGCCAATATACCTTCTAATCACCAACTTTCTTGCAGCAGCCTCAGATACTGCATTTTTTTGAGCAGTGTAAATACTTTAATAACATTTTCCTTGTATGCAATCCTTATGCATGGAATACTTGTTTTTTTTCTCACCAAGTGCTAATACAATCATTTTATAATTGCATGTTTATACAGTACTAATACACTACTAATTAAGCAGCCTTAAGTAAGACAACCAAATGTTTACATTCAGTTATCAATAACTTATCATGTTTTAAGCATACAAATCCAAGTATAAGAATCAGCTATTCTATTAATAGTTAATCCTAAGTGTGATGTAACATTGCTCATTAAACAAACAAACAAAAAACAGCCGAAGATGTACATCAACTATTTACAAACTAATTTGAGGTCAGGAATCAATTAGTGACCATTTTATTTACATTCAACTATGCATCTTAACAACTGGACCAGTGACTAGTCTGAGTGACTGAGTCTATTTTAATAAGTAGATCGTAGATCTTAGGTACTTTCTTCAAGCTCATATTCCAATATAGCATCGCATACAACCCATTTTCTTACTATGATCTCCAACAGTTTGCAGTTCCATATTTTTAATCTCAGTAATCATTTTCACCTCTCTTAGTAATGGTTTGTCTTTAATTTTCCATTTTGTAGTAAAAGCTTTCTTAGCCACTATCAATAGTAAAGATACCAATACATTCACTTCTTTAGTACGTTACTTTACACCAACTCAATAAAAACAGTCAAATTATCTTCCAAGTATAACGTTTACCATTTTATTCAAGTCATTTTTGTACTGAAGCAATTCCCTACATTCCTAGACGAAATGCTCCAAAGAAACTCTGTGAACCATCATATCTCTAACATATGTCTCTTGTCTGTCAGAATATTTCTAAAGTATTGTTGGGTATAGAAATATTTGTGCAAAAAACTTCCATTCAAAATTCAAAATTTGTTTAATTTACTTGCATATCAAGGATTAAGACCTTGTCTGTAATAGCTTTATTAAATCACTTACTCCATGCATTTTTTTTTCTTTGTATTGCCTTACATGCTCTGCTTATTAATTTTTTTTTGCCTGCCTTTTCATTTCTATCCTCAGTTATAAAATCCTCTACTTGTGGTTTAACAAAATTACTTTTCAACATCCATGCATCTTCCTTGAACTGTAATTATTATACTTGGTGTCAGTGATGCACCAAATCCCATGGCACCTATTGAAATGAGTAGGGAAAGTTGCCCAATGACCTGGCCAAATTTCCCCTAGCAGTATAAATTCTGCTTTGAATCTCCTGTAAAAACAGGCTACTAGCCTAGTGGGACTAACCTGGTCAATAAAAGATAAATAAATAAATGTATATGCAAGTTTGTCTGAGTTCAACGAACCAAAAGCATCTCATTTTATTACCTCATCTCTTTTCATCTGTTCCCAACATATCAGTTCTTTGTTCTTTCTTCATCAAATGCTTATAACATTCTCTTCTATGCCTTTCTTATACTGTATAATCAACTGGCATTATTCTATTTTTCCATGGCCTAACTTCCTGTAACATAAGGACTTGCTTGACATTTTTATGAATACAAAGCTGTATACAATTTTCTTTATATTAATTTCCTAGAACTGTCCAGATGACCTCATATGAGCCTGTTGTTACCACATTGAACATTACGCCTATCATTTTTTTCCATCTGGACATATAGTCCAAATCTTGAGTCAAATATTACATTGTTTGGCATTATAGTATACCTTCAAACATGGAAGCCTCAAATCACCACGTTCCTTTGTCAGTACTGTTTTTCCCACTGTACTCTTCACCTTTTATCATCCCAAATTGAACTCTTTTACTTTCTTTTTTCATATTTTCCAATATCTGTTCTCACAGTTGAAGCATATAAGCCTGACCCACGTAAAGAATCAGCGAGACCAGGCACATCTTAATCCTCTGAATCTTACTGTCAATGTCTGTAAATAGTTTTCATAATCTTGTCTTGTATTATAATCTTTTCAGTAGTTTCTACCCACATTTCCTTAGCTGTTTGCAAAATATCTCATTTCAACCAAATCCCTAAGTACCTCATCCTGTTATCATCACCATCAACCCTCTTTTTTTCCATTTTCTACAAGGGGTTGGAGAGTAGCATCGATTGTTGCCACCTTTTTCAATTCAATGCCACTCACCTCCCATCTTCAATGTAAACATATCAATTTTAAGCATACTTTTACAAAGCCATAGAGCTGACACTGCACAAACAACTACATAAAGCTAGCTTGAATGTTGCTATAATTCTCTGTTGAGCAGAGTAACAGCTATTAGAAATCATTGATTTATTTATTTCTTGCCTGCAGCATTTTATTTTTAAAGTGTTCTTCTATGAGGCAGTAAATATTTCAGATGCTGTAGCTGTTTTTTTTAAAGTTCAAGCTTTACAACCCAGAGATAGCAGCTCCACCCATTTGCAGACTAGTTGAGCTTATCAAGGAAGGTAAATTACCTTCCAAGAACACCAAAGACATGTCAGTCTGTGCAGTTATGACACAAAAGTCTGATAGGTTAGTAATACTGCTGCCTTTGATTGAGCCATTGTAAAACTAGCCAATATCCCCAGAGACTCAACTGCTGCACTTGTTGTTTTGCAAACAACCTAAACCACCATTAGGCCACCCTCCCAACCAATATGAAGTGCAGTAGTTATTTTCTAAGCAGTAGCTACCTTTAAATTTTACTAAATCACCACCTTCATTCAACACATTTCCCCCACCAGTGTTTATAGTGTGTTATTTTTGTGAAGCTTGCTATCCAGCCTCTTTTCAGTCAACATACTTAACCTCATTAATCTTGCATGCATTCCTTCTGCTAGCGCACGTACTACCAGAACTAAAGTTGTACAATATTGTCTGCTGGTTTCCATCATATAATGCATTAAAATAATTTTCATTCAATCATTTACTTCACTTCCCGTCTTATGCACTGTCATATTACTTTTACTAAAAGCAAAAGCAACATAAACACAGTTTGCAATTTGATAAGAGGGGCTTTTATCAGACAGTTTGGAGTAGTGGTCCCCCATTCAGTTAAATATAAGCTTTCATTTTTAAGTGAAGTTTTGACAAATAATATTTATATTATTACATTTATATTTATCAAATAGTTTCAGTACAGTACTTAATGATTTCAGTGGTTTAAAGATGCCATTTGGAATGTGGTTAACTTTTATGACTATCGCATCCTCTGCTACATAAACGTTAATCCTTTTTTTAAAATAGTGTTCTCGTTCAGTGTTCCCAAATCACTGCTTTTATTGAGTCTTCCATTTTTATTTTGAAAACTGTCCCATCTCCTTTATTTTATTTATTTTCACTTGGATAACAGGAAAGGGCTTTGTAGAAGATCTCTCCCTTGAAGTGTCCGTCGTTGGATTTTTGCACCTCTTGTCTAGTTGCTATGCCCTCACCACCTTCTCCTGTCTCCAGCTACTGTTTTCTCTTTGAAAGTACATCTTGTGCCTCTCAAGAAATGGTGCAGATTTTTAATCCAAGTGGACTGAAGACTTGAAGTTAAGCATTTTTTTAGTTTGTGTTTGTAATGAAAAGTCATTATCCATGTAAACCCCTTGTATCTCCAGCCATCAGGATTGCTCCCTTCCTCCAAAAAATAGAAATTTCCTCTTTTAGCTACTATGCCTGCAGTTTAATCAGTATAGGTCTTGGGTGATTTTTCAGTTTCACACTGGGAATATTTACCCAATGTGCTCTATTTTAATATCAGCAACAAACCCCCCAGACTACGTGTTGAGGTATTTTCTCATAAACCATTTACAGTTCTTCCTTTCAGTTTCCTCTGGTACTGCTGTAAACCTTAAGTTGTCACTATTTGACTTTCAGTTAAGCCAGTTTCCATTGTCATGTGTTCATATTTTAATTTGCTGTGCCACCTTCTCCTTCATCTCCTTTTGTGCAGTTTGCATATGTATTATTTCTTCTGAATGCCTGGTTAAAACATCTTGGGTGTTCTGCAGCCTTTTGTTATTTGTCTCTCTATACTACAACAAGAGCCCACTTATCTTGAAAATTACAGAAAGCATTTGGCCAAACTTTCTTTCTCTAGAGTGACTGAAAATTTTTCACCTGCTATCATAAGCATATGATTCTCCCAGTTTGGCTCCAACTTATAAACAAAGGTATGACATCTAGGTCTGAGGAAGTCATTGTTCCACTGTATTTGGCATTCATCAGACCCATCATTGAGTACAATGCCCCCTTTGGTATGTACCTAACCAGGCATATCCAACAATTGGAACGTCCACAGAGGTTTCTCATTAAAGGAATACAGGGCGTAAGTAACATGTCCTATCCCTGTATTCTGCCTCCTACAGGCTGTTGAGGGGAGATCTATGCCTGCCATACAGGGCACTGTCAGATCCCTCTCTAATGGACCTCCTGCATATTTGCAAAACAAACAGCACCAGAATCACCCATTCTAAAGACTTAAACCTTGCCTGTGATATAAGCAGGAACTACTGGAGAGACAGATATGTATCCCAGACACTGCCCCATCTGTGAACAGGCTCCTCATTTATATGAATAAGAGTTCTTCTCTAATCCAATTCAAGTGTAACTTGGACAACTGGATGGGGAATGGGAAATTCATCCCTGGTTTACCTATGTCTCTAATGGACACAGGCAGCCTATAAATGGTTCATCTACCAGGCCCCTGCTTACACTTATCACGGGTACCAGAACTTGTTAAGAGATCTGGGATGCATGGCTAGGCTTAAAAAGGCCACTGAGGTCATTAGCCTAGTAAACACCTATGAACACATTGCTTTCAGTCTCCCTCTGAGTCTTCACATTTTCACTCCATTTTACACCATTTTTTCCCTTGTTGACATTCTGGATGTAACAGACTCTTCTGTTAACATATTATTTGAACGATTTACACTAGTTTGCAAGCTTTTGCTAATTTAAACTGTTCAATGTTCAAAGCTCTGTTTTTTTACTACTTACACTGCTGCCATCTTGGAATCTCCTGAATGATACCCATACCTGACTGCAAGTCTGCCCACTTGAGAAGCCGTTTGGACAAAGGTGGATAGTTTAGCCTTTAAAGAATCATCTGCAGTGCCTTCAACAGTTTCATTTAGCTTTTTGAGAAGTTCTACCTGATACTTAATCATGTGAGTTTGAAACTTCATCACTTTGTCAGCAACAATTACAAATATGTATGCTTTCCAAAGCGACATTTAATGTTACTGTCACAATCACAGGGAGAAGTGATGGTCCATGGAGCCAACTTGGATCCCTCTGTTGCATTGTAAGTTCATAGGTAAGTACTAGGCAAGCTTCCCTTGCAGGCCAGTTTATGCCTAGCCAATTTCCCATAAACCCTGTGTAAACATCCTAACCATTATGCCAACCCCCGACCCTTAACTTGACATGATGCTATAGCTGGATCTGCTACAGGGTTCTTGTGGAAAAGTTTGCATTGACTGGACTGTGTAAGACAAATCAGGTCTCCTGGGTGTGTAGTGGAAACAAAAGTTATGAATTTACTGTAAAGCTAGATCCATGTTGTCTCCTTCTGTCCGTCTCAGTCTGTGGGTTATCAGATCCAAGGTCAAGGCCAAAAACAAACTATGGTGCTGAAGCACAAACTCCTCTTCCATAACGCCTTGCACCACCCATTTTCCTCGGATTAAGATTATCCCTGCACTTACAGGACCATTATAAGAAAGAAAGAAAATTCTTGACGGCCTGGATCTAAATGTATCCAATACAAGAAAACTTCAAGTAGGTCCATAAAATTCTCTAAAGTCACTTTGGAAGTGGAACGGAGGGACGGAATGCTGAGGCGGATTTAGTATGTGGTAGGTACATAACTTTCACATCAGAAGTTGTCTTTTCTGTCCACCCCAACCTGTGGGACAGAGTCCACAGCCAAGGTGATCTGGATTATACTAACAGAGAACATTCCAAGGAATGGCAGAGACAAACGTAGCTTTTGATTTGTGAATGAATGTTATGCTTGTAGTCAGGCACACAGGTATGAGTACTTGACTAAACAGCTGCTGAACAGTTTTCATCTAATGAAGCTTGGCTGACAAAAAGCTATCAAGGTAGATACTGTTCTCACAAAAACAGCCTTTGGTTGGCCCATGATCTTTGGCATCCCCAAAATCCACAAAAAAGAATACAACCCTCCATGTAGACCTATTGGGGCAGCAAAAGGTTCTAAAACTGAACTATAAGCAGTCTACATAGATTTCCATTGTAAACAGATATTATGAGGGAAACCATATATTTTGTGAGATTCTTGGCATTGTTTGTATGCATTAAACAAAACAGGACACGATAATGGTTTCACTTTTATCACAACTGATATCATCAACTTATTTTGTGTGATACCCCACGTGATAGGCCCTGAACACTTTCGAAATACATTGAACAAAGTAGAATGGTTAAAATTTTGAAAATCAATTTGATAGCTGATATGACAAAGGGGGATACTGCCAGCACAGCTATCTGGAAGTTTGTAAATAACTATACGTCATTTGTGAATATCAACATGACTTATATAAGATGCTTGTGTTGCAAATGTATTAGAACTGCATGTCATGTGTACATCAAACTGCTGGTACAGAAGTGTGTGTTGAAAAGGTTTTTGCAAAGTGCTGTTTGAAATGTAACCACAGTGTGCCCTAATGGAACAGAATAGAAATATAAATTTGGTAACTGTTTAAATGTATATATTTTAATAGTGGAAACTGGAATACAGGAGGTTAACTTCAGAAAAATAATTGTAATTAAATTACTTTAGTTTTTAGTTAAATTACTTTATGGCTACGCAATAAAAGATGATATCTTTCAGTTTTCAATGCAGCCAGATACAGAATCTGTGCTGATAAGCTTTCTGTACTGTCTTCAGAGTGAACTAATTACTACCTCTGAAAGTATGAAGGAATGCACTTTTTTATGAATTCCAGCATCTGCCAATGATCTAAGGTCTATGCATTTTCACGGGTAGATGATAAATACTGCCAGCTTCCAGCAGTGGGAGATTCACCTGGGATAGAGTCAGATGACAAAAGATTATGCCATTCTGCAAGCTATCACAGAAGTAATATTTGAGATATTAATTTTAGAACTCACTGAGAGAGACACAGTGCATTCTGTATTCTATCTTGGACCTGACAACAACAGGAACCATTCACCACACATCTGCCTTGCTCTGATGAAGTAAGTTACTAGGGAACAGTATAATTCTCTCAGATATAGTCAGGAATATAGTGAAGCTTAGTTCAGACATTTTTTATTTATTTATTTGAGACTGTCCTGCAATGTTGTTTTAAATATTTCCTGTGATTTTGAACTCTGATGTGACTGTGAATACATACTGAGTATTTTCTTGTTTTTTTATTATTTATTATTAAATATATTTAAACATTTCATTGTGGCTAATCTGTCTAGAGATATTTAAGTTTTGAATGTACTTGCACATTTATTTGGTGACACTGTGTGTGGGCCACTCCTAATAGCTTTGCTCTTGATCAAACTACCATTTGTATTAATATTAATATTACACAGTTAGATCGGACACCTTTTGTTAAGGGCCTTAAAGTAGCTGATAAGAAGTTGACTGGTGGCAGTGATAACTACCTTATAGTCTGGGCAAAAGGTAGCATAGCTAGTAAACCTATACCAGCCTTTCCCAGGTGTGCATGTGTGTGTGTGTGTGTGTGTGTGTGTGTGTGTGTGTGTGTGTGTGTGTGTGCGTGTGTGTACGCGCTACTTGGGCAAGGACACAAAGCACTGGTTGGACAGAGAGAGTGCTGGAGGTCTTGGCTTGGCCACTCAGCTGAGATCTCAACTCTATAGCTGTGTTAGTGGGGAGTCTTATTGGGGATCTGGAGAAAGAGGGAGAAACCAGTCCCGGACGGAATGTGGTCTCTGTGTGCTCTCAAGAGAAACTGCACTTGATGCAGAGAGCTGCATCTGGAAATACTGTGTGTGTACTTGTCATCCTCCCAGTGTACGTCCCCCACTGTTGCCACTGGTGAGGATTGAGGACTCTTGATTTCTGATCCAGTAGTGGGTCGGCACATTATTGTCTGGCAGTGGTGGCATCACCACATCACATACTGGGATTCAGTGGTGTGGATATTGAGCTCCTGTAGCCTGTAAACAATCTTCACTAAAGAAGGTGTTTGTAAGCAGCCACACGGTAGACATTCAGCATTTCATATCACAATAGTTTTATTTATTTTGTCTTAGCTTCATTACTCAGGGGGAACAGGCAAGGATGTCAGCAGAGGAATATGGCAAGCTGACAAGGAGTCAGTTGGCTGAAATGTGCCAAGACAAAAGACTGGTGCATGCCAACCTGACTAAAGCAGAAATTATTGCAGCCTTAGTCACAGCTGCATCACAGACTAGCAACCAGGAGGACAACAAGACTGGTCTTGGGGATGTACAACTCTCAGAAAATGGGCAGTTCAACTTTGCCTCAGAGGACGTAAAAATTCATCTGGAGTTAAAGAGACTTGAACTGGAGGCCAAACGGTTGGAGCTAGATTCAGCAGAGAGACTGAGGCATTTGGAAGCTGAAGAAAATGACAGACTGCAGCAGGAGAAACAAATGGAATTAGAAGCAGCAGAGAGAGTGAGACATCTGGAAGCTGAAGAAAATGAGAGGCATAGGCAACATGAAGAGGAGATGACAACTTTTCACTAGGGTCATTGAGGTAATGGGGAAGGGAATAACCGAACCCCAAAAGCAATAAAGGTCAGTAACTTTCTTCCACAATTTACAGAAGGTGAGAATTTTGATAGTTTTATTCATATGTTTGAGAGGGTACGCAAACAGTATAATGTTGACCATGAGCTCTGGGTACAGTTCCTGATCCCCCCCCACTCCATTGTAAAGCTGCAATTGTTGTTTCTAAACTGTCTGATACTGCTGGCTTAAATTATAATACCATTAAAATTGTTTATTAGAGTGTTTTAAGTTAACACCTGAAGCTTACAGAAAAACGTTTTGTGAGCACAGACGCAAGGCAGATGAAAGTGTGTGTGAATATATTGCTGAACTAAGAACTTATTTTCATAGGTGGGTGAGTGGGTGTCAGGTCACCAACTCTGAAGGGCTGGCAGACCTTTTGGTGAGGGAGCAAGTCCTTAGCACTTTGCCTGAGGACATGAGAATCTGGTTGACAGACAGAGAATGCATCACCGCAGATGAGTTGGGGAAAAAGGAAGACCTATATCTAGTAAGCAGGGCATCACTGCACAAGAAAGAGATACCCAGTGCTGCACATGGATTTAAGGGAACTCATGGTGGGCAGCCTATACCACCCCAACAGAGTCTGCCAGTAACAGGGGAAGTCACTAGTTCAGGTACAAGGCCAGGATCAAGGGTTAAATGTTTTACATGTAACCAGTGGGGCCATGTAGCATATAGATGTCCACAGACAAGGTGGGGAAGAAAAGGTGGGAGAGCCAGTGAATGGGATTGATAGAATGCCAGCAGTAAGTTGGCTAGAGACAACAAGGGTACTAAACTACCACAAGATGTTATATCCTAGCTTAGCAGATGGGAAACGGGCCACTGCTAAGACAGACACAGCCTCTGACCTAACCATTGTGAAGCCTACAATGGTTAAAGAGGAGCACTACTTGCTTGGGCAGTCTACTCCAGTCAGAGCTTTAAGAGGAACCCCATTCCAAATACCTTTGGCTAGGGTTCACCTTGACTGGGAGGGTGGAAAAGGAAGCAAGTAAGTAGGTGTGTTTGAGGATATCCCTGCAGATGTCCTGATAGGGAATGATTTTGATAATGCAGTACCTTGTGTGCATGCAGTTACATGCAGTCAGGCTTGAAGACAAGCATGTGGGTCTGCTAGCCTGGGGGGGGGGGGCAGACACACAGCACACTTGAAGCCAGGACTGGTAAGGTGGCTTCTTCAGGGAGGAAGGTAGCCTGTAGCAGTGAGACTGAAGATGAGCCACAGCTGCTTGTGGGTACTGATGTTCTTTTGGACAGAGTGCTTGCAAGGGCAGAAATGAGTAGTAGTACCCAGGCTGACAGTGAGGCACAGCTGTCTGAGGATACCAGACTTCCTGCAGAAGGAGAGCTGGGAAGGGTTACAAAGAGAGCGTTCAGACAGGCTTAGCTCTCAAACCCTACATTACGAGAGTTAAGGGACGTAGTCAGGGAGGCACCTGATTCTCAAGGAAAGGAGGAATCTGTATACTGGGACAAGGGGTTATTGTATAGAGAGTAGACTCCTGGACCCCTGAGGGTGGGCTAGAAAGTGAGGTAATACAGCAGTTGGTAGTGTACAGAGCCTACCATCTGGCACTTCTAGCCATAGTCCATGACATTCCCTTTGCAGGTCATATGGGCATAAAGCATACAAACAGACATATTCTGCAGAATTTTTATTAGCCTGGGATTTCCAGGGATGTAAAAGAATACTGCAGGACCTGTGAGCAGTGCCAAAAGGTAGGCAAGGTAGAAGACAAGGCCAAAGCTCTTTTGGTGCCTTTGCTTGTGACTGAGGAGTAATTTCAGAGGGTAGCTATGGATATTGTGGGGCTTCTGAATACTCCAAGTTCCACAGGGAAGAAGTATATCCTAGTGGCAGCAGATTATGCTACAAGATACCCAGAGGCGGTGTCTCTGTCCTCTATTGAGGCAGAAAAGGTGGCAAATGCTTTGTTAGAAATTTTCAGCAGGGTAGATTTCCCAAAAGAAATACTGACTGCCAGAGGTGCCAATTTCATGTCAGACCTGCTGGCTTTTCTGTGGAAGCACTGTGGGGTGAATCACCTAAAGACCAGCCCCTACCATCCCCAGACTAATGGTCTGGTGGAGAGGTTAAACTCTACATTAAAGACCATGCTACGGGCATTTGCAGGCCAGTTTAAGAGGGAGTGGGACAAATATTTACCCCATCTTTTATTTGCTTACAGAGAGGTGCCCCAGGAATCCATAGGTTTTTCACCTTTTGAGTTGCTGTATGGACACAGGGTGAGGGGACCTCTAGATTTGGTTCGTGATGAGTGGGAGGGTGAGTGTGATTACCACAAGGAGTCTGTTTTGGCATATGTCCTAAACCTCAGGACAAGGCTCAGGGAACTCATGGGCTTGGCCCAGGAGAATTTGGCAGAATCCCAACAGCAGAAAAAGGTCTGGTGTGACAGGAATGCTTGAGCTACACAGTATGCTGTGGGGCAGGAAGTTATGGTTCTCATTCCTGTCAGACACAACAAGCAGCAAGCAGCTTGGGAGGGACCATTCAACGTGGTACAGAAGGTCAGTGCTGCTAACTACATGGTAGAACTGGTAGGCAGGAGGCAGGGGCACAAACTGTACCATGTTAACACCATGAAACCTTACCATGACAGGGAGGCCCTGGTGCTATCTGCAGTAGGAAGCAGAAGTCTGAGGGGGGATCCACAGCTACAGGGGGCCAGCCAGCAAAATCCCAGATTACTATGGTGGAGCCTATGACTGCTGGCATATGATTTGACAGTGCAACACTGTAATGGGGTCAGCAATGCCAAGGCAGTTGGGATCTCAAGACAAGGTATGGGGTAATGTATTTCCAGATAGGCTCATTCCTCTCAAGCAACGTTTCTCAAGGGTCACTTGAAAAACTAGCTTGAGTCTTTGAGAAGGGAAGATGTGTGACAAAGAGGGATACTGCCAACACAGCTATCTGGAATTTTGTACATAATTACATGTCATTTGTGAATATCAACATGATTTATACAAGATGCTTGTGTTACAAATGTGTTATATGTCATGTATATATCAAACTGCTAGTACAGAAGTGTTTGTTGAAAATGTTTTTGCAAAGTGCTGTTTCAAATGTAACCACAGTGTGCTCTACTGGAATAGAACAGAAATGGACTGTAACTGTTTAATTACATATATTTTAACAGTGGAAACTGGAATACAGGAGGTTAACTTCAGAAAAATAACAAATTAAATTGTTTTATGGCTACACAATAAAATATATACTTCAGTTTTCAATGCAGCCAGAGACAGAGCCATTGCTGAGAAGCTTTCTGTATTGTCTACAGAGTGAACTAATTACTATCTCTGAAAGTATGAAGGAATGCAACTGTTTTATGACTTCCAACATCTGCCAAAGATCTGAGGTCTATGTATTTTCACAGGTAGATGCTAAATACTGCCAGCTTCCAGCAGTGGGGGTTTCACCTGGGATATAGTTAGATGACAAGAAATTATGCCATTCTGCAAGCTATCCCAGCAGTAATACTTGAGATATTAATTTGAGATCTCTCTGAGAGAGACAGTGCATTCTGTATTCTGTCTTGGACCTGACAACAGGAACCATTCACCACATATCTGCCTTGCTCTGATGAAGTAAAATACTAGGGAATAATATAATTATCTTAGATATTGTCAGGAATATAGTGAAGCTTAGTTTAGATATTTTTTTCTTTATTTATTTGAGACTGTCCTGCAATGTTATTTTAAATATCTCCTGTGATTTTGAACTCTGATGTCACTATGAATATATACTGAGTACTTTCTTGTTCTTTTACTACTTATTATTAAATATATTTAAACTTTTCATTGTGGCTGATCTGTCTAGAGATATTTAAGTTTTGAGTGTACTTGCATATTTATTTGGTGACACTGTGTGTGGGCCACTCCTAATAGCCTTGCTCTTGGTCAAACTACCATTTGTATTAACATTAGTAGCTGATAAGGAGTTGGCTGGTGGCAGTGATAACTACCTTATAGTCTGGGCAAAAGGGGGCATAGCTAGTAAATCTATACCAGCCTTTCCCAGGTGTGTGTGTGTGTGTGTGTGTGTGTGTGTGTGTGTGTGTGTGTGTGTGTGTGTGTGTGTGTGTGTGTGTGTAAATCAAACCTCAAAGAATATGCCTGTCAGCTTCTTGAGCAGGGACATGAAGCACTGGTTGGATAGACAGGGTGCCTGGCCACTCAGCTGAGATCTCAACTCTATAGCTCTGCAAGTGGGGAGTCTTACTGGGGATCTGGGCAAACCAGCCCCAGACTGACTGTGGTCTTTGTGTGCTCTGAAGGGAAACTGCACTTGATGCAGAGAGCTGCATCTGGAAATACTGTGTGTGTACTTGTCATCCTCCCAGTGTACACCCCCCACTTTGCCAGTGGAGATGATTGAGGCCCCTTGATTACTGCCCAGTGGTGGATCATCACAGTTGATTTAATGAATTTAGTATTAAATAATTTTGTACTATTTGAAGGGGAGTTTTTTGGCAGGTCCCACTGGCAATGGGTGCTAGACATGCCCCAATTTATGTAAACCTGGTCCTTGCAGAATGGGAAATGACTCAAGTATTTCCTTCCATCTTCATGAACAATGTGGCACCCTACTTCAGGTTTTTGGACATCCTTATTTCATGGAATGGTGATGTATAGCATGTCTCAGGATTTATTGATTATTTAAACAACACTAACTCTCTTTTTTTTAAATTTACATTCAGGGTGCACTCACATGCAATAGACTATTTAGATATTTGCCAGGGTCCTTAGCACCCAATATTTTCGGAAGAAAGACATACTTTAATTCAGTTTTGCACTTTGACAGCTGTCATCTTTATCAGAAAAGAATACTGTCAAGGGTTAAATGGTCCACTTGTCTAGGTTAGTTAGTGATGAAAAAAAGAAGTTATGTACTCACCAAAAGATTCCCACTGTGTTGTCCATTTTAATTTATCCTTGACTTATGGGTTTGGTTCTAATATTGGAACCAACTCGGCCGTTACTACAGCTCGTGCAGACCCAAAACTCTCAAGCTCCACAGCTACCCACAATCCTTCTCTCCCAATTACATCATATCGAGTTTGGAGATTAGATATAAAAGTCATAGATAAGGAATCTTCAATGGAATCCATACCTGCTACACCTTAAAGATCACAATAACTTAAAGGTACATTATCCATTCCACCAAAAAGTCTTCAAAGACCGGGGGATGGAGGAAGGGGAGTCAAAGATAAATGAAAATAGACAACACAGATGGAATGTTATGGTTAGGACATAACTTCTTTACCTGATGCTGCCAATTTTCATTTTATCCTTGACGTATGGGACAGAGTACCTAGCTACCTTAGAACTTGGAAGGACTCACAGAAGGACATTCTTGAGCACCATTGAACCAAAGGATGCTCTTCCCCTAAAAGCCAAATCCAACTTGTTATAAGTAATAAAGGTTGGGTTCCTATTACTTGATCGAACGTTTAGGTTAGCGAATACTTAAACGTCGATCTGGTAATAGCGAAAGCAAAAAAACGCAAACTGCCAATTTAACGCAGGGAAAGAATTCCCTTGGCCTTTATGTGGATTTTGCCCCTTTCCCCATTATACAGCGATCTCGGAGTTGGTAGATTTAGTTAGGGGGGTGTGGGGGACAAAGCCCCCCCCACTTCATTTTGGTTTAAAAATTTTTTTTTTACGGCGAGGGAATTCATTCCCTATGTTAAATCAGCCGTTAGCTGTTTTAATTTTTCGATATTTCCAGATTGATGTTTAGGTATTCGCTAGCCTAAATGTTCGATCAGGTAATATAGACACATAAAGGTATGGGGAGAAGCCCAAATAGCTGCTGCACATATATCATCCATTGAAGATCTAGACTGAAAAACTGCTGAAGTGGCTACAGATCTTGTAGAATATGCCTTAACAGGCCTAGGCAAGCCAATTGTCTTCTTGTCAAGATAAAGGAAATACAATCCTTGAGCCATCTGGCTAAGGTCACCTTGCTGACTGGTTTTGCTAAACCTAGCAACTGAAAAGAAGACAAATATTTGGTCAGATTTCATCCTGTGAAGGTAAAAGCATAATTGTCTGTGAACATCTAGCAAATGCAGACAGTATTCACCTCTGTTTGAAAAGTTTGGAAAGAACAGACTATCAACACCCATTCTAATGTTAGACTTCAGCCGTGGCACATGTGATAAGTACTGTGATCTGCAGTGTATAAGACTAGATAGGTAGGGATTCTAATCTCACTCCAGGCTACTGATTGATATTAGTTTAGGTAGAAAGGTGGGATTTATTCGCAAGGAAACTCTGTCTTTGTGAAAAATCAGATAATGGTGGTCTACATGATAAGGCCTGAATTTCTGAAATTCTTCTAGCAGAGTTTATTGCCAGCAAAAGTAATGTTTTCCATGAAAAATACTTTAGATCACTGTCTGCAGATGGTTCAAAGGGAAAATTTACTATGGTTTGCAACACCAGGTTTAGGTCCCAAGGTGGAGTAGGATGTTTGAAATGAGGTTTAAGCAAAAGTGTCCCTTTTAAAAATGATTTACATAGTCTATGAAAAGCCAAGGGATGTTCTTCCATACCATCATGGAAATTTGAAATTTTTGCTAGTTGTATTCTAATAGTAGATGGGGAAGCTCCTGCATTGAAAAGAGAGATTAAGAAATCTAAAATAATATCAACAGATGTGGAAAAGGGATCAATATCTCATTCAGGAGGCCCAAAAGGTTAATCTTTTCCATTTACTAGTATATAGTCTATGGGTGGAAGGCTTATGAGATGCTAGGAGAATTTGGCCTACTGGGGAAGAAAGGTTAAGTCGCCTAGCAACTAATGAAACTGGAGGAACCATGCTGTCAGCTTGAGGCTCAGAATTTCTGGATGAATTGGTCCGTCTTGATGGGTCAGAATGTCTGGAGTTGGGTCCAGAGTCCAAGGATGTTAAATCAGATAAGGCTAAAGAAAAGGGAACGATATCTGTCGAGGCCAACAAGGTGCAATGAGGATTACTTTGCTCATCAGTTTGAGTGCTTTCTGTAAGAATTTTGGGATTAAAGACATATAGGAGTCCTGGGGGCCAAGTGTGAAGAAGGGTGTCTCTTGGTGACTTCCTCAGATGGGGAATCAGGGCAAAGTAGCTGCTGCACTTGTTTAGGGGAGAGGTGAACAGGTCACAGCAAGGCTGGCTCCACTGATAGAAAATGTTTTCTGTCACTTTTGGATTGAGACACCACTCTTTAGGCCGGAGAATACATCTGCTCAGTTTGTCTGCTATCATATTGGAACCCCTCAGAATGTGCATTTCGATCAGAAAGCAGTTGGAAGAGATCGCCCACTATGACACTCTGAGTGCTTCTTGACAAAGGGAGTAAGATATGGTTCCTCCCTGTTTGGAGATGTACCAAACTACTGACATATTGTCAGTCTGAACTGCAACTGTTCCTACAGGAAGAGCTGTCTGAAATGCTTGCAATGATAAAAGTACTGCTCTTAGTTCCAAAACAGTGATATGCAAGTTGGCCTCTAAGAAGGACCAATTGCCTTGGACAGTCTTGCCCAGAAAATACCCCCCCATCTGAGAGGCGTCTGTAGTCACTATGGCTTTGGGTTGTGGAAGGACAAAGGGGCAGTCCATGAGAATTTCTCTGGAGTTAATCCACGAGCTAGATCCTTTCTGCAATGATTGATCAGAATCTGGTCTGACATGGGTTGATGTAGCACAGACCATTGTGATGCCAGCAGCCACTGTAGAATTCTCATATAGCTGGCTAGGGGAACTATAGTTATTGTCTGCTACAGAACCTAGAGCCTGTAAAATTAATCGAGCGGGTACCTTCTTGCTGTGGATTATTTTCTAAACCTGAGTTATGATTTTTTTGAAGTCTCACTGGAGAAAGGGAAGCCACTGTTGTTGTCATATTCAGTACTGCCCCTATAAACTATAAACTCCGAGTTGGAGTCAGTTGAGATTTTTTGTGATTTAAAGGTATTCCCAGGTTTGCACAGGTCTTGAGAATGTAATCCCTTGCCTTTATCAACTGATGCCTGGTCAGAGCGGTAATGAGCCAGTCATCCAAGTATGGAAAGAGTCAGAATCCTTGCAGTCTCAAGTGAGCTGCTACTACTACCATACATTTGGTGAACACCCTGGGGGCTATGGTGAGACCAAAGGGCAGTGCCCTGAATTGGTAATAACTGTTTCCAAGCCAGAAGTAGAGGAACTTTCTGGAGTGCTTTTCCATTTTTATGTGGTAATACGCATCCTGAAGATCTATCAAGCACATCCAGTCATCCTCTTCCAAGAATGGAAAAAATGGACTGTACTGTGACAATCCAGAATTTCGTTTGTCTAACTGATTTTTTCAACACACTAAGATCCAAAATTGTC